>NC_140723.1:4782500-5210000 GCF_050655825.1 Lonchura striata
CGAAGGATGGACCCCACACCGAAGTTGTCCCCACCTCAAACTTGTGCTGCCCTGATACACCCAAGGGAGCCCTACAAACTGACATCAGGAACCTGGACTGCTGAGTTTTCTTTCCCAGGGAAAATGGAAAAAGGATGTGCCCAGGGGCCCCTGGCCCTGACTGCAAAAAATCCTTATATCGAAGGATGGAACCCACACCGAAGTTGTCCCCACCTCAAACTTGTGCTGCCCTGATAGACCCAAGGGAGCCCTACAAACTGACATCAGGAACCTGGACTGCTGAGTTTTCTTTCCCAGGGAAAATGGAAAAAGGATGTGCCCACGGCCCCTGGCCCTGACTGCAAAAAATCCTTATATCGAAGGATGGACGCCACACCGAAGTTGTCCCCACCTCAAACTTGTGCTGCCCTGATAGACCCAAGGGAGCCCTACAAACTGACATCAGGAACCTGGACTGCTGAGTTTTCTTTCCCAGGGAAAATGGCCAAAGGATGTGCCCAGGGGCCCCTGGCGCTGGACAGGGACTGCACTACAAAAAATCCTTATATTGAAGGATGGACCCCACACCAAAGTTGTCCCCACCTCAAACTTGTGCTGCCCTGATAGACCCAAGGGAGCTCTACAAACTGACATCAGGAACCTGGACTGCTGAGTTTTCTTTCCCAGTGAAAATGGAAAAAGGATGTGCCCAGGGGCCCCTGGCCCTGACTGCAAAAAATCCTTATATCGAAGGATGGACCCCACACCGAAGTTGTCCCCACCTCAAACTTGTGCTGCCCTGATAGACCCACGGAGCCCTACAAACTGACATCAGGAACCTGGACTGCTGAGTTTTCCTTCCCAGGGAAAATGGAAAAAGGATGTGCCCAGGGGCCCCTGGCCCTGACTGCAAAAAATCTTTATATCGAAGGATGGACCCCACACCGAAGTTGTCCCCACCTCAAACTTGTGCTGCCCTGATAGACCCAAGGGAGCTCTACAAACTGACATCAGGAACCTGGACTGCTGAGTTTTCTTTCCCAGGGAAAATGGAAAACGGATGTGCCCAGGGTCCCCTGGCCCTGGGCACGGCCCTGACTGCAAAGAATCCTTATATCGAAGGATGGACCCCACACAGAAGCTGTCCCCACCTCAAACTTGTGCTGCCCTGATAGACCCAAGGGAGCCCTACAAACTGACATCAGGAACCTGGACTGCTGAGTTTTCTTTCCTAGGGAAAATGGAAAAAGCATGTTCCCAGGGGCCCCTGGCCCTGGGCAGGGACCTCACTGCAAAAAATCCTTATATCGAAGGATGGACCCCACACCAAAATTGTCGCGACCTCAAAATTGTGCTGCCCTGATAGACCCAAGGGAGCCCTACAAACTGACATCAGGAACCTGGACTGCTGAGTTTTCTTTCCCAGGGAAAATGGAAAAAGAATGGGCCCAGGGGCCCCTGGTCCTGGGCTTGGGCCTGACTGCAAAGACTCCTTATATCGAAGGATGGACCCCACACCGAAGTTGTCCCCACCTCAAACATGTGCTGTCCTGATAGACCCAAGGGAGCCCTACAAACTGACATCAGGAACCTGGACTGCTGAGTTTTCTTTCCCAGGGAAAATGGAAAAAGGATGTGCCCAGGGGCCCCTGGCCCTGGGACCCTGGCCCTGACTGCAAAAAATTCTTATATCGAAGGATGGACCCCACACCGAAGTTGTCCCCACCTCAAACTTGCGCTACACTGATAGACCCAAGGGAGCCCTACAAACTGACATCAGGAACCTGGACTGCTGAATTTTCTTTCCCAGGGAAAATAGAAAAAGGCAGTGCCCACGGGCCCCTGGCCCTGACTGCAAAAAATCCTTATATTGAAGGATGGACCCCACACCAAAATTGTCCCCACCTCAAACTTGTGCTACCCTGATAGACCCAAGGGAGCCCTACAAACTGACAGCAGGAACCTGGACTGCTGAGTTTTCTTTCCCAGGGAAAATGGAAAACGGATGTGCCCAGGGTCCCCTGGCCCTGGGCACGGCCCTGACTGCAAAAAGTCCTTATATCAAATGATGGTCCGCACACCTAAGTTGTCCTCACCTCAACCTTGTGCTGCCTTGATAGTCCCAAGGGAGCCCTACAAACTGACATCAGGAACCTGGACTGCTGAGTTTTCTTTCCCAGGGAAAATGGAAAAAGGATGTGCCCAGGGGCCCCTGGCCCTGACTGCAAAAAATTCTTATATCGAAGGATGGACCCCACACCGAAGTTGTCCCCACCTCAAACTTGTGCTGCCCTGATAGACCCAAGAAAGCCCTACAAACTGACATCAGGAACCTGGACTGCTGAGTTTTCTTTCCCAGGGAAAATGGCCAAAGGGTGTGCCCAGGGGCCCCTGGCCCTGGGCAGGGACCTCACTACAAGAAATCCTTATATCGAAGGATGGACCCCACACCGAAGTTGTCCCCACCTCAAACTTGTGCTGCCCTGATAGACCCAAGGGAGCCCTACAAACTGACATCAGGAACCTGGACTGCTGAGTTTTCTTTCCCAGGGAAAATGGAAAAAGGATGTGCCCAGGGGCCCCCCACACTGGGCTGGGACTGACAGCAAAAAGTCCTTATATCAAATGATGGTCCGCACACCTAAGTTGTCCTCACCTCAACCTTGTGCTGCCTTGATAGTCCCAAGGGAGCCCTACAAACTGACATCAGGAACCTGGACTGCTGAGTTTTCTTTCCCAGGGAAAATGGCCAAAGGATGTGTCCAGGTGATCCCCCGGACCCAGTCCAAAGCACTCACCGTCCTTCCATGAGACAGTCCCGGGAGCTCCCCATAAACTCCTCTTCTCCAGCAGCTCCATGCGAAAACGGGCTGGGGCAAAGCCTCGCCCTTAATTAACCTCCCCCGGAGGGACCCCGCCCCTCATCATCATCCTGACAGCTCACACCTGTGGCTGCTCTGAGCCCTCATCATGCTAACAGCTCACACCTGGCACTTTATCCACTCTCCAACAGCGTCTCTTGGTCTCTCCCTCTCCAGCACACAGCCGACTTCTCACAGACACAGATCCAACAAAAATCTGCTACAGGTGTCGGCTTTTCTTAATCCACCTGGTTACACGATTAAAACACATACATGCATTGATGGTCTTTGAGAGAAAGCTTTCCCCTGGAGAAAACAGTCCTTTTGCCGGCACACTTTATACACCTTCGGAAAAAGCAGAATCTGCACCAACTCCTAAGACCCCTGCAGAGGAACCCAGCCCTGCCTGGGACACCCAAAGCAGCAGACCTCAAAAAAGGAGTGGAAAAGTCAAGCTTGGAGTGGAAAAAGAGGACAGAAGTACAGCAGCCTTTAAAAATGCCTGCACGGAGCAATAGTGGGAACCAGACACATTTCTTCTTTCCTTGCTTTCTGTGATGACATAAATAGGAAGTAAGAACACGTTAAACAAAAGGCAGAGCTAGGATTTTACAGGTCTTTATTTTGGCAGGCTGCATGACAAACACCTCTTCAGGGACTGCGACGCCTTTTGGGGAATGGCAGAGAACGGAGGCAAAAGGTGCCGGGGAGCCCTTTCTGTTCCCTTCAGCCCCTGCAGCTGCTCCGCTGGTTTCAGGGCACTCGCTTGGTTCGTTCCTGAAGAAAAAGGCTAGGGCATGATTTTCAGAACTACTGCCCGTCCCCAGTCAGAGTTTCCTACATTCCTGGGTACAAATGAGTGGATGGAGAGAGTGGATGGATGCTGTCCAGCAGTGTCCCCAGGGGCATCTGGAGTGTTCACACTGCTGAGCTGAGAAAAACTCACCAAACCCAGCCCAGGGGCCTGTGATCCTCCACCCACCCGGGGGAACTCCGGGCGCTGTAAACAGAGGCCACAGCACACACCAGGCTCTGCTGTGCCCGGTGAGGAGTCTCTGTATGAGCCCTGAGCCCTGGCATCGCCTCCCAAACACCACAGAGACCTCTTGTGTCATCAGAGAAAAGCCCTGGAGCAAACGTGTGTCCCCAGCACGATCAACAAGAGATGCAGAATTACCTCCTCAATAAAAACGCTGTTTCTGATGGAAATGTTACCTCTGTCGACTGCGAGGATTTTATAGGAATACTGGCTCAAGAATTCAGTGACTTCAGGGATTCCATACCACAGGTGCCTGGGACTGCTTGGGCATCCAGAGTCTATAGTATTGGTTAAACTGGTAGAGCTGAGGATACTTAGCAGCTTTGTCACAGAGCTGGAACGCCACGCAGGGAGCAAGGGGTTCTCTCAGAGAGTGCAGGAGGCCAGTGAAAACAGCACCAAGGTCCTCCACGACGTCTGCTCCTAGAAAAGCCAAATAAATTAAACTATTGACATGAGCACGGACACTGGGGCAACCTTCCTTACTTTGGGCCTTGCCAGCAGCCGACAGAGCCTCACGCAGAAAAGAACTGATCGAGATCAAAAAGTGTTCCTAGTGACCTAGACAGGTGCTCCTGGCCGCTGAGGTACCTGAAAAACCCTCCAGACATCATCAGCTCTTGCTTAAGCAAATAATCCACCTTCACTGTGTTGTGCCAAAAACACGCCCAGCCCTTAACAGGGAGAGACCCTGCCAGGCACCGCCTCAGAGAAGAACCGAGCTGTACTGGGGGGACACACCCAGCCAACGTGTACGAGTTAAACAGAATTTTCTCTCAGAACTGGGACTTTCAGCACTCCCCAGGTGCTACTCGACTGCCACAGACACACAGAGGGCTTCGTGAGGTGCTCTGGGGTTGGCCAGTCCTGCTCCAAGCCCTGCTGATGCCCCTGTGGTTTTAAGGATGTCCTCAAGGAGGTGGTAGAACCTCACAGTGTTTGCCCCTGGAGCTTAATTTCTGAAGTTTTCCTTGGGAAACGCACCCATTTCCTACTTAACAAGGCAGTCCCCTCTCCCTGCTCTCAGGAAGAGCTGCCCACAGGCACGGGAACCACCTTCCTCTCCTGATCGCCACGCTCTGCCCTTAAAACGCTGTTACTGAGGCCAGCTACTTCCACACCAAGACTGTCCATGCAGGGACAGTGTCCCTTCTCTTCAGGGTCAGGGAAAAAGGGCAGAAGCACCTACAGAGCTTCAATGCCCCTCTTGAGCATAAAGCACGGTGAATCTGAACT
Source organism: Lonchura striata (assembly GCF_050655825.1). Taxonomy (NCBI): domain Eukaryota; kingdom Metazoa; phylum Chordata; class Aves; order Passeriformes; family Estrildidae; genus Lonchura; species Lonchura striata. The sequence goes on from NC_140723.1 coordinate 4,787,616, forward strand.
TCCTGCTGCTTGCAGGGAAGATAATAAAATGCCTCAAGGTAAAAAATGATAAATGGTAAAAAATTATTACAAGAGGGTAGAAATGATGCCGCTTTCACTCCACTGCTAGAAATGACACATAAAACATAAAAAAAACCCTGTACCTGTTCCATTTTCAGACTGAAACAACAGCATATTCCTGGCTGCTCATGCAGCAGGGACAACAGCACTGAAGGGAAATGTTTGGATAATCACGTCTTCATTTAAAGAGAACCCAATTCCTTCATCTAAGCCATCACTGCCCTCCATCAGAACAGCCAGCACATCCATGACATCTAATAAGTGAAGGAAAAAATGTAAGCAGAGGATCCAGACTGACTGGGAAAACAACAGAGGTAGAATGCAACATTCCAGGAACACAAGGTAGCTTTTTAGTCACAAAAATTTAAAAAAAAAAAACACCCAAAAAAACTAAAATAAAACCCCAAAAAACCCCAAAAAACCCCAAAGGCACATTTGCCAGGCAATACAAAGTTAGGGGCAGCACAAAAATCACAGCTGTACTTCAGTCTGCCTTTCAAAGCTGCTGTCCAGCACAGGTTGCCCACAGAAGCTGTGGCTGCCCCCGGATCCCTGGAAGTGTCCAAGGCCAGGCTGGACAGGGCTTGGAGCACCCTGGCATGGTGGAAGGTGTCCCTGCCCATGGCAGGGGTGGAACGGGACGAGCTTTAAATAAAGGTGCCTTCCCATCCAAACCCTTCTGGGATTCCACGATTCTGTGAGCAGCCCCAGGCAGAAGGGCTAAATTTCCATTGTGGTTCGGAAATGCTGCTGCAAGAGCACAAACAGATTTCAAATACTGTTCAAGTGGCACAACCACATCAAAAATTACGTCTGGGGGTAAAGTGGCAACTCTGCAATTCCAGCCTCTGATACCAAGGACACATGGAGGGCTGAATCCGGGGGGAGTTCGGGGTCCGAGTCGGGGTCGTCTTCATGAGCCACCAGCCTGGGGACCCAAAAATCGGGGGGAACCCCGAATTGGGGGGGGACCCAAAATTGGGGGGGTCCTGGGGGGCTCTGGAAGGTCTTTGCAGCATCCCAGGAGGAATTTTGGGGTGTCAGGGGGTTTTTGGGGAGTCATGAAGGGAATTTAGGGGGTCTCAGAGAGTTTTTGGGGGGTCCCAGAAGGAATTTTGGGGACCTTGATGGGAATTTTGGGGGTCCCAGGGGGTGTTTTGAGGTCCTGGAGAGGTTTTTGGGGGGGTCTCAGGGAGTTTTTGGGGACCCAGGAAAAATTTCAGGGGTCCTAAAGAGAAATTTGGAGGTCCCAGAAGGTGTTTTGGGGTGACGAGTAGAATTTTGGGGGTCCAGGGGGTGTTCTGGGGTCCCGAAGGGAATTTTGGGGGTCCCATGGGGGGTTTGGGGGTCCTGAAGGGAATTTTGGGGTCTCAGGGAGTTTTGGGGGGGTCCCAGGAGGAATTTTGGGGATCCTGATGGGAATTTTGGGGGTCCCGGGGTGGTTTTGAGGTCCTGGAGAGGTTTTTGGGGGGTTCTCAGGGAGTTTTTGGGGTCCCAGGAGGAATTTCAGGGGTCCTAAAGGGAAATTTGGAAGTCCCAGGGGGGTTTTGGGGTCCTGAAGGGAATTTTGGGCCTCCTGGGGGGGTTTTGGAGTCCTGGGGAAAATTTTGAGGGTCTCAGGGGTTTTTGGGAGAAATTTTGGTGGTCCCGAGTAGAATTTTGGGGGTCCTGGGGGAGGTTTTGGGTTTCGGAAGGGAATTTTAGGGTCTCAGGGGTTTTTGGGGGATCCCAGAAGGAATTTTGGGGACCTTGATGAGAATTTTGGGGGTCCCAGGGGGGGTTTTGGAGTCCTGGGGAGAATTTTGGGGATCTCAGGAGGTTTTTGGGAGGAATTTTGGGGTCCCAAAGAGAATTTTGTGGGTCCTGGGGAGGATTTAGGTCCTGAAGGGAATTTTGGGGGTCTCAGGGGGTTTTGGGGTGTCCCAGGAGGAATTTCGGGGACCCTGATAGGAATTTTGGGGGTCCCAGGGGGAGTTTTGGAGTCCTGGGGAGAATTTTGAGGGTCTCAGGGGGTTTTTGGGTAGAATTTTGGGGGTCCCGAGTGGAATTTTGTGGGTCCTGGGGAGGGTTTGGGGTTCTGAAGGGAATTTTGGGGGTCTCTGGGAGTTTTTGGGGGGTTCCAGTAGAAATTTTGGAGTCCTGAAGGGAAATTTGGGGTCTCAAGTAATCTTGGGGGGGTCCCAAGAGGGATTTCGGGGACCCTGATGGGAATTTTGGAGGCCCTAGGGGGGTTTTTGGGGTCCCAAATGGAATTCTGGGCATTCCAGGAGGGGTTTTGGAGTCCCGAAGGCAATTTTGATGGTCTCAGGGGGTTTTTGGGAGGAATTTTGGGGGTCCCGACTAGAATTTTGAGGGTCCTGGGGGGGGTTTGGGGTCCCGAAGGGAATTTTGGGGGTCTCTGGGAGTTTGTGGGGGGTCCCAGGAGGAATTTGGGGTCTGTGAGAGCCCCAGCCTTTCTCTGGGGTCTCATATGGTGGTGAAATTCCTCCTCCAACCCGTGGTTCCAAAGAAAAACTCCGCAGGCTTTAGCTGTTCAGTCTCAAGGCAGTTTATCGCTAGTTATCTAACAGATTATGTTCTTGGACTGCGGCTGTTTGATCAGCGGCCTGGGCAGAGGCACACACACCCCCTGACATCCTCTCTATCTGCTGTCTTCTTCATCTCTCCCCCCGCCCAGGGCTGCTGCTATCTTTTATAAGATATATTATGTATTACATGTTTACAATTATTCTCCAGTACCTACTACCTACGTTGCCAAGTGTTTTTCTACTCTAAACCAATCTGTGAGTGCCAACATCACCAAGAACATGGAGGTAAGGAAAAAGAAGGAGGAAGAACAGGATCAGCCCACTTTCCTCCATCTTAGAACTCCTGACCCCCATGTACAAAGTGAAAACCCCCCTGGACATGTGCTAAAACCCCCCTGTACAATACTAAAAAAATTTCCCCTCTACTTTATAATTACTTTTACTGTACTATCTAACCCTTTGTGACTGCTTGTTCCACCTCCAAAGTTGGTAAATCATTCCATGGCTCAAACTCACAATCACAGCTGTTTCCAGCTGCCTGCCAGGGTCCCAAATGCTTCTGACCAAGGCCTGGAACCACTAAAAATGTCTGAGAGACATTATGAGTTCCCACAGGGGTCCTGAAAAGAAATCTGGGGGTCCCAGGGGGGGTTTTGGGGTCCCAAAGGGAATTTTGGGTGTCCCAGGGGCAGTTTTGGAGTCCTGGGGAGAATTTTGAGGGTCTCAGGGCAGTTTTGGGAGGAATTTTGGGGGTGCTGAGTAGAATTTTGTGGGTTCTGGGGGGGGGTTTCAGGTCCTGAAGGGAATTTTGGGGGTCTCAAGGAGTTTTGGGGGGTCCCAGGATGGATTTTGGGAACCCTGATGGGAATTTTTAGGGGTCCAAGTGTGGGTTTTGTGGTCCCAAAGGGAATTTTGGGAGTCCCAGGGGGCTATTGGGGTCGCAAAGGGAATTTTGGCCATCCCATGGGGAGTTTTGGAGTCCTGGGGAGAATTTTGTGGGTCCTGGGGGAGGTTTTGAGGTCCTGAAGGGAATTTTTGGGTCTCAGGGAGTTTTGGGGGGTCCCAGGAGGATTTTTGGGGACCGTGATTGGAATTTTGGTGGTCCCAGGGGGGGTTTTGGAGTCCTGGGGAGAATTTTGAGGGTGTCAGGGGTTTTTTGGGATGAAATTTTGGGGGTCCCGGGTAGAATTTTTTGGGTCCCAGGGGGGGTTTGGGGTCCTGAAGGGAATTTTGGGGCTCCCAGGTGGGTTTTGGTGTCCCAAAGGGAATCTTGAGAGTCCCAGGGGGGGTTTTGAGTCCTGGGGAGAATTTTGATGGTCTCAGGGGTTTTTTGGGAGGAATTTCGGGGGTCCTGAGTAGAATTTTGGGGGTCCTGGGGGTGGGTTTGGGGTCCTGAAGGGAACGTTGGGGGTCTCAAGGAGTTTTGGGGGGTCCCAGGAGGAATTTCGGGGACCCTGATGGGAATTTTTAGGAGTCCCAGGAGGGGTTTTGGAGTCCCGAAGGGAATTTTGGGAGTCCCAGGTGGGGTTTTGAGGGTCCCAAAGGGAATTTTTTGATCTCTGGAGTTATTGGGGGTCCCAGGATGAATTTCGGGGTCCTGAAGGGAATTTTGTGGGTCCCAGGGGGGTTTGGGGTCCCGAAGGGAATTCTGGGAGTCACAGGGGGGGGATTTGGAGTCCCGAAGGGAATTTTGATGGTCTCAGGGTTTTTTTGGGAGGAATTTCGGGGGTCCTGAGTAGAATTTTGGGGGTCCTGGGGGTGGGTTTGGGGTCCTGAAGGGAATTTTGGGGTCTCACGAAGTTTTTGGGTGGCCCAGGAGGAATTTCGGGGACCCTGATGGGAATTTTGGGGGTCTCAGGGGGTTTTGGGGGTCCCATAATGACTTTTGGGGTCTTGAAGGGAATTTTGGGGTGTCAAGGAGGTTTGGGGGGTCCCAGGAGGAATTTCGAGGACTCTGATGGGAATTTTTAGGGGTCCCAGGGTGGTTTTTGGAGTCCTGGGAGAATTTTGAGGGTGTCAGGGTTTTTTTGGAAGGAATTTTGGGGATCCCGAGTAGAATTTTGTGGGTCCTGGGGAGGGTTTGGGGTTCTGAAGGGAGTTTTGGGGGTCCCAGGGGGGGTTTTGGGGTCCCGAAGGGAATTTTGGGAGTCCCAGGGTGGGTTTTGGAGTCCTGGGGAGACTTTTGATGGTCTCAGGGGTTTTTTGGGAGGAATTTCGGGGGTCCTGAGTAGAATTTTGAGGGTCCTGGGGTTGCGTTTGGGGTTCTGAAGGGAATTCTGGGGTCTCACGAAGTTTTTGGGGGGCCCAGGAGGAATTTCGGGGACCCTGATGAGAATTTTGGGGGTCTCAGGGGGTTTTGGGATGTCCCAGGAGGACTTTTGGGGTCCAGAAGGAAATTTTGGGGTGTCAAAGAGTTTTGGGGGGTCCCAGGAGGAATTTCGGGGACTCTGATGGGAATTTTGAGGGGTCCCAGGGTGGTTTTTGGAGTCCTGGGAGAATTTTTAAGGTGTCAGGGGTTTTTTGGGAGGAATTTTGGGGGTCCCGAGTAGAATTTTGTGGGTCCTGGGGAGGGTTTGGGGTTCTGAAGGGAGTTTTGGGGGTCCCAGGTGGGGTTTTGGGGTCCTGAAGGGAATTTTAGGGGTCTCAGGGGGTTTTTGGGGGTCCCAGGAGGAATTTTGGGGACCCTGATAAGAATTTTGAGGGTCCCATCGGGGGTTTTGGGGTCCCAAAGGGAATTTTGAGGGTCCCATGGGGAGTTTTGGAGTCCTGGGGAGAATTTTGGGGGTCTCAGGGCTTTTTTGGGAGGAATTTTGGGGGTCCCGAGTAGAATTTTGTGTGTCCTGGGGAGGGTTTGGGGTTCTGAAGGGAATTTTTGGGTCTCAGGGAGTTTTTTGGGGGGTCCCAGGAGGAATTTTGGGGACCCTGATGGGAATTTTGGGGGTCCCAGGCGGGGTTTTGAGGGTCTGAAAGAGAATATTTTGGTCTCTGGAGTTTTTGTGGGGTCCCAGGAGGAATTTCGGGGTCCTGAAGGGAATTTTGTGGGTCCTGGGGAGGGTTTGGGGTTCTGAAGCGAATTTTGGGAGTCCCTGGGGGGGTTTTGGGGTCCAAATGGGAATTTTGGGCGTCCCAGGGCTTTTTTGGGAGGAATTTTGGGAGTCCCGGGTAGAATTTTGGGGGTCCTGGGGGGGTTTTATGGTCCTGAAGTGAATTTTGGGGTCTCTGGGAGTTTTTGGGGGGTCCCAAGAGGAATTTTGGGGACCGTGATGGGAATTTTGGGGGTCCCAGGGAGGGGTTTTGGAGTCCTGGGGAGAATTTTGGTGGTCTCAGGCGTTTTTTGGGAGGAATTTTGGGGGCCCTGAATAGAATTTTGTGGGTCCTGGGAGGGTTTGGGGTTCTGAAGGGAATTTTGTGGGTCTCTGGAAGTAATTGGGGGGGTCCCAGGAGGAATTTCGGGGTCCCGAAGGGAATTTTGGGAGTCCCAGGAGGATATTGGAGTCCTGGGGAGAATTTTGATGGTCTCAGGTGTTTTTTGGGAGGAATTTCGGGGGTCCTGAGTAGAATTTTGAGGGTCCTGGGGTTGCGTTTGGGGTTCTGAAAGGAATTTTGGGGTCTCACGAAGTTTTTGGGGGGCCCAGGAGGAATTTCGGGGACCCTGATGAGAATTTTGGGGGTCTCAGGGGGTTTTGGGGTGTCCCAGGAGGACTTTTGGGGTCCTGAAAGAAATTTTGGGGTGTCAAAGAGTTTTGGGGTGTCCTAGGAGGAATTTCGGGGACTCTGATGGGAATTTTGAGGGGTCCCAGGGTGGTTTTTGGAGTCCTGGGAGAATTTTGAGCGTCTCAGGCGTTTTTTGGGAGGAATTTTGGGGGTCCCGAATAGAATTTTGTGGGTCCTGGGAGGGTTTGGGGTTCTGAAGGGAATTTTGTGGGTCTCTGGAAGTAATTGGGGGGTCCTGAAGGAGGAATTTTGGGGTCCTGAAGGGAATTTTGGGCGTCCCAGGGGGGGTTTTGGGGTCCAAATGGGAATTTTGGGCATCCCAGGGGTTTTTTGGTGGAATTTTGGGGGTCCCGTGTAGAATTTTGGGGATCCCACGAGGGTGGGTTGGGGTCCGGAAGGGAATTTTGGGGGTCTCAGGGGGTTTTGGGGGGTCCCAGGAGGAATTTCGGGGACCCTGATGGGAATTTTGGAGGCCCTAGGGGAGTTTTTGGGGTCCCAAATGGAATTCTGGGCATTCCAGGAGGGGTTTTGGAGTCCCGAAGGCAATTTTGATGGTCTCAGGGGGTTTTTGGGAGGAATTTTGGGGGTCCCGGGTAGAATTTTGAGGGTCCTGGGGGCGGTTTGGGGTCCCGAAGGGAATTTTGGGGGTCTCTGGGAGTTTGTGGGGGGTCCCAGGAGGAATTTGGGGTTTGTGAGAACCCCAGCCTTTCTCTGGGGTCTCATGTGGTGGTGAAATTCCTCCTCCAACCCCTGCTTCCAAAGAAAAACTCCGCAGGCTTTAGCTGTTTGGTCTCAAGGCAGTTTATCGCTAGTTATCTAACAGATTATGTTCTTGGACTGCGGCTGTTTGATCAGCGGCCTGGGTAGAGGCACACACACACCCTGACATCCTCTCTATCTGCTGTCTTCTTCATCTCTCCCCCCGCCCAGGGCTGCTGCTATCTTTTATAAGATATATTATGTATTACATGTTTACAATTATTCTCCAGTACCTACTACCTACGTTGCCAAGTGTTTTTCTACTCTAAACCAATCTGTGAGTGCCAACATCACCAAGAACATGGAGGTAAGGAAAAAGAAGGAGGAAGAACAGGATCAGCCCACTTTCCTCCATCTTAGAACTCCTGACCCCCATGTACAAAGTGAAAACCCCCCTGGACATGTGCTAAAACCCCCCTGTACAATACTAAAAAAATTTCCCCTCTACTTTGTAATTACTTTTACTATACTATCTAACCTTTTGTGACTGCTTGTTCCACCTCCAAAGTTGGTAAATCATTCCATGGCTCAAACTCAAAATCACAGCTGTTTTTCAGCTGCCTGCCAGGGTCCCATATGCTTCTGACCAAGGCCTGGAACCACTAAAAATGTCTGAGAGACATTATGAGTTCCCACAGGGGTCCTGAAAAGAAATCTGGGGGTCCCAGGGGGGGTTTTGGTGTCCTGAAGAGAATTTTGGGAGTCCCAGGAGGTGGGTTTGGGGTCCTGAAGGGAATTTTGGAGTCTCACGAAGTTTTTGGGGGTCCCAGAAAGAATTTTGGGGACCCTGATGAGAATTTTGGGGCTCCCGGGCAGGGGGTTTTGGGGTCCCAAAGGGAATTTTGGGGGTCTCAGTGGGGTTTTGGGTCTCCCAGGAGGAATTTCAAGGACCCTGATGGAAATTTTGGGGGTCCCGGGGGGGGTTTTGGGGTCCCAAAGGGAATTTTGGAAGTCCCAGGGGGGGTATTGGAGTCCTGGGGAGAATTTTGGGGGTCCTGGGGAGGGTTTTTGGGAGGAATTTTGGGGGTCCCGGGGAGAATTTTGGGGGTCCTGGGAGAGGTTTTGGGGTTCTGAAGGGAATTTTGGGGTCTCACAAAGTTTTTGGGGGGTCCCAGAAAGAATTTTGGGGACTCTGATGGGAATTTGGTGGGTCCCAGTGGAAGTTTTGGGGTCCCAAAGGGAATTTTGGGAGTCCCAGGGGGGGTTTTGGAGTCCTGGGGAGAATTTTGAGGGTCTCAGGGGGGTTTTGGGAGGAATTTTGGGGGTCCCGACTAGAATTTTGTGGGTCCTGGGGAGGGTTTGGGGTTCTGAAGGGAATTTTGAGGCTCCCAGTGGGGGTTTTGGGGTCCCAAAGGGAATTCTGGGCGTCCCAGGGGGGGTTTTGGGGGAGGAATTTTGGGGTCCCGAGTAGAATTTTGTGGGTCCTGGGGGAAGTTTTGAGGTCCCGAAGGGAATTTTGGGAGTCATAGGGGGAGTTTTGGAGTCCTGGGGAGAATTTTGAGGGTCTCAGGGTTTTTTGGGAGGAATTTTGGGGGTCCCGGGTAGAATTTTGGGGATCCCACGGCGGTGGGTTGGGGTCCTGAAGGGAATTTTAGGGGTCTCAGGGGGTTTTTGGGGGTCCCAGGTGGAATTTCGGGGTCCCTGATAGGTTTTTTTGGGTCCCAGGGGGGGTTTTGGAGTCCTGGGGAGAATTTTGTGGGTCTCAGGGGTTTTTTGGGAGGAATTTTGGGGGTCCCGAGTAGAATTTTGTGGATCTTGGGGCGGGTTTGGGGTTCTGAAGGGAATTTTGGGGGTCTCTGGAAGTAGTTGTGGGGTCCCAGGAGGAATTTTGGGGTCCTGAAGGGAATTTTGGGGGTCCCAGGGGGGGTTTTGGGGTCCCGAAGGGAATTTTGGGAGTTCTAGGGGGGTTTTGGGAGGAATTTTGGGAGTCCCGGGTAGAATTTTGTGGGTCCCACGGGGGGTTTTGGGGTCGCAAAGGGAATTTTGGCTGTCCCAGGGGGAGTTTTGGAGTCCTGGGGAGAATTTTCAGGGTCTCAGGGTTTTTTTGGCAGGAATTTTGGGGGTCCGGAGTAGAATTTTGTGGGTTCTGGGGGAGGGTTTGGGGTTTTGAAGGGAATTTTGGGAGTCCCAGGGGGGGTTTTGTGGTGCTGAAGGGAATTTTGGGCGTCCCAGGGGGTTTTTGGGAGGAATTTTGGGGGTCCCGGGTAGAATTTTGTGTGTCCTGGGGAGGGTTTGGGGTCCTGAAGGGAATTTTGTGGGACCCTGATGGGGGGTTTTGGAGTCCTGGGGAGAATTTTGGGGGTCCTGGGTGGGGGCTTATGGTCCTGAAGGGAATTTTGGAGTATCTGGGAGTTTTTGGGGGGTCCCAGGAGATATTTCGGGGACCCTGATGGGAATTCTGGGGATCCCAGGGGTGTTTTGGGGTCCCGAAGGGAATTTTGGGAGTCCCGGGGGGGGGGGGATTGTAGTCCTGGGGAGAATTTTGATGGTCTCAGGGTTTTTTTGGGAGGAATTTCTGGGGTCCCGAGTAGAATTTTGGGGGTTCTGGGGGTGGGTTTGGGGACCTGAAGGGAACTTTGGGGGTCTCAAGGAGTTTTGGGGGGTCCCTGGAGGAATTTCGGGGACCCTGATGGGAATTTTTAGGTTCCCCGAGGGGGGTTTTTGGTGTCCCAAAGGGGTTTTAGGGGTTCCAGGGGGAGTTTTGGAGTCCTGGGGAGAATTTTGAGGGTCTCAGGGATTTTTTGGGAGGAATTTTGGGGGTACCGGGTAGAATTTTTTGGGTCCCAGGGGGGGTTTGGGGTTCTGAAGAGAATTTTGGGGGTCTCACCAAGTTTTGGGGGGTCCCAGGAGGAATTTTGGGGTCCTGAAGGGAATTTTGGGGGTCCAAGTGTGTGTTTTGTGGTCCCAAAGGGAATTTTGGGCGTCCCAGGGGGTTTTTGGGAGGAATTTTGGGAGTCCCGGGTAGAATTTTGGGTGTCCCAGGGGGGCTTTTGGGGTCACAAAGGGAATTTTGGCCATCCCAGGGGGAGTTTTGGAGTCCTGGGGAGAATTTTGTGGGTCCTGGGAGAGGTTTTGAGGTCCTGAAAGGAATTTTTGGGTCTCAGGGAGTTTTTGGGGCATCCCAGGAGGGAATTTTGGGGACCGTGATGGGAATTTTGGGGGTCCCACGGGGGGTTTTGGAGTCCTGGGGAGAATTTTGATGGTGTCAGGCGTTTTTTGGGAGGAATTTCGGGGGTCCCGATTATAATTTTGGGGGTCCTGGGGGTGGGTTTGGGGTTCTGAAGGGAATTTTGGGAGTCCCAAGGGGGGTTTTGGAGTCCTGGGGAGAATTTTGTGGGTCTCAGGGGTTTTTTGGGAGAAATTTTGGGGGTCCCGAGTAGAATTTTGTGGATCTTGGGGCGGGTTTGGGGTTCTGAAGGGAATTTTGGGGGTCTCTGGAAGTAGTTGTGGGGTCCCAGGAGGAATTTTGGGGTCCTGAAGGGAATTTTGGGGGTCCCAGGGGGGGTTTTGGGGTCCCGAAGGGAATTTTGGGAGTCCCGGGGGGGGGGATTGTAGTCCTGGGGAGAATTTTGATGGTCTCAGGGGTTTTTTGGGAGGAATTTTGGGGGTCCCGGGTAGAATTTTGTGTGTCCTGGGGAGGGTTTGGGGTCCTGAAGGGAATTTTGTGAGACCCTGATGGGGGGTTTTGGAGTCCTGGGGAGAATTTTGGGGGTCCTGGGGGGGGGTTTATGGTCCTGAAGGGAATTTTGGAGTCTCTGGCAGTTTTTGGGGGGTCCCAGGAGATATTTCGGGGACCCTGATGGGAATTCTGGGGATCCCAGGGGTGTTTTGGGGTCCCGAAGGGAATTTTGGGAGTCCCGGGGGGGGGGATTGTAGTCCTGGGGAGAATTTTGATGGTCTCAGGGTTTTTTTGGGAGGAATTTCTGGGGTCCCGAGTAGAATTTTGGGGGTTCTGGGGGTGGGTTTGGGGACCTGAAGGGAACTTTGGGGGTCTCAAGGAGTTTTGGGGGGTCCCTGGAGGAATTTCGGGGACCCTGATGGGAATTTTTAGGTTCCCCGAGGGGGGTTTTTGGTGTCCCAAAGGGAATTTTAGGCGTTCCAGGGGGAGTTTTGGAGTCCTGGGGAGAATTTTGTGGGTCCTGGGAGAGGTTTTGAGGTCCTGAAAGGAATTTTTGGGTCTCAGGGAGTTTTTGGGGCATCCCAGGAGGGAATTTTGGGGACCGTGATGGGAATTTTGGGGATCCCACGGGGGGTTTTGGAGTCCTGGGGAGAGTTTTGATGGTGTCAGGCGTTTTTTGGGAGAAATTTTTGGGGTCCCGGGTAGAATTTTTTGGGTCCCAGGGGGGGTTTGGGGTCCTGAAGGGAATTTTTGGGTCTCTGGGAGTTTGTGGGGGGCGGTCCCAGAAGGAATTTTGGGGTCCCGAAGGGAATTTTGGGAGTCCCAGGGGGGGTTTTGGAGTCCTGGGGAGAATTTTGATGGTCTCAGGGGTTTTTTGGGAGGAATTTCGGGGGTCCCGATTATAATTTTGGGGGTCCTGGGGGTGGGTTTGGGGTTCTGAAGGGAATTTTGGGAGTCCCAAGGGGGGTTTTGGAGTCCTGGGGAGAATTTTGTGGGTCTCAGGGGTTTTTTGGGAGGAATTTTGGGGGTCCCGAGTAGAATTTTGTGGATCTTGGGGCGGGTTTGGGGTTCTGAAGGGAATTTTGGGGGTCTCTGGAAGTAGTTGTGGGGTCCCAGGAGGAATTTTGGGGTCCTGAAGGGAATTTTGGGGGTCCCAGGGGGGGTTTTGGGGTCCCGAAGGGAATTTTGGGAGTTCTAGGGGGGTTTTGGGAGGAATTTTGGGAGTCCCGGGTAGAATTTTGTGGGTCCCACGGGGGGTTTTGGGGTCGCAAAGGGAATTTTGGCTGTCCCAGGGGGAGTTTTGGAGTCCTGGGGAGAATTTTCAGGGTCTCAGGGTTTTTTTGGCAGGAATTTTGGGGGTCCGGAGTAGAATTTTGTGGGTTCTGGGGGAGGGTTTGGGGTTTTGAAGGGAATTTTGGGAGTCCCAGGGGGGGTTTTGTGGTGCTGAAGGGAATTTTGGGCGTCCCAGGGGGTTTTTGGGAGGAATTTTGGGGGTCCCGGGTAGAATTTTGTGTGTCCTGGGGAGGGTTTGGGGTCCTGAAGGGAATTTTGTGGGACCCTGATGGGGGGTTTTGGAGTCCTGGGGAGAATTTTGGGGGTCCTGGGTGGGGGCTTATGGTCCTGAAGGGAATTTTGGAGTATCTGGGAGTTTTTGGGGGGTCCCAGGAGATATTTCGGGGACCCTGATGGGAATTCTGGGGATCCCAGGGGTGTTTTGGGGTCCCGAAGGGAATTTTGGGAGTCCCGGGGGGGGGGGGGATTGTAGTCCTGGGGAGAATTTTGATGGTCTCAGGGTTTTTTTGGGAGGAATTTCTGGGGTCCCGAGTAGAATTTTGGGGGTTCTGGGGGTGGGTTTGGGGACCTGAAGGGAACTTTGGGGGTCTCAAGGAGTTTTGGGGGGTCCCTGGAGGAATTTCGGGGACCCTGATGGGAATTTTTAGGTTCCCCGAGGGGGGTTTTTGGTGTCCCAAAGGGGTTTTAGGGGTTCCAGGGGGAGTTTTGGAGTCCTGGGGAGAATTTTGAGGGTCTCAGGGATTTTTTGGGAGGAATTTTGGGGGTACCGGGTAGAATTTTTTGGGTCCCAGGGGGGGTTTGGGGTTCTGAAGAGAATTTTGGGGGTCTCACCAAGTTTTTGGGGGGTCCCAGGAGGAATTTTGGGGTCCTGAAGGGAATTTTGGGGGTCCAAGTGTGTGTTTTGTGGTCCCAAAGGGAATTTTGGGCGTCCCAGGGGGTTTTTGGGAGGAATTTTGGGAGTCCCGGGTAGAATTTTGGGTGTCCCAGGGGGGCTTTTGGGGTCACAAAGGGAATTTTGGCCATCCCAGGGGGAGTTTTGGAGTCCTGGGGAGAATTTTGTGGGTCCTGGGAGAGGTTTTGAGGTCCTGAAAGGAATTTTTGGGTCTCAGGGAGTTTTTGGGGCATCCCAGGAGGGAATTTTGGGGACCGTGATGGGAATTTTGGGGGTCCCACGGGGGGTTTTGGAGTCCTGGGGAGAGTTTTGATGGTGTCAGGCGTTTTTTGGGAGGAATTTTTGGGGTCCCGGGTAGAATTTTTTGGGTCCCAGGGGGGGTTTGGGGTCCTGAAGGGAATTTTTGGGTCTCTGGGAGTTTGTGGGGGGCGGTCCCAGAAGGAATTTTGGGGTCCTGAAGGGAATTTTGGGGCTCCCAGGTGGGTTTTGGGGTCCCGAAGGGAATTTTGGGAGTCCCAGGGGGGGTTTTGGAGTCCTGGGGAGAATTTTGATGGTCTCAGGGGTTTTTTGGGAGGAATTTCGGGGGTCCCGATTATAATTTTGGGGGTCCTGGGGGTGGGTTTGGGGTTCTGAAGGGAATTTTGGGGGTCTCTGGAAGTATTTGTGGGGTCCCAGGAGGAATTTTGGGGTCCTGAAGGGAATTTTGGGGGTCCCGGGGGGGTTTTGGGGTCCCGAAGGGAATTTTGGGAGTTCTAGGGGGGTTTTCGGAGGAATTTTGGGAGTCACGGGTAGAATTTTGTGGGTCCCACGGGGGGTTTTGGGGTCGCAAAGGGAATTTTGGGAGTCCCAGGGGGAGTTTTGGAGTCCTGGGGAGAATTTTCAGGGTCTCAGGGTTTTTTTGGGAGGAATTTTGGGGGTCCCGAGTAGAATTTTGTGGGTCCTGGGGGAGGGTTTGGGGTTTTGAAGGGAATTTTGGGGGTCCCAGGGGGCGTTTTGGGGTCCTAATGGGAATTTTGGGCGTCCCAGGGGGTTTTTGGGAGGAATTTTGGGGGTCCCGGGTAGAATTTTGGGGATCCCACGGCGGTGGGTTGGGGTCCTGAAGGGAATTTTAGGGGTCTCAGGGGGTTTTTGGGGGTCCCAGGTGGAATTTCGGGGTCCCTGATAGGTTTTTTTGGGTCCCAGGGGGGGTTTTGGAGTCCTGGGGAGAATTTTGGGGGTCCCAGGCGGTTTTTGGAAGGAATTTTGGGGGTCCCGTGTAGAATTTTGGGAGTCTCAGGGGGGAGTTTGGTTACTGAAGAGAATTTTGGGGTCTCTGGGACTTTTTGGAGGGTCCCATGAGGACTTTTGGGGTCCTGAAGGAAGTTTTGGTGTCTCACAAAGTTTTTGGGAGGTCCCAGAAGGAATTTTGGGGACCCTGATGGGAATTTTGGGGGTCCCAGTGGGGTTTTTGGGGGCCCGAATGGAATTTTGGGGGTCCCACGGGTGTTTTTGGGGTCCCGAAAGGAATTTTGGGGGTCCCGGGGCCGTCTCGGTGGTTTTGGGGTCACGCTGGCTGCGGGGCTGCAGTACCGCCCTGTGTCCACAAGGCGGCAGCACTTGTCAAGTGAGTCCGCGACAAGATGGCGGCCCGTGGGGACCGTGATGGTGACAGGCGTTTCTGCTGATGCCTGTCGGCTCCCGCCAAAAACCCGCACGCTTGTGGCGCTGCTGACCCCACGGCCCGTGTGCACGATACCAGAAACGCCGCGGAAAATCCCGTTGCGGGGCGCCGGCGGTGCGGGCAATTCAGGCAGTGTAAAAAACAGACATGGGTCCTCGAATTTCAACGTCCTCGCCACTCCTAAGATGGCGGCCGCGGGCGGTGGGCTGCAGTGCCGCTCTCTGCCCACACTGCGGCAGCACTGCGCCGTCAGCAGCGAATGCCCCAAAGATCCGCGCGGGAAAGAACGGAACAAAAAACCTGCCTCTGACCCGATAGGAACCGAAAGAAAAAACCTTTCCTCTTAAACTGCATTTCAACAGAGTTTATTTTTACATTTTTCACATTTATATTCACATTCGGATTTATAATGTATATTGATATATAATTGTATTTTCATAATTCCTTACATTTATTCCATTTATTATATTTTATTATATTTTATATTTTTATACATATCTTAATAGATTGCTTACATATTTCTATAGTTAGATTTAGAGTTCTAAAAGGTTTATATTGATTAAAATAAAAACCTGACTCTATCCAAGTAAAAATCTTTTAAAAAAACCCTTTATTTAAACTCCATTTAAATTTATTTCTATTTTTAGCATTTATAGTCAAATTTACATTTTAAATGTAGATTGATGTATGGTGTTATTTATAGTCTATCTCTTCCTAATACTATTTTTATTTCTATTTTATATTTTTATATATATCTGTATACATTGAATATATATTTCCATATTTAGAACGATATCAAAATAAAATGTATATTCATATTTTTTCCATTAATGCCCTGCCTCTAACCAAATAAAAACAAAAACAAACAAAAAAAAATCTTTCTATAAACAGTACTTGAATATATATTGAATACACCATGCATTACAAATTGCAGGGGAAATGGATTCCTTCATGATTTGAACACAAGAAATAATGGAAAAGGAAGCTTTTTCCCACAATTTAAACCCCTTTTCTCTCCATAACCCCTCATTTTTCTGGGAGCGCTGTGGAAGGTCTGGGGGTTCTAAGGAGGGACTGACACAATAAAAGGGGAAAGTTGAAAGCTCTCCCGTGGAACCCCACATGCTGCCCGGCCTGCTCAGGTGCTGCCCCTTGGCAAGAGGGCTCTTCCCTCGGCATTTTCTCAAAGGGATGCTCGTGCCCGGGT
Organism: Lonchura striata; assembly: GCF_050655825.1. Lineage (NCBI taxonomy): Eukaryota > Metazoa > Chordata > Aves > Passeriformes > Estrildidae > Lonchura > Lonchura striata. The sequence continues at coordinate 4,803,348 of NC_140723.1, forward strand.
GGGTCCGGCTGCTCCCCGATCCCTGCTGGATGTTCCAGCCATAGCTCCTGGAGGGACACTTGGGATACCCCTGTTAGCCCCTCTGGATTAGCAGCTCCCTGTGCAGGTGTGCCCAGGTAGCTGCACTGAAAGCAGCTGCTCACACAGGGAGCTGCTACACCTAGGATTGGGGGATGAGGTGAAGAAAGGTCCTGTGGGGTGTTCCCTTCCCTACGCAGGCCTTTGCCAGACCCTTAAACAATGGGGTGCCAGATTTTCATTGCCAAGATAATTAACAATCTTTCCCCTGGCCAAACAGGAATTGTGCTACCAAAATTGCAAACAGTGAATGATTTCTCGCAGACCACATCTGCCACCACCAGGAACTCTCACTGCCTTTGGAGAGCAGCACGCCTCCAGTGAACACACATCAACACACAGGGAGGGTGAGGTAGGTTTTACACGGAAAAAGGGCAGAGGTCAGGTCACAAGGCCTGTGGCCCCAAGTGACTTTCTACATCTTTTTGTTCTGAATGGCACAGGATTTATCCAGGAGAAAAACTGCTGCCAGCAAGAATTCTCCCTGCCCTGGAAGAGACAAGCACCTCCTTGACACTGACATCAGGAAGTGTAGAGAGTGAGCCATGTTTCACACAGAATAGGGCCAGCGACAGAGCCCAAGAGCCAGGGGCCACGAAAAAAGGGTTGCCCCTTGAAAATCTGAATGGAGAAGGATGTGTTGTGGACCCAAGCCGCTTTCATGTCGATGAGGGGTTGCTTTGATGATCCCAAGCACAAATCGCAAACTGACTTCAGGAACCAAGACTGGCGAGCGTGCTTTCCTAGGGAAAAGATCTGGAATTAGCGCACAGAACCTTGCGTCCATGCGTGGACAACTCAGTGCAGGAAATATGAACATAGAAAAATATAACCCAGGCCCAAAGAGCACCCACCTCAAACTCGTGCTGCCCTGATAGACCCAAGGGAGCCCTACAAACTGACATCAGGAACCTGGACTGCTGAGTTTTCTTTCCCAGGGAAAATGGCAAAGGACGTGCCCAGGAGCCCCTGGCCCTAAGCTGGGTCCCGACTGCAAAAAATCTTTATATCGAAGGATGGACCCCACACCGAAGTTGTCCCCACCTCAAAATTCTGCTGCCCTGATAGACCCAAGGGAGCCCTACAAACTTACATCAGGAACCTGGACTGCTGGGTTTTCTTTCCCAGGGAAAATGGAAAAAGGATGTGCCCAGGGGCCCCTGGCCCTGTGCTGGGGCCTCACTGCAAAAAATCCTTATATCGAAGGATGGAGCCCACACCGAAGTTGTCCCCACCTCAAACTTGTGCTGCCTTGATAGACCCAAGGGAGCCCTACAAACTGACATCAGGAACCTGGGCTGCTGAGTTTTCTTTCCCAGGGAAATGGGAAAAAGGATGTGCCCAGGGGCCCCTGGCCCTGACTGCAAAAAATCCTTATATCGAAGGATGGACCCCACACTGAAGCTGTCCCCACCTAAAACTTGTGCTGCCCTGATAGACCCAAGGCAGCCCTACAAACTGACATCAGGAACCTGGACTGCTGAGTTTTCTTTCCCAGGGAAAATGGAAAAAGGATGTGCCCAGGGGCCCCTGGACCTGGGCCCCTGGCCCTGACTGCAAAAAATCCTTATATCGAAGGATGGACCCCACACCGAAGTTGTCCCCACCTCAAACTTGTGCTGCCCTGATAGACCCAAGGGAGCCCTACAAACTGACATCAGGAACCTGGACTGCTGAGTTTTCTTTCCCAGGGAAAATGGAAAAAGGATGTGCCCGGGGGCCCCTGGCCCTGACTGCAAAAAATCCTTATATCGAAGGATGGACCCCACACCGAAGTTGTCCCCACCTCAAACTTGTGCTGCCCTTATAGACCCAAGGGAGCCCTACAAACTGACATCAGGAACCTGGACTGATGGGTTTTCTTTCCCAGGGAAAATGGAAAAAGGATGTGCCCAGGGGCCCCTGGCCCTGTGCTGGGGCCTCACTGCAAAAAATCCTTATATCGAAGGATGGACCCCACACCGAAGTTGTCCCCACCTCAAACTTGTGCTGCCCTGATAGACCCAAGGGAGCCCTACAAACTGACATCAGGAACCTGGACTGCTGAGTTTTCTTTCCCAGGGAAAATGGAAAAAGGATGTGCCCAGGGGCCCCTGGCCCTGACTGCAAAAAATCCTTATATCGAAGGATGGACCCCACACCGAAGTTCTCCCCACTTCAAACTTGTGCTGCCCTGATAGACCCAAGGGAGCCCTACAAACTGACATCAGGAACCTGGACTGCTGAGTTTTCTTTCCCAGGGAAAATGGAAAAAGGATGTGCCCAGGGGCCCCTGGCCCTGACTGCAAAAAATCCTTATATCGAAGGATGGACCCCACACCGAAGTTGTCCCCACCTCAAACTTGTGCTGCCCTGATAGACCCAAGGGAGCCCTACAAACTGACATCAGGAACCTGGACTGCTGAGTTTTCTTTCCCAGGGAAAATGGAAAAAGGATGTGCCCAGGGGCCCCTGTACCTGGGTAGGGACCTCATTGAAAAGAATCCTTATATCGAAGGATGGACCCCACACCGAAGTTGTCCCCACCTCAAACTTGTGCTGCCCTGATAGACCCAAGGGAGCGCTACAAACTGACATCAGGAACCTGGACTGCTGAGTTTTCTTTCCCAGGGAAAATGGAAAAAGGATGTGCCCAGGGGCCCCTGGCCCTGTGCTGGGGCCTCACTGCAAAAAAATCCTTATATCGAAGGATGGACCCCACACCGAAGTTGTCCCCACCTCAAACTTGTGCTGCCCTGATAGACCCAAGGGAGTCCTACAAACTGACATCAGGAACCTGGACTGCTGAGTTTTCTTTCCCAGGGAAAATGGAAAAAGGATGTGCCCAGGGGCCCCTGGCCCTGGGCCCCATACCCTGACTGCAAAAAATCCTTATATCGAAGGATGGACCCCACACCGAAGTTGTGCCCACCTCAAACTTGTGCTGCCCTGATAGACCCAAGGGAGCCCTACAAACTGACATCAGGAACCTGGACTGCTGAGTTTTCTTTCCCAGGGAAAATGGCCAAAGGATGTGCCCAGGGGCCCGTAGCCCTGACTGCAAAAAATCCTTATATCGAAGGATGGAGCCCACACCGAAGTTTTCCCCACCTCAAACTTGTGCTGCCCTGATAGACCCAAGGGAGCCCTACAAACTGACATCAGGAACCTGGACTGCTGAGTTTTCTTTCCCAGGGAAAATGGAAAAAGGATGTGCCCAGGGGCCCCTGGCCCTGACTGCAAAGAATCCTTATATCGAAGGATGGACCCCACACCGAAGTTGTCCCCACCTCAAACTTGTGCTGCCCTGATAGACCCAAGGGAGCCCTACAAACTGACATCAGGAACCTGGACTGCTGAGTTTTCTTTCCCAGGGAAAATGGAAAAAGGTTGTGCCCAGGGGCCCCTGGCCCTGGGCTACGGCCGCACTGCAAAAAATCCTTATATCGAAGGATGGAGCCCAGACCGAAGTTGTACCCACCTCAAACTTGTACTGCCCTTATAGACCCAAGGGAGCCCTACAAACTGACATCAGGAACCTGGACTGCTGAGTTTTCTTTCAAAGGGAAAATGGAAAAAGGATGTGCCCAGGGCCCCGTGGCCCGGGGCCCCTGGCCCTGACTGCAAAAAATCCTTCTATCGAAGGATGGACCCCACACCGAAGTTGTCCCCACCTCAAACTTGTGCTGCCCTGATACACCCAAGGGAGCCCTACAAACTGACATCAGGAACCTGGACTGCTGAGTTTTCTTTCCCAGGGAAAATGGAAAAAGGATGTGCCCAGGGGCCCCTGGCCCTAACTGCAAAAAATCCTTATATCGAAGGATGGAGCCCACACCGAATATGTCCCCACCTCAAACTTGTGCTGCCCTGATAGACCCAAGGGAGCCCTACAAACTGACATCAGGAACCTGGACTGCTGAGTTTTCTTTCTCAGGGAAAATGGAAAAAGGTTGTGCCCAGGGGCCCCTGGCCCTGGGCTGGGGCCTCACTGCAAAAAATCCTTATATCGAAGGATGGAGCCCACACCGAAGTTGTCCCCACCTCAAACTTGTGCTGCCCTGATAGACCCAAGGGAGTCCTACAAACTGACATCAGGAACCTGGACTGCTGAGTTTTCTTTCCCAGGGAAAATGGAAAAAGGATGTGCCCAGGGGCCCCTGGCCCTGGGCCCCATACCCTGACTGCAAAAAATCCTTATATCGAAGGATGGACCCCACACCGAAGTTGTCCCCACCTCAAACTTGTGCTGCCCTGATAGACCCAAGGGAGCCCTACAAACTGACATCAGGAACCTGGACTGCTGAGTTTTCTTTCCCAGGGAAAATGGAAAAAGGATGTGCCCGGGGGGCCCTGGCCCTGACAGCAAAAAATCCTTATATCGAAGTATGGACCCCACACCGAAGTTGTCCCCACCTCAAACTTGTGCTGCCCTGATAGACCCAAGGGAGCTCTACAAACTGACATCAGGAACCTGGACTGCTGAGTTTTCTTTCCCAGGGAAAATGGTAAAAGGATGTGCCCAGGGGCCCCTGGCCCTGGGCTGGGGCCTCACTGCAAAGAATCCTTATATCGAAGGATGGAACCCACACCGAAGTTGTCCCCACTTCAAACTTGTGCTGCCCTGATAGACCCAAGAGAGCCCTACAAACTGACATCAGGAACCTGGACTGCTGAGTTTTCTTTCCCAGGGAAAATGGAAAAAGGATGTGCCCGGGGGGCCCTGGCCCTGACAGAAAAATATCCTTATATCGAAGGATGGACCTCACACCGAAGTTGTCCCCACCTCAAACTTGTGCTGCCCTGATAGACCCAAGGGAGCCCTACAAACTGACATCAGGAACCTGGACTGCTGAGTTTTCTTTCCCAGGGAAAATGGAAAAAGGATGTGCCCAGGGGCCCCTGGACCTGGGCTGGGGCCTCACTGCAAAGAATCATTATATCGAAGGATGGACCCCACACCGAAGTTGTCCCCACCTCAAACTTGTGCTGCCCTGATAGACCCAAGGGAGCCCTACAAACTGACATCAGGAACCTGGACTGCTGAGTTTTCTTTCCCAGGGAAAATGGAAAAAGGATGTGCCCAAGGGCCCCTAGCCCTGACTGCAAAAAGCCCTTATATCGAAGGATGGACCCCACACCGAAGTTGTCCCCACCTCAAACTTGTGCTGCCCTGATAGACCCAAGGGAGCCCTACAAACTGACATCAGGAACCTGGACTGCTGAGTTTTCCTTCCCAGGGAAAATGGCCAAAGGATGTGCCCAGGGGCCCCTGGCCCTGACTGCAAAAAATCCTTATATCGAAGGATGGAGCCCACACCGAAGTTGTCCCCACCTCAAACTTGTGCTGCCCTGATAGACCCAAGGGAGCCCTACAAACTGACATCAGGAACCTGGACTGCTGAGTTTTCTTTCCCAGGGAAAATGGAAAAAGGATGTGCCCCGGGTCCCCTGGCCCTGGGCTGGGGCTCACTGCAAAAAATCCTTATATCGAAGGATGGACCCCATACCGAAGTTGTCCCCACCTAAAACTTCTGCTGCCTTGATACACCCAAGGGAGCCCTACAAACTGACATCAGGAACCTGGACTGCTGAGTTTTCTTTCCCAGGGAAAATGGAAAAAGGATGTGCCCAGGGGCCCCTGGCCCTGACTGCAAAAAATCCTTATATCGAAGGATGGACCCCACACCGAAGTTGTCCCCACCTCAAACTTGTGCTGCCCTGATAGACCCAAGGGAGCCCTACAAACTGACATCAGGAACCTGGACTGCTGAGTTTTCCTTCCCAGGGAAAATGGAAAAAGGATGTGCACAGGGGCCCCTGGGCCTGGGCTGGGGCCTCACTGCAAAGAATCCTTATATCGAAGGATGGACCCCACACCGAAGTTGTCCCCACCTCAAACTTGTGCTGCCCTGATAGAACCATGGGAGCCCTACAAACTGACATCAGGAACCTGGACTGCTGAGTTTTCTTTCCCAGGGAAAATGGAAAAAGGATGTGCCCGGGGGCCCCTGGCCCTGGGCTGGGGCCTGACTGCAAAGAATCCTTATATCGAAGGATGGACCCCACACCGAAGTTGTCCCCACCTCAAACTTGTGCTGCCCTGATAGACCCAAGGGAGCCCTACAAACTGACATCAGGAACCTGGACTGCTGAGTTTTCTTTCCCAGGGAAAATGGAAAAAGGATGTGCCCAGGGGCCCCTGGCCCTGACTGCAAAAAGTCCTTATATCAAAGGATGGACCCCACACCAAAGTTGTCCCCACCTCAAACTTGTGCTGCCCTGATAGACCCAAGGGAGCCCTACAAACTGACATCAGGAACCTGGACTGCTGAGTTTTCTTTCCCAGGGAAAATGGAAAAAGGTTGTGCCCGGGGGGCCCTGGCCCTGACAGCAAAAAATCCTTATATCGAAGGATGGACCCCACACCGAAGATGTCCCCACCTCAAACTTGTGCTGCCCTGATAGACCCAAGGGAGCGCTACAAACTGACATCAGGAACCTGGACTGCTGAGTTTTCTTTCCCAGGGAAAATGGAAAAAGGATGTGCCCAGGGGCCCCTGGCCCTGGGCTGGGGCCTCACTGCAAAGAATCCTTATATCGAAGGATGGACTCCACACCAAAGTTGTCCCCACCTCAAACTTGTGCTGCCCTGATAGACCCAAGTGAACCCTACAAACTGATATCAGGAACCTGGACTGCTGAGTTTTCTTTCCCAGGGAAAATGGAAAAAGGATGTGCCCAGGGGCCCCTGGCCCTGACTGCAAAGAATCCTTATAACGAAGGATGGACCCCACACCGAAGTTGTCCCCACCTCAAACTTGTGCTGCCCTGATAGACCCAAGGGAGCCCTACAAACTGACATCAGGAACCTGGACTGCTGAGTTTTCTTTCCCAGGGAAAATGGAAAAAGGATGTGCCCAATGGCCCCTAGCCCTGACTGCAAAAAGTCCTTATATCGAAGGATGGACCCCACACCGAAGTTGTCCCCACCTCAAACATGTGCTGCCCTGATAGACCCAAGGGAGCCCTACAAACTGACATCAGGAACCTGGACTGCTGAGTTTTCTTTCCCAGGGAAAATGGAAAAAGGATGTGCCCAGGGGCCCCTGGCCCTGACTGCAAAAAATCCTTATATCGAAGGATGGACCCCACACCGAAGTTGTCCCCATCTCAAACTTGTGCTGCCCTGATAGACCCAAGGGAGCCCTACAAACTGACATCAGGAACCTGGACTGCTGAGTTTTCTTTCCCAGGGAAAATGGAAAAAGGATGTGCCCAGGGGCCCCTGGCCCTGACTGCAAAAAATCCTTATATCGAAGGATGGACCCCACACCGAAGTTGTCCCCACCTCAAACTTGTGCTGCCCTGATAGACCCAAGGGAGCCCTACAAACTGACATCAGGAACCTGGACTGCTGAGTTTTCTTTCCCAGGGAAAATGGAAAAAGGATGTGCCCGGGGGCCCCTGGCCCTGACTGCAAAGAATCCTTATATCGAAGGATGGACCCAACACCGAAATTGTCCCCACCTCAAACTTGTGCTGCCCTGATAGACCCAAGGGAACCCTACAAACTGACATCAGGAACCTGGACTGCTGAGTTTTCTTTCCCAGGGAAAATGGAAAAAGGATGTGCCCAGGGGCCCCTGGCCCTGGGCAGGGCCCTGACTGCAAAAAATCCTTATATCGAAGGATGGACCCCACACCGAAGTTGTCCCCACCTCAAACTTGTGCTGCCCTGATAGACCCAAGGGAGCCCTACAAACTGACATCAGGAACCTGGACTGCTGAGTTTTCTTTCCCAGGGAAAATGGAAAAAGGATGTGCCAAGGGGCCCCTGGCCCTGACTGCAAAAAATCCTTATATCGAAGGATGGACCCCACACCGAAGTTGTCCCCACCTCAAACTTGTGCTGCCCTGATAGACCCAAGGGAGCCCTACAAACTGACATCAGGAACCTGGACTGCTGAGTTTTCTTTCCCAGGGAAAATGGAAAAAGGATGTGCCCAGGGGCCCCTGGCCCTGACTGCAAAAAATCCATATATCGAAGGATGGACCCCACACTGAAGTTGTCCCCACCTCAAACTTGTGCTGCCCTGATAGACCCAAGGGAGCCCTACAAACTGACATCAGGAACCTGGACTGCTGAGTTTTCTTTCCCAGGGAAAATGGCCAAAGGATGTGCCCAGGGGCCCCTGGCCCTGACTGCAAAGAATCTGTATAACGAAGGATGGACCCCACACCGAAGTTGTCCCCACCTCAAACTTGTGCTGCCCTGATAGACCCAAGGGAGCCCTACAAACTGACATCAGGAACCTGGACTGCTGAGTTTTCTTTCCCAGGGAAAATGGAAAAAGGATGTGCCCAGGGGCCCCTGGCCCTGACTGCAAAAAATCCTTATATCGAAGGATGGACCCAACACCGAAATTGTCCCCACCTCAAACTTGTGCTGCCCTGATACACCCAAGGGAGCCCTACAAACTGACATCAGGAACCTGGACTGCTGAGTTTTCTTTCCCAGGGAAAATGGAAAAAGGATGTGCCCAGGGGCCCCTGGACCTGGGCTGGGGCCTCACTGCAAAGAATCCTTATATCGAAGGATGGACCCCACACCGAAGTTGTCCCCACCTCAAACTTGTGCTGCCCTGATAGACCCAAGGGAGCCCTACAAACTGACATCAGGAACCTGGACTGCTGAGTTTTCTTTCCCAGGGAAAATGGAAAAAGGATGTGCCCAGGGGCCCCTGGCCCTGACTGCAAAAAATCCATATATCGAAGGATGGACCCCACACCGAAGTTGTCCCCACCTCAAACTTGTGCTGCCCTGATAGACCCAAGGGAGCCCTACAAACTGACATCAGGAACCTGGACTGCTGAGTTTTCTTTCCCAGGGAAAATGGAAAAAGGATGTGCCCAAGGGCCCCTAGCCCTGACTGCAAAAAGTCCTTATATCGAAGGATGGACCCCACACCGAAGTTGTCCCCACCTCAAACTTGTGCTGCCCTGATAGACCCAAGGGAGCCCTACAAACTGACATCAGGAACCTGGACTGCTGAGTTTTCTTTCCCAGGGAAAATGGAAAAAGGATGTGCCCAGGGGCCCCTGGCCCTGACTGCAAAAAATCCTTATATCGAAGGATGGACCCCACACCGAAGTTGTCCCCACCTCAAACTTGTGCTGCCCTGATAGACCCAAGGGAGCCCTACAAACTGACATCAGGAACCTGGACTGCTGAGTTTTCTTTCCCAGGGAAAATGGAAAAAGGATGTGCCCGGGGGGCCCTGGCCCTGACTGCAAAAAATCCTTATATCGAAGGATGGACCCCACACCGAAGTTGTCCCCACCTCAAACTTGTGCTGCCCTGATAGACCCAAGGGAGCCCTACAAACTGACATCAGGAACCTGGACTGCTGAGTTTTCTTTCCCAGGGAAAATGGAAAAAGGATGTGCCCGGGGGGCCCTGGCCCTGACAGAAAAATATCCTTATATCGAAGGATGGACCCCACACCGAAGTTGTCCTCACCTCAAACTTGTGCTGCCCTGATAGACCCAAGGGAGCCCTACAAACTGACATCAGGAACCTGGACTGCTGAGTTTTCTTTCCCAGGGAAAATGGAAAAAGGATGTGCCCAGGGGCCCCTGGCCCTGACTGCAAAAAATCCTTATATCGAAGGATGGAGCCTACACCGAAGTTGTCCCCACCTCAAAATTGTGCTGCCTTGATAGACCCAAGGGAGCCCTACAAACTGACATCAGGAACCTGGACTGCTGAGTTTTCTTTCCCAGGGAAAATGGAAAAAGGATGTGCCCAGGTGCACCTGGCCATGACTGCAAAAAATCCTTATAATGAAGGATAGACCCCACACCGAAGTTCTCCCCACCTCAAACTTGTGCTGCCCTGAGAGACCAAAGGGAGCCCTACAACCTGACATCAGGAACCTGGACTGCTGAGTTTTCTTTCCCAGGGAAAATGGAAAAAGGATGTGCCCGGGGGGCCCTGGCCCTGACAGAAAAAAATCCTTATATCGAAGGATGGACCCCACACCGAAGTTGTCCCCACCTCAAACTTGTGCTGCCCTGATAGACCCAAGGGAGCCCTACAAACTGACATCAGGAACCTGGACTGCTGAGTTTTCTTTCCCAGGGAAAATGGAAAAAGGATGTGCCCAGGGGCCCCTGGCCCTGACTGCAAAAAATCCTTATATCGAAGGATGGAACCCACACCGAAGTTGTCCCCACCTCAAACTTGTGCTGCCTTGATAGACCCAAGGGAGCCCTACAAACTGACATCAGGAACCTGGACTGCTGAGTTTTCTTTCCCAGGGAAAATGGAAAAAGGATGTGCCCAGGGGCCCCTGGCCCTGGGCAGGGCCCTGACTGCAAAAAATCCATATATCGAAGGATGGACCCCACACCGAAGTTGTCCCCACCTCAAACTTGTGCTGCCCTGATAGACCCAAGGGAGCCCTACAAACTGACATCAGGAACCTGGACTGCTGAGTTTTCTTTCCCAGGGAAAATGGAAAAAGGATGTGCCAAGGGGCCCCTAGCCCTGACTGCAAAAAATCCTTATATCGAAGGATGGACCCCACACCGAAGTTGTCCCCACCTCAAACTTGTGCTGCCCTGATAGACCCAAGGGAGCCCTACAAACTGACATCAGGAAGCTGGACTGCTGAGTTTTCTTTCCCAGGGAAAATGGAAAAAGGATGTGCCCAGGGGCCCCTGGACCTGGGCTGGGGCCTCACTGCAAAGAATCATTATATCGAAGGATGGAGCCCACACCGAAGTTGTCCCCACCTCAAACTTGTGCTGCCCTGATACACCCAAGGGAGCCCTACAAACTGACATCAGGAACCTGGACTGCTGAGTTTTCTTTCCCAGGGAAAATGGAAAAAGGATGTGCCCAGGGGCCCCTGGCCCTGACTGCAAAAAATCCTTATATCGAAGGATGGACCCCACACCGAAGTTGTCCCCACCTCAAACTTGTGCTGCCCTGATAGACCCAAGGGAGCCCTACAAACTGACATCAGGAACCTGGACTGCTGAGTTTTCTTTCCCAGGGAAAATGGAAAAAGGATGTGCCCCGGGTCCCCTGGCCCTGGGCTGGGGCTCACTGCAAAAAATCCTTATATCGAAGGATGGACCCCACACCGAAGTTGTCCCCACCTCAAACTTGTGCTGCCCTGATACACCCAAGGGAGCCCTACAAACTGACATCAGGAACCTGGACTGCTGAGTTTTCTTTCCCAGGGAAAATGGAAAAAGGATGTGCCCAGGGGCCCCTGGCCCTAACTGCAAAAAATCCTTATATCGAAGGATGGAGCCCACACCGAATATGTCCCCACCTCAAACTTGTGCTGCCCTGATAGACCCAAGGGAGCCCTACAAACTGACATCAGGAACCTGGACTGCTGAGTTTTCTTTCCCAGGGAAAATGGAAAAAGGATGTGCCCAGGGGCCCCTGGCCCTAACTGCAAAAAATCCTTATATCGAAGGATGGAGCCCACACCGAATATGTCCCCACCTCAAACTTGTGCTGCCCTGATAGACCCAAGGGAGCCCTACAAACTGACATCAGGAACCTGGACTGCTGAGTTTTCTTTCCCAGGGAAAATGGAAAAAGGATGTGCCCGGGGGCCCCTGGCCCTGACTGCAAAGAATCCTTATATCGAAGGATGGACCCACCACCGAAATTGTCCCCACCTCAAACTTGTGCTGCCCTGATAGACCCAAGGGAACCCTACAAACTGACATCAGGAACCTGGACTGCTGAGTTTTCTTTCCCAGGGAAAATGGAAAAAGGTTGTGCCCAGGGGCCCCTGGCCCTGACTGCAAAAAATCCTTATATCGAAGGATGGAGCCCACACCGAAGTTGTCCCCACCTCAAACTTGTGCTGCCCTGATAGACCCAAGGGAGCCCTACAAACTGACATCAGGAACCTGGACTGCTGAGTTTTCTTTCCCAGGGAAAATGGAAAAAGGATGTGCCCAGGGGCCCCTGGCCCTGACTGCAAAAAATCCATATATCGAAGGATGGACCCCACACCGAAGTTGTCCCCACCTCAAACTTGTGCTGCCCTGATAGACCCAAGGGAGCCCTACAAACTGACATCAGGAACCTGGACTGCTGAGTTTTCTTTCCCAGGGAAAATGGCCAAAGGATGTGCCCAGGGGCCCCTGGCCCTGACTGCAAAGAATCCGTATAACGAAGGATGGACCCCACACCGAAGTTGTCCCCACCTCAAACTTGTGCTGCCCTGATAGACCCAAGGGAGCCCTACAAACTGACATTAGGAACCTGGACTGCTGAGTTTTCTTTCCCAGGGAAAATGGAAAAAGGATGTGCCCGGGGGCCCCTGGCCCTGACTGCAAAGAATCCTTATATCGAAGGATGGACCCAACACCGAAATTGTCCCCACCTCAAACTTGTGCTGCCCTGATACACCCAAGGGAGCCCTACAAACTGACATCAGGAACCTGGACTGCTGAGTTTTCTTTCCCAGGGAAAATGGAAAAAGGATGTGCCCAGGGGCCCCTGGACCTGGGCTGGGGCCTCACTGCAAAGAATCCTTATAACGAAGGATGGACCCCACACCGAAGTTGTCCCCACCTCAAACTTGTGCTGCCCTGATAGACCCAAGGGAGCCCTACAAACTGACATCAGGAACCTGGACTGCTGAGTTTTCTTTCCCAGGGAAAATGGAAAAAGGATGTGCCCAGGGGCCCCTGGCCCTGACTGCAAAAAATCCATATATCGAAGGATGGACCCCACACCGAAGTTGTCCCCACCTCAAACTTGTGCTGCCCTGATAGACCCAAGGGAGCCCTACAAACTGACATCAGGAACCTGGACTGCTGAGTTTTCTTTCCCAGGGAAAATGGAAAAAGGATGTGCCCAAGGGCCCCTAGCCCTGACTGCAAAAAGTCCTTATATCGAAGGATGGACCCCACACCGAAGTTGTCCCCACCTCAAACTTGTGCTGCCCTGATAGACCCAAGGGAGCCCTACAAACTGACATCAGGAACCTGGACTGCTGAGTTTTCTTTCCCAGGGAAAATGGAAAAAGGATGTGCCCAGGGGCCCCTGGCCCTGACTGCAAAAAATCCTTATATCGAAGGATGGACCCCACACCGAAGTTGTCCCCACCTCAAACTTGTGCTGCCCTGATAGACCCAAGGGAGCCCTACAAACTGACATCAGGAACCTGGACTGCTGAGTTTTCTTTCCCAGGGAAAATGGAAAAAGGATGTGCCCGGGGGGCCCTGGCCCTGACTGCAAAAAATCCTTATATCGAAGGATGGACCCCACACCGAAGTTGTCCCCACCTCAAACTTGTGCTGCCCTGATAGACCCAAGGGAGCCCTACAAACTGACATCAGGAACCTGGACTGCTGAGTTTTCTTTCCCAGGGAAAATGGAAAAAGGATGTGCCCGGGGGGCCCTGGCCCTGACAGAAAAATATCCTTATATCGAAGGATGGACCCCACACCGAAGTTGTCCTCACCTCAAACTTGTGCTGCCCTGATAGACCCAAGGGAGCCCTACAAACTGACATCAGGAACCTGGACTGCTGAGTTTTCTTTCCCAGGGAAAATGGAAAAAGGATGTGCCCAGGGGCCCCTGGCCCTGACTGCAAAAAATCCTTATATCGAAGGATGGAGCCTACACCGAAGTTGTCCCCACCTCAAACTTGTGCTGCCTTGATAGACCCAAGGGAGCCCTACAAACTGACATCAGGAACCTGGACTGCTGAGTTTTCTTTCCCAGGGAAAATGGAAAAAGGATGTGCCCAGGTGCACCTGGCCATGACTGCAAAAAATCCTTATAATGAAGGATAGACCCCACACCGAAGTTGTCCCCACCTCAAACTTGTGCTGCCCTGAGAGACCAAAGGGAGCCCTACAACCTGACATCAGGAACCTGGACTGCTGAGTTTTCTTTCCCAGGGAAAATGGAAAAAGGATGTGCCCGGGGGGCCCTGGCCCTGACAGCAAAAAATCCTTATATCGAAGGATGGAGCCCACACCGAATATGTCCCCACCTCAAACTTGTGCTGCCCTGATAGACCCAAGGGAGCCCTACAAACTGACATCAGGAACCTGGACTGCTGAGTTTTCTTTCTCAGGGAAAATGGAAAAAGGTTGTGCCCAGGGGCCCCTGGCCCTGGGCTGGGGCCTCACTGCAAAAAATCCTTATATCGAAGGATGGAGCCCACACCGAAGTTGTCCCCACCTCAAACTTGTGCTGCCCTGATAGACCCAAGGGAGTCCTACAAACTGACATCAGGAACCTGGACTGCTGAGTTTTCTTTCCCAGGGAAAATGGAAAAAGGATGTGCCCAGGGGCCCCTGGCCCTGGGCCCCATACCCTGACTGCAAAAAATCCTTATATCGAAGGATGGACCCCACACCGAAGTTGTCCCCACCTCAAACTTGTGCTGCCCTGATAGACCCAAGGGAGCCCTACAAACTGACATCAGGAACCTGGACTGCTGAGTTTTCTTTCCCAGGGAAAATGGAAAAAGGATGTGCCCGGGGGGCCCTGGCCCTGACAGCAAAAAATCCTTATATCGAAGTATGGACCCCACACCGAAGTTGTCCCCACCTCAAACTTGTGCTGCCCTGATAGACCCAAGGGAGCTCTACAAACTGACATCAGGAACCTGGACTGCTGAGTTTTCTTTCCCAGGGAAAATGGTAAAAGGATGTGCCCAGGGGCCCCTGGCCCTGGGCTGGGGCCTCACTGCAAAGAATCCTTATATCGAAGGATGGAACCCACACCGAAGTTGTCCCCACTTCAAACTTGTGCTGCCCTGATAGACCCAAGAGAGCCCTACAAACTGACATCAGGAACCTGGACTGCTGAGTTTTCTTTCCCAGGGAAAATGGAAAAAGGATGTGCCCGGGGGGCCCTGGCCCTGACAGAAAAATATCCTTATATCGAAGGATGGACCTCACACCGAAGTTGTCCCCACCTCAAACTTGTGCTGCCCTGATAGACCCAAGGGAGCCCTACAAACTGACATCAGGAACCTGGACTGCTGAGTTTTCTTTCCCAGGGAAAATGGAAAAAGGATGTGCCCAGGGGCCCCTGGACCTGGGCTGGGGCCTCACTGCAAAGAATCATTATATCGAAGGATGGACCCCACACCGAAGTTGTCCCCACCTCAAACTTGTGCTGCCCTGATAGACCCAAGGGAGCCCTACAAACTGACATCAGGAACCTGGACTGCTGAGTTTTCTTTCCCAGGGAAAATGGAAAAAGGATGTGCCCAAGGGCCCCTAGCCCTGACTGCAAAAAGCCCTTATATCGAAGGATGGACCCCACACCGAAGTTGTCCCCACCTCAAACTTGTGCTGCCCTGATAGACCCAAGGGAGCCCTACAAACTGACATCAGGAACCTGGACTGCTGAGTTTTCCTTCCCAGGGAAAATGGCCAAAGGATGTGCCCAGGGGCCCCTGGCCCTGACTGCAAAAAATCCTTATATCGAAGGATGGAGCCCACACCGAAGTTGTCCCCACCTCAAACTTGTGCTGCCCTGATAGACCCAAGGGAGCCCTACAAACTGACATCAGGAACCTGGACTGCTGAGTTTTCTTTCCCAGGGAAAATGGAAAAAGGATGTGCCCCGGGTCCCCTGGCCCTGGGCTGGGGCTCACTGCAAAAAATCCTTATATCGAAGGATGGACCCCATACCGAAGTTGTCCCCACCTAAAACTTCTGCTGCCTTGATACACCCAAGGGAGCCCTACAAACTGACATCAGGAACCTGGACTGCTGAGTTTTCTTTCCCAGGGAAAATGGAAAAAGGATGTGCCCAGGGGCCCCTGGCCCTGACTGCAAAAAATCCTTATATCGAAGGATGGACCCCACACCGAAGTTGTCCCCACCTCAAACTTGTGCTGCCCTGATAGACCCAAGGGAGCCCTACAAACTGACATCAGGAACCTGGACTGCTGAGTTTTCCTTCCCAGGGAAAATGGAAAAAGGATGTGCACAGGGGCCCCTGGGCCTGGGCTGGGGCCTCACTGCAAAGAATCCTTATATCGAAGGATGGACCCCACACCGAAGTTGTCCCCACCTCAAACTTGTGCTGCCCTGATAGAACCATGGGAGCCCTACAAACTGACATCAGGAACCTGGACTGCTGAGTTTTCTTTCCCAGGGAAAATGGAAAAAGGATGTGCCCGGGGGCCCCTGGCCCTGGGCTGGGGCCTGACTGCAAAGAATCCTTATATCGAAGGATGGACCCCACACCGAAGTTGTCCCCACCTCAAACTTGTGCTGCCCTGATAGACCCAAGGGAGCCCTACAAACTGACATCAGGAACCTGGACTGCTGAGTTTTCTTTCCCAGGGAAAATGGAAAAAGGATGTGCCCAGGGGCCCCTGGCCCTGACTGCAAAAAGTCCTTATATCAAAGGATGGACCCCACACCAAAGTTGTCCCCACCTCAAACTTGTGCTGCCCTGATAGACCCAAGGGAGCCCTACAAACTGACATCAGGAACCTGGACTGCTGAGTTTTCTTTCCCAGGGAAAATGGAAAAAGGTTGTGCCCGGGGGGCCCTGGCCCTGACAGCAAAAAATCCTTATATCGAAGGATGGACCCCACACCGAAGATGTCCCCACCTCAAACTTGTGCTGCCCTGATAGACCCAAGGGAGCGCTACAAACTGACATCAGGAACCTGGACTGCTGAGTTTTCTTTCCCAGGGAAAATGGAAAAAGGATGTGCCCAGGGGCCCCTGGCCCTGGGCTGGGGCCTCACTGCAAAGAATCCTTATATCGAAGGATGGACTCCACACCAAAGTTGTCCCCACCTCAAACTTGTGCTGCCCTGATAGACCCAAGTGAACCCTACAAACTGATATCAGGAACCTGGACTGCTGAGTTTTCTTTCCCAGGGAAAATGGAAAAAGGATGTGCCCAGGGGCCCCTGGCCCTGACTGCAAAGAATCCTTATAACGAAGGATGGACCCCACACCGAAGTTGTCCCCACCTCAAACTTGTGCTGCCCTGATAGACCCAAGGGAGCCCTACAAACTGACATCAGGAACCTGGACTGCTGAGTTTTCTTTCCCAGGGAAAATGGAAAAAGGATGTGCCCAATGGCCCCTAGCCCTGACTGCAAAAAGTCCTTATATCGAAGGATGGACCCCACACCGAAGTTGTCCCCACCTCAAACTTGTGCTGCCCTGATAGACCCAAGGGAGCCCTACAAACTGACATCAGGAACCTGGACTGCTGAGTTTTCTTTCCCAGGGAAAATGGAAAAAGGATGTGCCCAGGGGCCCCTGGCCCTGACTGCAAAAAATCCTTATATCGAAGGATGGACCCCACACCGAAGTTGTCCCCATCTCAAACTTGTGCTGCCCTGATAGACCCAAGGGAGCCCTACAAACTGACATCAGGAACCTGGACTGCTGAGTTTTCTTTCCCAGGGAAAATGGAAAAAGGATGTGCCCAGGGGCCCCTGGCCCTGACTGCAAAAAATCCTTATATCGAAGGATGGACCCCACACCGAAGTTGTCCCCACCTCAAACTTGTGCTGCCCTGATAGACCCAAGGGAGCCCTACAAACTGACATCAGGAACCTGGACTGCTGAGTTTTCTTTCCCAGGGAAAATGGAAAAAGGATGTGCCCGGGGGCCCCTGGCCCTGACTGCAAAGAATCCTTATATCGAAGGATGGACCCAACACCGAAATTGTCCCCACCTCAAACTTGTGCTGCCCTGATAGACCCAAGGGAACCCTACAAACTGACATCAGGAACCTGGACTGCTGAGTTTTCTTTCCCAGGGAAAATGGAAAAAGGATGTGCCCAGGGGCCCCTGGCCCTGGGCAGGGCCCAGACTGCAAAAAAACCTTATATCGAAGGATGGACCCCACACCGAAGTTGTCCCCACCTCAAACTTGTGCTGCCCTGATAGACCCAAGGGAGCCCTACAAACTGACATCAGGAACCTGGACTGCTGAGTTTTCTTTCCCAGGGAAAATGGAAAAAGGATGTGCCAAGGGGCCCCTGGCCCTGACTGCAAAAAATCCTTATATCGAAGGATGGACCCCACACCGAAGTTGTCCCCACCTCAAACTTGTGCTGCCCTGATAGACCCAAGGGAGCCCTACAAACTGACATCAGGAACCTGGACTGCTGAGTTTTCTTTCCCAGGGAAAATGGAAAAAGGATGTGCCCAGGGGCCCCTGGCCCTGACTGCAAAAAATCCATATATCGAAGGATGGACCCCACACTGAAGTTGTCCCCACCTCAAACTTGTGCTGCCCTGATAGACCCAAGGGAGCCCTACAAACTGACATCAGGAACCTGGACTGCTGAGTTTTCTTTCCCAGGGTAAATGGCCAAAGGATGTGCCCAGGGGCCCCTGGCCCTGACTGCAAAGAATCTGTATAACGAAGGATGGACCCCACACCGAAGTTGTCCCCACCTCAAACTTGTGCTGCCCTGATAGACCCAAGGGAGCCCTACAAACTGACATCAGGAACCTGGACTGCTGAGTTTTCTTTCCCAGGGAAAATGGAAAAAGGATGTGCCCAGGGGCCCCTGGCCCTGACTGCAAAAAATCCTTATATCGAAGGATGGACCCAACACCGAAATTGTCCCCACCTCAAACTTGTGCTGCCCTGATACACCCAAGGGAGCCCTACAAACTGACATCAGGAACCTGGACTGCTGAGTTTTCTTTCCCAGGGAAAATGGAAAAAGGATGTGCCCAGGGGCCCCTGGACCTGGGCTGGGGCCTCACTGCAAAGAATCCTTATATCGAAGGATGGACCCCACACCGAAGTTGTCCCCACCTCAAACTTGTGCTGCCCTGATAGACCCAAGGGAGCCCTACAAACTGACATCAGGAACCTGGACTGCTGAGTTTTCTTTCCCAGGGAAAATGGAAAAAGGATGTGCCCAGGGGCCCCTGGCCCTGACTGCAAAAAATCCATATATCGAAGGATGGACCCCACACCGAAGTTGTCCCCACCTCAAACTTGTGCTGCCCTGATAGACCCAAGGGAGCCCTACAAACTGACATCAGGAACCTGGACTGCTGAGTTTTCTTTCCCAGGGAAAATGGAAAAAGGATGTGCCCAAGGGCCCCTAGCCCTGACTGCAAAAAGTCCTTATATCGAAGGATGGACCCCACACCGAAGTTGTCCCCACCTCAAACTTGTGCTGCCCTGATAGACCCAAGGGAGCCCTACAAACTGACATCAGGAACCTGGACTGCTGAGTTTTCTTTCCCAGGGAAAATGGAAAAAGGATGTGCCCAGGGGCCCCTGGCCCTGACTGCAAAAAATCCTTATATCGAAGGATGGACCCCACACCGAAGTTGTCCCCACCTCAAACTTGTGCTGCCCTGATAGACCCAAGGGAGCCCTACAAACTGACATCAGGAACCTGGACTGCTGAGTTTTCTTTCCCAGGGAAAATGGAAAAAGGATGTGCCCGGGGGGCCCTGGCCCTGACTGCAAAAAATCCTTATATCGAAGGATGGACCCCACACCGAAGTTGTCCCCACCTCAAACTTGTGCTGCCCTGATAGACCCAAGGGAGCCCTACAAACTGACATCAGGAACCTGGACTGCTGAGTTTTCTTTCCCAGGGAAAATGGAAAAAGGATGTGCCCGGGGGGCCCTGGCCCTGACAGAAAAATATCCTTATATCGAAGGATGGACCCCACACCGAAGTTGTCCTCACCTCAAACTTGTGCTGCCCTGATAGACCCAAGGGAGCCCTACAAACTGACATCAGGAACCTGGACTGCTGAGTTTTCTTTCCCAGGGAAAATGGAAAAAGGATGTGCCCAGGGGCCCCTGGCCCTGACTGCAAAAAATCCTTATATCGAAGGATGGAGCCTACACCGAAGTTGTCCCCACCTCAAAATTGTGCTGCCTTGATAGACCCAAGGGAGCCCTACAAACTGACATCAGGAACCTGGACTGCTGAGTTTTCTTTCCCAGGGAAAATGGAAAAAGGATGTGCCCAGGTGCACCTGGCCATGACTGCAAAAAATCCTTATAATGAAGGATAGACCCCACACCGAAGTTCTCCCCACCTCAAACTTGTGCTGCCCTGAGAGACCAAAGGGAGCCCTACAACCTGACATCAGGAACCTGGACTGCTGAGTTTTCTTTCCCAGGGAAAATGGAAAAAGGATGTGCCCGGGGGCCCCTGGCCCTGACAGCAAAAAATCCTTATATCGAAGGATGGACCCCACACCGAAGTTGTCCCCACCTCAAACTTGTGCTGCCCTGATAGACCCAAGGGAGCCCTACAAACTGACATCAGGAACCTGGACTGCTGAGTTTTCTTTCCCAGGGAAAATGGAAAAAGGATGTGCCCAGGGGCCCCTGGCCCTGACTGCAAAAAATCCTTATATCGAAGGATGGAACCCACACCGAAGTTGTCCCCACCTCAAACTTGTGCTGCCTTGATAGACCCAAGGGAGCCCTACAAACTGACATCAGGAACCTGGACTGCTGAGTTTTCTTTCCCAGGGAAAATGGAAAAAGGATGTGCCCAGGGGCCCCTGGCCCTGGGCAGGGCCCTGACTGCAAAAAATCCATATATCGAAGGATGGACCCCACACCGAAGTTGTCCCCACCTCAAACTTGTGCTGCCCTGATAGACCCAAGGGAGCCCTACAAACTGACATCAGGAACCTGGACTGCTGAGTTTTCTTTCCCAGGGAAAATGGAAAAAGGATGTGCCAAGGGGCCCCTAGCCCTGACTGCAAAAAATCCTTATATCGAAGGATGGACCCCACACCGAAGTTGTCCCCACCTCAAACTTGTGCTGCCCTGATAGACCCAAGGGAGCCCTACAAACTGACATCAGGAAGCTGGACTGCTGAGTTTTCTTTCCCAGGGAAAATGGAAAAAGGATGTGCCCAGGGGCCCCTGGACCTGGGCTGGGGCCTCACTGCAAAGAATCATTATATCGAAGGATGGACCCCACACCGAAGTTGTCCCCACCTCAAACTTGTGCTGCCCTGATACACCCAAGGGAGCCCTACAAACTGACATCAGGAACCTGGACTGCTGAGTTTTCTTTCCCAGGGAAAATGGAAAAAGGATGTGCCCAGGGGCCCCTGGCCCTGACTGCAAAAAATCCTTATATCGAAGGATGGACCCCACACCGAAGTTGTCCCCACCTCAAACTTGTGCTGCCCTGATAGACCCAAGGGAGCCCTACAAACTGACATCAGGAACCTGGACTGCTGAGTTTTCTTTCCCAGGGAAAATGGAAAAAGGATGTGCCCCGGGTCCCCTGGCCCTGGGATGGGGCTCACTGCAAAAAATCCTTATATCGAAGGATGGACCCCACACCGAAGTTGTCCCCACCTCAAACTTGTGCTGCCCTGATACACCCAAGGGAGCCCTACAAACTGACATCAGGAACCTGGACTGCTGAGTTTTCTTTCCCAGGGAAAATGGAAAAAGGATGTGCCCAGGGGCCCCTGGCCCTAACTGCAAAAAATCCTTATATCGAAGGATGGAGCCCACACCGAATATGTCCCCACCTCAAACTTGTGCTGCCCTGATAGACCCAAGGGAGCCCTACAAACTGACATCAGGAACCTGGACTGCTGAGTTTTCTTTCCCAGGGAAAATGGAAAAAGGATGTGCCCAGGGGCCCCTGGCCCTAACTGCAAAAAATCCTTATATCGAAGGATGGAGCCCACACCGAATATGTCCCCACCTCAAACTTGTGCTGCCCTGATAGACCCAAGGGAGCCCTACAAACTGACATCAGGAACCTGGACTGCTGAGTTTTCTTTCCCAGGGAAAATGGAAAAAGGATGTGCCAAGGGGCCCCTGGCCCTGACTGCAAAGAATCCTTATATCGAAGGATGGACCCACCACCGAAATTGTCCCCACCTCAAACTTGTGCTGCCCTGATAGACCCAAGGGAACCCTACAAACTGACATCAGGAACCTGGACTGCTGAGTTTTCTTTCCCAGGGAAAATGGAAAAAGGTTGTGCCCAGGGGCCCCTGGCCCTGACTGCAAAAAATCCTTATATCGAAGGATGGAGCCCACACCGAAGTTGTCCCCACCTCAAACTTGTGCTGCCCTGATAGACCCAAGGGAGCCCTACAAACTGACATCAGGAACCTGGACTGCTGAGTTTTCTTTCCCAGGGAAAATGGAAAAAGGATGTGCCCAGGGGCCCCTGGCCCTGACTGCAAAAAATCCATATATCGAAGGATGGACCCCACACCGAAGTTGTCCCCACCTCAAACTTGTGCTGCCCTGATAGACCCAAGGGAGCCCTACAAACTGACATCAGGAACCTGGACTGCTGAGTTTTCTTTCCCAGGGAAAATGGCCAAAGGATGTGCCCAGGGGCCCCTGGCCCTGACTGCAAAGAATCCGTATAACGAAGGATGGACCCCACACCGAAGTTGTCCCCACCTCAAACTTGTGCTGCCCTGATAGACCCAAGGGAGCCCTACAAACTGACATTAGGAACCTGGACTGCTGAGTTTTCTTTCCCAGGGAAAATGGAAAAAGGATGTGCCCGGGGGCCCCTGGCCCTGACTGCAAAGAATCCTTATATCGAAGGATGGACCCAACACCGAAATTGTCCCCACCTCAAACTTGTGCTGCCCTGATACACCCAAGGGAGCCCTACAAACTGACATCAGGAACCTGGACTGCTGAGTTTTCTTTCCCAGGGAAAATGGAAAAAGGATGTGCCCAGGGGCCCCTGGACCTGGGCTGGGGCCTCACTGCAAAGAATCCTTATAACGAAGGATGGACCCCACACCGAAGTTGTCCCCACCTCAAACTTGTGCTGCCCTGATAGACCCAAGGGAGCCCTACAAACTGACATCAGGAACCTGGACTGCTGAGTTTTCTTTCCCAGGGAAAATGGAAAAAGGATGTGCCCAGGGGCCCCTGGCCCTGACTGCAAAAAATCCATATATCGAAGGATGGACCCCACACCGAAGTTGTCCCCACCTCAAACTTGTGCTGCCCTGATAGACCCAAGGGAGCCCTACAAACTGACATCAGGAACCTGGACTGCTGAGTTTTCTTTCCCAGGGAAAATGGAAAAAGGATGTGCCCAAGGGCCCCTAGCCCTGACTGCAAAAAGTCCTTATATCGAAGGATGGACCCCACACCGAAGTTGTCCCCACCTCAAACTTGTGCTGCCCTGATAGACCCAAGGGAGCCCTACAAACTGACATCAGGAACCTGGACTGCTGAGTTTTCTTTCCCAGGGAAAATGGAAAAAGGATGTGCCCAGGGGCCCCTGGCCCTGACTGCAAAAAATCCTTATATCGAAGGATGGACCCCACACCGAAGTTGTCCCCACCTCAAACTTGTGCTGCCCTGATAGACCCAAGGGAGCCCTACAAACTGACATCAGGAACCTGGACTGCTGAGTTTTCTTTCCCAGGGAAAATGGAAAAAGGATGTGCCCGGGGGGCCCTGGCCCTGACTGCAAAAAATCCTTATATCGAAGGATGGACCCCACACCGAAGTTGTCCCCACCTCAAACTTGTGCTGCCCTGATAGACCCAAGGGAGCCCTACAAACTGACATCAGGAACCTGGACTGCTGAGTTTTCTTTCCCAGGGAAAATGGAAAAAGGATGTGCCCGGGGGGCCCTGGCCCTGACAGAAAAATATCCTTATATCGAAGGATGGACCCCACACCGAAGTTGTCCTCACCTCAAACTTGTGCTGCCCTGATAGACCCAAGGGAGCCCTACAAACTGACATCAGGAACCTGGACTGCTGAGTTTTCTTTCCCAGGGAAAATGGAAAAAGGATGTGCCCAGGGGCCCCTGGCCCTGACTGCAAAAAATCCTTATATCGAAGGATGGAGCCTACACCGAAGTTGTCCCCACCTCAAACTTGTGCTGCCTTGATAGACCCAAGGGAGCCCTACAAACTGACATCAGGAACCTGGACTGCTGAGTTTTCTTTCCCAGGGAAAATGGAAAAAGGATGTGCCCAGGTGCACCTGGCCATGACTGCAAAAAATCCTTATAATGAAGGATAGACCCCACACCGAAGTTGTCCCCACCTCAAACTTGTGCTGCCCTGAGAGACCAAAGGGAGCCCTACAACCTGACATCAGGAACCTGGACTGCTGAGTTTTCTTTCCCAGGGAAAATGGAAAAAGGATGTGCCCGGGGGGCCCTGGCCCTGACAGCAAAAAATCCTTATATCGAAGGATGGACCCCACACCGAAGTTGTCCCCACCTCAAACTTGTGCTGCCCTGATAGACCCAAGGGAGCCCTACAAACTGACATCAGGAACCTGGACTGCTGAGTTTTCTTTCCCAGGGAAAATGGAAAAAGGATGTGCCCAGGGGCCCCTGGCCCTGACTGCAAAAAATCCTTATATCGAAGGATGGAACCCACACCGAAGTTGTCCCCACCTCAAACTTGTGCTGCCTTGATAGACCCAAGGGAGCCCTACAAACTGACATCAGGAACCTGGACTGCTGAGTTTTCTTTCCCAGGGAAAATGGAAAAAGGATGTGCCCAGGGGCCCCTGGCCCTGGGCAGGGCCCTGACTGCAAAAAATCCATATATCGAAGGATGGACCCCACACCGAAGTTGTCCCCACCTCAAACTTGTGCTGCCCTGATAGACCCAAGGGAGCCCTACAAACTGACATCAGGAACCTGGACTGCTGAGTTTTCTTTCCCAGGGAAAATGGAAAAAGGATGTGCCAAGGGGCCCCTAGCCCTGACTGCAAAAAATCCTTATATCGAAGGATGGACCCCACACCGAAGTTGTCCCCACCTCAAACTTGTGCTGCCCTGATAGACCCAAGGGAGCCCTACAAACTGACATCAGGAACCTGGACTGCTGAGTTTTCTTTCCCAGGGAAAATGGAAAAAGGATGTGCCCAGGGGCCCCTGGACCTGGGCTGGGGCCTCACTGCAAAGAATCATTATATCGAAGGATGGACCCCACACCGAAGTTGTCCCCACCTCAAACTTGTGCTGCCCTGATAGACCCAAGGGAGCCCTACAAACTGACATCAGGAACCTGGACTGCTGAGTTTTCTTTCCCAGGGAAAATGGAAAAAGGATGTGCCCAAGGGCCCCTAGCCCTGACTGCAAAAAGCCCTTATATCGAAGGATGGACCCCACACCGAAGTTGTCCCCACCTCAAACTTGTGCTGCCCTGATAGACCCAAGGGAGCCCTACAAACTGACATCAGGAACCTGGACTGCTGAGTTTTCTTTCCCAGGGAAAATGGAAAAAGGATGTGCCCAGGGGCCCCTGGCCCTGACTGCAAAAAATCCTTATATCGAAGGATGGACCCCACACCGAAGTTGTCCCCACCTCAAACTTGTGCTGCCCTGATAGACCCAAGGGAGCCCTACAAACTGACATCAGGAACCTGGACTGCTGAGTTTTCTTTCCCAGGGAAAATGGAAAAAGGATGTGCCCCGGGTCCCCTGGCCCTGGGCTGGGGCTCACTGCAAAAAATCCTTATATCGAAGGATGGACCCCACACCGAAGTTGTCCCCACCTAAAACTTCTGCTGCCTTGATACACCCAAGGGAGCCCTACAAACTGACATCAGGAAGCTGGACTGCTGAGTTTTCTTTTCCAGGGAAAATGGAAAAAGGATGCGGTGGGGGCCCCTGGCCCTGACTGCAAAAAATCCTTATATCGAACGATAGACCCCACAGCGAAGTTGTCCCCACCTCAAACTTGTGCTGCCCTGATAGACCCAAGGGAGCCCTACAAACTGACATCAGCAACCTGGACTGCTGAGTTTTCCTTCCCAGGGAAAATGGAAAAAGGATGTGCACAGGGGCCCCTGGACCTGGGCTGGGGCCTCACTGCACAGAATCCTTATATCGAAGGATGGATCCCACACCGAAGTTGTCCCCACCTCAAACTTGTGCTGCCCTGATAGAACCATGGGAGCCCTACAAACTGACATCAGGAACCTGGACTGCTGAGTTTTCTTTCCCAGGGAAAATGGAAAAAGGATGTGCCCGGGGGCCCCTGGCCCTGGGCTGGGGCCTGACTGCAAAGAATCCATATATCGAAGGATGGACCCCACACCGAAGTTGTCCCCACCTCAAACTTGTGCTGCCCTGATAGACCCAAGGGAGCCCTACAAACTGACATCAGGAACCTGGACTGCTGAGTTTTCTTTCCCAGGGAAAATGGAAAAAGGATGTGCCCAGGGGCCCGTGGCCCGGGGCCCCTGGCCCTGACTGCAAAAAATCCTTCTATCGAAGGATGGACCCCACACCGAAGTTGTCCCCACCTCAAACTTGTGCTGCCCTGATAGACCCAAGGGAGCCCTACAAACTGACATCAGGAACCTGGACTGCTGAGTTTTCTTTCCCAGGGAAAATGGAAAAAGGATGTGCCCAGGGGCCCCTGGCCCTAACTGCAATAAATCCTTATATCGAAGGATGGAGCCCACACCGAATATGTCCCCACCTCAAACTTGTGCTGCCCTGATAGACCCAAGGGAGCCCTACAAACTGACATCAGGAACCTGGACTGCTGAGTTTTCTTTCTCAGGGAAAATGGAAAAAGGATGTGCCCAGGGGCCCCTGGCCCTGGGCTGGGGCCTCACTGCAAAAAATCCTTATATCGAAGGATGGAGCCCACACCGAAGTTGTCCCCACCTCAAACTTGTGCTGCCCTGATAGACCCAAGGGAGTCCTACAAACTGACATCAGGAACCTGGACTGCTGAGTTTTCTTTCCCAGGGAAAATGGAAAAAGGATGTGCCCAGGGGCCCCTGGCCCTGGGCCCCATACCCTGACTGCAAAAAATCCTTATATCGAAGGATGGACCCCACACCGAAGTTGTCCCCACCTCAAACTTGTGCTGCCCTGATAGACCCAAGGGAGCCCTACAAACTGACATCAGGAACCTGGACTGCTGAGTTTTCTTTCCCAGGGAAAATGGCCAAAGGATGTGCCCAGGGGCCCCTAGCCCTGACTGCAAAAAATCCTTATATCGAAGGATGGAGCCCACACCGAAGTTTTCCCCACCTCAAACTTGTGCTGCCCTGATAGACCCAAGGGAGCCCTACAAACTGACATCAGGAACCTGGACTGCTGAGTTTTCTTTCCCAGGGAAAATGGAAAAAGGATGTGCCCAGGGGCCCCTGGCCCTGACTGCAAAAAATCCTTATATCGAAGGATGGACCCCACACCGAAGTTGTCCCCATCTCAAACTTGTGCTGCCCTGATAGACCCAAGGGAGCCCTACAAACTGACATCAGGAACCTGGACTGCTGAGTTTTCTTTCCCAGGGAAAATGGAAAAAGGTTGTGCCCAGGGGCCCCTGGCCCTGGGCTACGGCCGCACTGCAAAAAATCCTTATATCGAAGGATGGAGCCCACACCGAAGTTGTACCCACCTCAAACTTGTACTGCCCTTATAGACCCAAGGGAGCCCTACAAACTGACATCAGGAACCTGGACTGCTGAGTTTTCTTTCCCAGGGAAAATGGAAAAAGGATGTGCCCAGGGGCCCGTGGCCCGGGGCCCCTGGCCCTGACTGCAAAAAATCCTTCTATCGAAGGATGGACCCCACACCGAAGTTGTCCCCACCTCAAACTTGTGCTGCGCTGATACACCCAAGGGAGCCCTACAAACTGACATCAGGAACCTGGACTGCTGAGTTTTCTTTCCCAGGGAAAATGGAAAAAGGATGTGCCCAGGGGCCCCTGGCCCTGACTGCAAAAAATCCTTATATCGAAGGATGGAGCCTACACCGAAGTTGTCCCCACCTCAAACTTGTGCTGCCTTGATAGACCCAAGGGAGCCCTACAAACTGACATCAGGAACCTGGACTGCTGAGTTTTCTTTCCCAGGGAAAATGGAAAAAGGATGTGCCCAGGTGCACCTGGCCATGACTGCAAAAAATCCTTATAATGAAGGATAGACCCCACACCGAAGTTCTCCCCACCTCAAACTTGTGCTGCCCTGAGAGACCAAAGGGAGCCCTACAACCTGACATCAGGAACCTGGACTGCTGAGTTTTCTTTCCCAGGGAAAATGGAAAAAGGATGTGCCCGGGGGGCCCTGGCCCTGACAGCAAAAAATCCTTATATCGAAGGATGGACCCCACACCGAAGTTGTCCCCACCTCAAACTTGTGCTGCCCTGATAGACCCAAGGGAGCCCTACAAACTGACATCAGGAACCTGGACTGCTGAGTTTTCTTTCCCAGGGAAAATGGAAAAAGGATGTGCCCAGGGGCCCCTGGCCCTGACTGCAAAAAATCCTTATATCGAAGGATGGAACCCACACCGAAGTTGTCCCCACCTCAAACTTGTGCTGCCTTGATAGACCCAAGGGAGCCCTACAAACTGACATCAGGAACCTGGACTGCTGAGTTTTCTTTCCCAGGGAAAATGGAAAAAGGATGTGCCCAGGGGCCCCTGGCCCTGGGCAGGGCCCTGACTGCAAAAAATCCATATATCGAAGGATGGACCCCACACCGAAGTTGTCCCCACCTCAAACTTGTGCTGCCCTGATAGACCCAAGGGAGCCCTACAAACTGACATCAGGAACCTGGACTGCTGAGTTTTCTTTCCCAGGGAAAATGGAAAAAGGATGTGCCAAGGGGCCCCTAGCCCTGACTGCAAAAAATCCTTATATCGAAGGATGGACCCCACACCGAAGTTGTCCCCACCTCAAACTTGTGCTGCCCTGATAGACCCAAGGGAGCCCTACAAACTGACATCAGGAACCTGGACTGCTGAGTTTTCTTTCCCAGGGAAAATGGAAAAAGGATGTGCCCAGGGGCCCCTGGACCTGGGCTGGGGCCTCACTGCAAAGAATCATTATATCGAAGGATGGACCCCACACCGAAGTTGTCCCCACCTCAAACTTGTGCTGCCCTGATACACCCAAGGGAGCCCTACAAACTGACATCAGGAACCTGGACTGCTGAGTTTTCTTTCCCAGGGAAAATGGAAAAAGGATGTGCCCAGGGGCCCCTGGCCCTGACTGCAAAAAATCCATATATCGAAGGATGGACCCCACACCGAAGTTGTCCCCACCTCAAACTTGTGCTGCCCTGATAGACCCAAGGGAGCCCTACAAACTGACATCAGGAACCTGGACTGCTGAGTTTTCTTTCCCAGGGAAAATGGAAAAAGGATGTGCCCAAGGGCCCCTAGCCCTGACTGCAAAAAGTCCTTATATCGAAGGATGGACCCCACACCGAAGTTTTCCCCACCTCAAACTTGTGCTGCCCTGATAGACCCAAGGAAGCCCTACAAACTGACATCAGGAACCTGGACTGCTGAGTTTTCTTTCCCAGGGAAAATGGAAAAAGGATGTGCCCAGGGGCCCCTGGCCCTGACTGCAAAAAATCCTTATATCGAAGGATGGACCCCACACCGAAGTTGTCCCCACCTCAAACTTGTGCTGCCCTGATAGACCCAAGGGAGCCCTACAAACTGACATCAGGAACCTGGACTGCTGAGTTTTCTTTCCCAGGGAAAATGGAAAAAGGATGTGCCCGGGGGGCCCTGGCCCTGACTGCAAAAAATCCTTATATCGAAGGATGGACCCCACACCGAAGTTGTCCCCACCTCAAACTTGTGCTGCCCTGATAGACCCAAGGGAGCGCTAAAAACTGACATCAGGAACCTGGACTGCTGAGTTTTCTTTCCCAGGGAAAATGGAAAAAGGATGTGCCCAGGGGCCCTGGCCCTGACAGAAAAATATCCTTATATCGAAGGATGGACCCCACACCGAAGTTGTCCTCACCTCAAACTTGTGGTGCCCTGATAGACCCAAGGGAGCCCTACAAACTGACATCAGGAACCTGGACTGCTGAGTTTTCTTTCCCAGGGAAAATGGAAAAAGGATGTGCCCAGGGGCCCCTGGCCCTGACTGCAAAAAATCCTTATATCGAAGGATGGAGCCTACACCGAAGTTGTCCCCACCTCAAACTTGTGCTGCCTTGATAGACCCAAGGGAGCCCTACAAACTGACATCAGGAACCTGGACTGCTGAGTTTTCTTTCCCAGGGAAAATGGAAAAAGGATGTGCCCAGGGGCCCCTGGACCTGGGCTGGGGCCTCACTGCAAAGAATCATTATATCGAAGGATGGACCCCACACCGAAGTTGTCCCCACCTCAAACTTGTGCTGCCCTGATAGACCCAAGGGAGCCCTACAAACTGACATCAGGAACCTGGACTGCTGAGTTTTCTTTCCCAGGGAAAATGGAAAAAGGATGTGCCCAAGGGCCCCTAGGCCTGACTGCAAAAAGCCCTTATATTGAAGGATGGACCCCACACCGAAGTTGTCCCCACCTCAAACTTGTGCTGCCCTGATAGACCCAAGGGAGCCCTACAAACTGACATCAGGAACCTGGACTGCTGAGTTTTCTTTCCCAGGGAAAATGGAAAAAGGATGTGCCCAGGGACCCCTGGCCCTGACTGCAAAAAATCCTTATATCGAAGGATGGACCCCACACCGAAGTTGTCCCCACCTCAAACTTGTGCTGCCCTGATAGACCCAAGGGAGCCCTACAAACTGACATCAGGAACCTGGACTGCTGAGTTTTCTTTCCCAGGGAAAATGGAAAAAGGATGTGCCCCGGGTCCCCTGGCCCTGGGCTGGGGCTCACTGCAAAAAATCCTTATATCGAAGGATGGACCCCACACCGAAGTTGTCCCCACCTAAAACTTCTGCTGCCTTGATACACCCAAGGGAGCCCTACAAACTGACATCAGGAAGCTGGACTGCTGAGTTTTCTTTTCCAGGGAAAATGGAAAAAGGATGCGGTGGGGGCCCCTGGCCCTGACTGCAAAAAATCCTTATATCGAACGATAGACCCCACAGCGAAGTTGTCCCCACCTCAAACTTGTGCTGCCCTGATAGACCCAAGGGAGCCCTACAAACTGACATCAGCAACCTGGACTGCTGAGTTTTCTTTCCCAGGGAAAATGGAAAAAGGATGTGCACAGGGGCCCCTGGACCTGGGCTGGGGCCTCACTGCACAGAATCCTTATATCGAAGGATGGATCCCACACCGAAGTTGTCCCCACCTCAAACTTTTGCTGCCCTGATAGAACCATGGGAGCCCTACAAACTGACATCAGGAACCTGGACTGCTGAGTTTTCTTTCCCAGGGAAAATGGAAAAAGGATGTGCCCGGGGGCCCCTGGCCCTGGGCTGGGGCCTGACTGCAAAGAATCCTTATATCGAAGGATGGACCCCACACCGAAGTTGTCCCCACCTCAAACTTGTGCTGCCCTGATAGACCCAAGGGAGCCCTACAAACTGACATCAGGAACCTGGACTGCTGAGTTTTCTTTCCCAGGGAAAATGGAAAAAGGATGTGCCCAGGGGCCCGTGGCCCGGGGCCCCTGGCCCTGACTGCAAAAAATCCTTCTATCGAAGGATGGACCCCACACCGAAGTTGTCCCCACCTCAAACTTGTGCTGCCCTGATAGACCCAAGGGAGCCCTACAAACTGACATCAGGAACCTGGACTGCTGAGTTTTCTTTTCCAGGGAAAATGGAAAAAGGATGTGCCCAGGGGCCCCTGGCCCTGACTGCAAAAAATCCTTATATCGAAGGATGGACCCCACACCGAAGTTGTCCCCATCTCAAACTTGTGCTGCCCTGATAGACCCAAGGGAGCCCTACAAACTGACATCAGGAACCTGGACTGATGAGTTTTCTTTCCCAGGGAAAATGGAAAAAGGTTGTGCCCAGGGGCCCCTGGCCCTGGGCTACGGCCGCACTGCAAAAAATCCTTATATCGAAGGATGGAGCCCACACCGAAGTTGTACCCACTTCAAACTTGTACTGCCCTTATAGACCCAAGGGAGCCCTACAAACTGACATCAGGAACCTGGACTGCTGAGTTTTCTTTCCCAGGGAAAATGGAAAAAGGATGTGCCCAGGGGCCCGTGGCCCGGGGCCCCTGGCCCTGACTGCAAAAAATCCTTCTATCGAAGGATGGACCCCACACCGAAGTTGTCCCCACCTCAAACTTGTGCTGCGCTGATACACCCAAGGGAGCCCTACAAACTGACATCAGGAACCTGGACTGCTGAGTTTTCTTTCCCAGGGAAAATGGAAAAAGGATGTGCCCAGGGGCCCCTGGCCCTAACTGCAAAAAATCCTTATATCGAAGGATGGAGCCCACACCGAATATGTCCCCACCTCAAACTTGTGCTGCCCTGATAGACCCAAGGGAGCCCTACAAACTGACATCAGGAACCTGGACTGCTGAGTTTTCTTTCCCAGGGAAAATGGAAAAAGGATGTGCCCAGGGGCCCCTGGCCCTAACTGCAAAAAATCCTTATATCGAAGGATGGAGCCCACACCGAATATGTCCCCACCTCAAACTTGTGCTGCCCTGATAGACCCAAGGGAGCCCTACAAACTGACATCAGGAACCTGGACTGCTGAGTTTTCTTTCCCAGGGAAAATGGAAAAAGGATGTGCCCGGGGGCCCCTGGCCCTGACTGCAAAGAATCCTTATATCGAAGGATGGACCCAACACCGAAATTGTCCCCACCTCAAACTTGTGCTGCCCTGATAGACCCAAGGGAACCCTACAAACTGACATCAGGAACCTGGACTGCTGAGTTTTCTTTCCCAGGGAAAATGGAAAAAGGATGTGCCCAGGGGCCCCTGGCCCTGGGCAGGGCCCTGACTGCAAAAAATCCTTATATCGAAGGATGGACCCCACACCGAAGTTGTCCCCACCTCAAACTTGTGCTGCCCTGATAGACCCAAGGGAGCCCTACAAACTGACATCAGGAACCTGGACTGCTGAGTTTTCTTTCCCAGGGAAAATGGAAAAAGGATGTGCCAAGGGGCCCCTGGCCCTGACTGCAAAAAATCCTTATATCGAAGGATGGACCCCACACCGAAGTTGTCCCCACCTCAAACTTGTGCTGCCCTGATAGACCCAAGGGAGCCCTACAAACTGACATCAGGAACCTGGACTGCTGAGTTTTCTTTCCCAGGGAAAATGGAAAAAGGATGTGCCCAGGGGCCCCTGGCCCTGACTGCAAAAAATCCATATATCGAAGGATGGACCCCACACCGAAGTTGTCCCCACCTCAAACTTGTGCTGCCCTGATAGACCCAAGGGAGCCCTACAAACTGACATCAGGAACCTGGACTGCTGAGTTTTCTTTCCCAGGGAAAATGGCCAAAGGATGTGCCCAGGGGCCCCTGGCCCTGACTGCAAAGAATCCGTATAATGAGGGATGGACCCCACACCGAAGTTGTCCCCACCTCAAACTTGTGCTGCCCTGATAGACCCAAGGGAGCCCTACAAACTGACATCAGGAACCTGGACTGCTGAGTTTTCTTTCCCAGGGAAAATGGAAAAAGGATGTGCCCAGGGGCCCCTGGCCCTGACTGCAAAAAATCCTTATATCGAAGGATGGAGCCCACACCGAAGTTGTCCCCACCTCAAACTTGTGCTGCCCTGATAGACCCAAGGGAGCCCTACAAACTGACATCAGCAACCTGGACTGCTGAGTTTTCTTTCCCAGGGAAAATGGAAAAAGGATGTGCACAGGGGCCCCTGGACCTGGGCTGGGGCCTCACTGCACAGAATCCTTATATCGAAGGATGGATCCCACACCGAAGTTGTCCCCACCTCAAACTTTTGCTGCCCTGATAGAACCATGGGAGCCCTACAAACTGACATCAGGAACCTGGACTGCTGAGTTTTCTTTCCCAGGGAAAATGGAAAAAGGATGTGCCCGGGGGCCCCTGGCCCTGGGCTGGGGCCTGACTGCAAAGAATCCTTATATCGAAGGATGGACCCCACACCGAAGTTGTCCCCACCTCAAACTTGTGCTGCCCTGATAGACCCAAGGGAGCCCTACAAACTGACATCAGGAACCTGGACTGCTGAGTTTTCTTTCCCAGGGAAAATGGAAAAAGGATGTGCCCAGGGGCCCGTGGCCCGGGGCCCCTGGCCCTGACTGCAAAAAATCCTTCTATCGAAGGATGGACCCCACACCGAAGTTGTCCCCACCTCAAACTTGTGCTGCCCTGATAGACCCAAGGGAGCCCTACAAACTGACATCAGGAACCTGGACTGCTGAGTTTTCTTTTCCAGGGAAAATGGAAAAAGGATGTGCCCAGGGGCCCCTGGCCCTGACTGCAAAAAATCCTTATATCGAAGGATGGACCCCACACCGAAGTTGTCCCCATCTCAAACTTGTGCTGCCCTGATAGACCCAAGGGAGCCCTACAAACTGACATCAGGAACCTGGACTGATGAGTTTTCTTTCCCAGGGAAAATGGAAAAAGGTTGTGCCCAGGGGCCCCTGGCCCTGGGCTACGGCCGCACTGCAAAAAATCCTTATATCGAAGGATGGAGCCCACACCGAAGTTGTACCCACTTCAAACTTGTACTGCCCTTATAGACCCAAGGGAGCCCTACAAACTGACATCAGGAACCTGGACTGCTGAGTTTTCTTTCCCAGGGAAAATGGAAAAAGGATGTGCCCAGGGGCCCGTGGCCCGGGGCCCCTGGCCCTGACTGCAAAAAATCCTTCTATCGAAGGATGGACCCCACACCGAAGTTGTCCCCACCTCAAACTTGTGCTGCGCTGATACACCCAAGGGAGCCCTACAAACTGACATCAGGAACCTGGACTGCTGAGTTTTCTTTCCCAGGGAAAATGGAAAAAGGATGTGCCCAGGGGCCCCTGGCCCTAACTGCAAAAAATCCTTATATCGAAGGATGGAGCCCACACCGAATATGTCCCCACCTCAAACTTGTGCTGCCCTGATAGACCCAAGGGAGCCCTACAAACTGACATCAGGAACCTGGACTGCTGAGTTTTCTTTCCCAGGGAAAATGGAAAAAGGATGTGCCCAGGGGCCCCTGGCCCTAACTGCAAAAAATCCTTATATCGAAGGATGGAGCCCACACCGAATATGTCCCCACCTCAAACTTGTGCTGCCCTGATAGACCCAAGGGAGCCCTACAAACTGACATCAGGAACCTGGACTGCTGAGTTTTCTTTCCCAGGGAAAATGGAAAAAGGATGTGCCCGGGGGCCCCTGGCCCTGACTGCAAAGAATCCTTATATCGAAGGATGGACCCAACACCGAAATTGTCCCCACCTCAAACTTGTGCTGCCCTGATAGACCCAAGGGAACCCTACAAACTGACATCAGGAACCTGGACTGCTGAGTTTTCTTTCCCAGGGAAAATGGAAAAAGGATGTGCCCAGGGGCCCCTGGCCCTGGGCAGGGCCCTGACTGCAAAAAATCCTTATATCGAAGGATGGACCCCACACCGAAGTTGTCCCCACCTCAAACTTGTGCTGCCCTGATAGACCCAAGGGAGCCCTACAAACTGACATCAGGAACCTGGACTGCTGAGTTTTCTTTCCCAGGGAAAATGGAAAAAGGATGTGCCAAGGGGCCCCTGGCCCTGACTGCAAAAAATCCTTATATCGAAGGATGGACCCCACACCGAAGTTGTCCCCACCTCAAACTTGTGCTGCCCTGATAGACCCAAGGGAGCCCTACAAACTGACATCAGGAACCTGGACTGCTGAGTTTTCTTTCCCAGGGAAAATGGAAAAAGGATGTGCCCAGGGGCCCCTGGCCCTGACTGCAAAAAATCCATATATCGAAGGATGGACCCCACACCGAAGTTGTCCCCACCTCAAACTTGTGCTGCCCTGATAGACCCAAGGGAGCCCTACAAACTGACATCAGGAACCTGGACTGCTGAGTTTTCTTTCCCAGGGAAAATGGCCAAAGGATGTGCCCAGGGGCCCCTGGCCCTGACTGCAAAGAATCCGTATAATGAGGGATGGACCCCACACCGAAGTTGTCCCCACCTCAAACTTGTGCTGCCCTGATAGACCCAAGGGAGCCCTACAAACTGACATCAGGAACCTGGACTGCTGAGTTTTCTTTCCCAGGGAAAATGGAAAAAGGATGTGCCCAGGGGCCCCTGGCCCTGACTGCAAAAAATCCTTATATCGAAGGATGGAGCCCACACCGAAGTTGTCCCCACCTCAAACTTGTGCTGCCCTGATAGACCCAAGGGAGCCCTACAAACTGACATCAGGAACCTGGACTGCTGAGTTTTCTTTCCCAGGGAAAATGGAAAAAGGATGTGCCCGGGGGCCCCTGGCCCTGACTGCAAAGAATCCTTATATCGAAGGATGGACCCAACACCGAAATTGTCCCCACCTCAAACTTGTGCTGCCCTGATACACCCAAGGGAGCCCTACAAACTGACATCAGGAACCTGGACTGCTGAGTTTTCTTTCCCAGGGAAAATGGAAAAAGGATGTGCCCAGGGGCCCCTGGCCCTGGGCTGGGGCCTCACTGCAAAGAATCCTTATATCGAAGGATGGACCCCGCACCGAAGTTGTCCCCACCTCAAACTTGTGCTGCCCTGATAGACCCAAGGGAGCCCTACAAACTGACATCAGGAACCTGGACTGCTGAGTTTTCTTTCCCAGGGAAAATGGAAAAAGGATGTGCCCAGGGGCCCCTGGCCCTGACTGCAAAAAATCCTTATATCGAAGGATGGAACCCACACCGAAGTTGTCCCCACCTCAAACTTGTGCTGCCTTGATAGACCCAAGGGAGCCCTACAAACTGACATCAGGAACCTGGACTGCTGAGTTTTCTTTCCCAGGGAAAATGGAAAAAGGATGTGCCCAGGGGCCCCTGGCCCTGGGCAGGGCCCTGACTGCAAAAAATCCATATATCGAAGGATGGACCCCACACCGAAGTTGTCCCCACCTCAAACTTGTGCTGCCCTGATAGACCCAAGGGAGCCCTACAAACTGACATCAGGAACCTGGACTGCTGAGTTTTCTTTCCCAGGGAAAATGGAAAAAGGATGTGCCAAGGGGCCCCTAGCCCTGACTGCAAAAAATCCTTATATCGAAGGATGGACCCCACACCGAAGTTGTCCCCACCTCAAACTTGTGCTGCCCTGATAGACCCAAGGGAGCCCTACAAACTGACATCAGGAACCTGGACTGCTGAGTTTTCTTTCCCAGGGAAAATGGAAAAAGGATGTGCCCAGGGGCCCCTGGACCTGGGCTGGGGCCTCACTGCAAAGAATCATTATATCGAAGGATGGACCCCACACCGAAGTTGTCCCCACCTCAAACTTGTGCTGCCCTGATACACCCAAGGGAGCCCTACAAACTGACATCAGGAACCTGGACTGCTGAGTTTTCTTTCCCAGGGAAAATGGAAAAAGGATGTGCCCAGGGGCCCCTGGCCCTGACTGCAAAAAATCCATATATCGAAGGATGGACCCCACACCGAAGTTGTCCCCACCTCAAACTTGTGCTGCCCTGATAGACCCAAGGGAGCCCTACAAACTGACATCAGGAACCTGGACTGCTGAGTTTTCTTTCCCAGGGAAAATGGAAAAAGGATGTGCCCAAGGGCCCCTAGCCCTGACTGCAAAAAGTCCTTATATCGAAGGATGGACCCCACACCGAAGTTTTCCCCACCTCAAACTTGTGCTGCCCTGATAGACCCAAGGGAGCCCTACAAACTGACATCAGGAACCTGGACTGCTGAGTTTTCTTTCCCAGGGAAAATGGAAAAAGGATGTGCCCAGGGGCCCCTGGCCCTGACTGCAAAAAATCCTTATATCGAAGGATGGACCCCACACCGAAGTTGTCCCCACCTCAAACTTGTGCTGCCCTGATAGACCCAAGGGAGCCCTACAAACTGACATCAGGAACCTGGACTGCTGAGTTTTCTTTCCCAGGGAAAATGGAAAAAGGATGTGCCCGGGGGGCCCTGGCCCTGACTGCAAAAAATCCTTATATCGAAGGATGGACCCCACACCGAAGTTGTCCCCACCTCAAACTTGTGCTGCCCTGATAGACCCAAGGGAGCGCTAAAAACTGACATCAGGAACCTGGACTGCTGAGTTTTCTTTCCCAGGGAAAATGGAAAAAGGATGTGCCCAGGGGCCCTGGCCCTGACAGAAAAATATCCTTATATCGAAGGATGGACCCCACACCGAAGTTGTCCTCACCTCAAACTTGTGGTGCCCTGATAGACCCAAGGGAGCCCTACAAACTGACATCAGGAACCTGGACTGCTGAGTTTTCTTTCCCAGGGAAAATGGAAAAAGGATGTGCCCAGGGGCCCCTGGCCCTGACTGCAAAAAATCCTTATATCGAAGGATGGAGCCTACACCGAAGTTGTCCCCACCTCAAACTTGTGCTGCCTTGATAGACCCAAGGGAGCCCTACAAACTGACATCAGGAACCTGGACTGCTGAGTTTTCTTTCCCAGGGAAAATGGAAAAAGGATGTGCCCAGGGGCCCCTGGACCTGGGCTGGGGCCTCACTGCAAAGAATCATTATATCGAAGGATGGACCCCACACCGAAGTTGTCCCCACCTCAAACTTGTGCTGCCCTGATAGACCCAAGGGAGCCCTACAAACTGACATCAGGAACCTGGACTGCTGAGTTTTCTTTCCCAGGGAAAATGGAAAAAGGATGTGCCCAAGGGCCCCTAGGCCTGACTGCAAAAAGCCCTTATATTGAAGGATGGACCCCACACCGAAGTTGTCCCCACCTCAAACTTGTGCTGCCCTGATAGACCCAAGGGAGCCCTACAAACTGACATCAGGAACCTGGACTGCTGAGTTTTCTTTCCCAGGGAAAATGGAAAAAGGATGTGCCCAGGGACCCCTGGCCCTGACTGCAAAAAATCCTTATATCGAAGGATGGACCCCACACCGAAGTTGTCCCCACCTCAAACTTGTGCTGCCCTGATAGACCCAAGGGAGCCCTACAAACTGACATCAGGAACCTGGACTGCTGAGTTTTCTTTCCCAGGGAAAATGGAAAAAGGATGTGCCCCGGGTCCCCTGGCCCTGGGCTGGGGCTCACTGCAAAAAATCCTTATATCGAAGGATGGACCCCACACCGAAGTTGTCCCCACCTAAAACTTCTGCTGCCTTGATACACCCAAGGGAGCCCTACAAACTGACATCAGGAAGCTGGACTGCTGAGTTTTCTTTTCCAGGGAAAATGGAAAAAGGATGCGGTGGGGGCCCCTGGCCCTGACTGCAAAAAATCCTTATATCGAACGATAGACCCCACAGCGAAGTTGTCCCCACCTCAAACTTGTGCTGCCCTGATAGACCCAAGGGAGCCCTACAAACTGACATCAGCAACCTGGACTGCTGAGTTTTCCTTCCCAGGGAAAATGGAAAAAGGATGTGCACAGGGGCCCCTGGACCTGGGCTGGGGCCTCACTGCACAGAATCCTTATATCGAAGGATGGATCCCACACCGAAGTTGTCCCCACCTCAAACTTTTGCTGCCCTGATAGAACCATGGGAGCCCTACAAACTGACATCAGGAACCTGGACTGCTGAGTTTTCTTTCCCAGGGAAAATGGAAAAAGGATGTGCCCGGGGGCCCCTGGCCCTGGGCTGGGGCCTGACTGCAAAGAATCCTTATATCGAAGGATGGACCCCACACCGAAGTTGTCCCCACCTCAAACTTGTGCTGCCCTGATAGACCCAAGGGAGCCCTACAAACTGACATCAGGAACCTGGACTGCTGAGTTTTCTTTCCCAGGGAAAATGGAAAAAGGATGTGCCCAGGGGCCCGTGGCCCGGGGCCCCTGGCCCTGACTGCAAAAAATCCTTCTATCGAAGGATGGACCCCACACCGAAGTTGTCCCCACCTCAAACTTGTGCTGCCCTGATAGACCCAAGGGAGCCCTACAAACTGACATCAGGAACCTGGACTGCTGAGTTTTCTTTTCCAGGGAAAATGGAAAAAGGATGTGCCCAGGGGCCCCTGGCCCTGACTGCAAAAAATCCTTATATCGAAGGATGGACCCCACACCGAAGTTGTCCCCATCTCAAACTTGTGCTGCCCTGATAGACCCAAGGGAGCCCTACAAACTGACATCAGGAACCTGGACTGATGAGTTTTCTTTCCCAGGGAAAATGGAAAAAGGTTGTGCCCAGGGGCCCCTGGCCCTGGGCTACGGCCGCACTGCAAAAAATCCTTATATCGAAGGATGGAGCCCACACCGAAGTTGTACCCACTTCAAACTTGTACTGCCCTTATAGACCCAAGGGAGCCCTACAAACTGACATCAGGAACCTGGACTGCTGAGTTTTCTTTCCCAGGGAAAATGGAAAAAGGATGTGCCCAGGGGCCCGTGGCCCGGGGCCCCTGGCCCTGACTGCAAAAAATCCTTCTATCGAAGGATGGACCCCACACCGAAGTTGTCCCCACCTCAAACTTGTGCTGCGCTGATACACCCAAGGGAGCCCTACAAACTGACATCAGGAACCTGGACTGCTGAGTTTTCTTTCCCAGGGAAAATGGAAAAAGGATGTGCCCAGGGGCCCCTGGCCCTAACTGCAAAAAATCCTTATATCGAAGGATGGAGCCCACACCGAATATGTCCCCACCTCAAACTTGTGCTGCCCTGATAGACCCAAGGGAGCCCTACAAACTGACATCAGGAACCTGGACTGCTGAGTTTTCTTTCCCAGGGAAAATGGAAAAAGGATGTGCCCAGGGACCCCTGGCCCTAACTGCAAAAAATCCTTATATCGAAGGATGGAGCCCACACCGAATATGTCCCCACCTCAAACTTGTGCTGCCCTGATAGACCCAAGGGAGCCCTACAAACTGACATCAGGAACCTGGACTGCTGAGTTTTCTTTCCCAGGGAAAATGGAAAAAGGATGTGCCCGGGGGCCCCTGGCCCTGACTGCAAAGAATCCTTATATCGAAGGATGGACCCAACACCGAAATTGTCCCCACCTCAAACTTGTGCTGCCCTGATAGACCCAAGGGAACCCTACAAACTGACATCAGGAACCTGGACTGCTGAGTTTTCTTTCCCAGGGAAAATGGAAAAAGGATGTGCCCAGGGGCCCCTGGCCCTGGGCAGGGCCCTGACTGCAAAAAATCCTTATATCGAAGGATGGACCCCACACCGAAGTTGTCCCCACCTCAAACTTGTGCTGCCCTGATAGACCCAAGGGAGCCCTACAAACTGACATCAGGAACCTGGACTGCTGAGTTTTCTTTCCCAGGGAAAATGGAAAAAGGATGTGCCAAGGGGCCCCTGGCCCTGACTGCAAAAAATCCTTATATCGAAGGATGGACCCCACACCGAAGTTGTCCCCACCTCAAACTTGTGCTGCCCTGATAGACCCAAGGGAGCCCTACAAACTGACATCAGGAACCTGGACTGCTGAGTTTTCTTTCCCAGGGAAAATGGAAAAAGGATGTGCCCAGGGGCCCCTGGCCCTGACTGCAAAAAATCCATATATCGAAGGATGGACCCCACACCGAAGTTGTCCCCACCTCAAACTTGTGCTGCCCTGATAGACCCAAGGGAGCCCTACAAACTGACATCAGGAACCTGGACTGCTGAGTTTTCTTTCCCAGGGAAAATGGCCAAAGGATGTGCCCAGGGGCCCCTGGCCCTGACTGCAAAGAATCCGTATAATGAGGGATGGACCCCACACCGAAGTTGTCCCCACCTCAAACTTGTGCTGCCCTGATAGACCCAAGGGAGCCCTACAAACTGACATCAGGAACCTGGACTGCTGAGTTTTCTTTCCCAGGGAAAATGGAAAAAGGATGTGCCCAGGGGCCCCTGGCCCTGACTGCAAAAAATCCTTATATCGAAGGATGGAGCCCACACCGAAGTTGTCCCCACCTCAAACTTGTGCTGCCCTGATAGACCCAAGGGAGCCCTACAAACTGACATCAGGAACCTGGACTGCTGAGTTTTCTTTCCCAGGGAAAATGGAAAAAGGATGTGCCCGGGGGCCCCTGGCCCTGACTGCAAAGAATCCTTATATCGAAGGATGGACCCAACACCGAAATTGTCCCCACCTCAAACTTGTGCTGCCCTGATACACCCAAGGGAGCCCTACAAACTGACATCAGGAACCTGGACTGCTGAGTTTTCTTTCCCAGGGAAAATGGAAAAAGGATGTGCCCAGGGGCCCCTGGCCCTGGGCTGGGGCCTCACTGCAAAGAATCCTTATATCGAAGGATGGACCCCGCACCGAAGTTGTCCCCACCTCAAACTTGTGCTGCCCTGATAGACCCAAGGGAGCCCTACAAACTGACATCAGGAACCTGGACTGCTGAGTTTTCTTTCCCAGGGAAAATGGAAAAAGGATGTGCCCAGGGGCCCCTGGCCCTGACTGCAAAAAATCCTTATATCGAAGGATGGAACCCACACCGAAGTTGTCCCCACCTCAAACTTGTGCTGCCTTGATAGACCCAAGGGAGCCCTACAAACTGACATCAGGAACCTGGACTGCTGAGTTTTCTTTCCCAGGGAAAATGGAAAAAGGATGTGCCCAGGGGCCCCTGGCCCTGGGCAGGGCCCTGACTGCAAAAAATCCATATATCGAAGGATGGACCCCACACCGAAGTTGTCCCCACCTCAAACTTGTGCTGCCCTGATAGACCCAAGGGAGCCCTACAAACTGACATCAGGAACCTGGACTGCTGAGTTTTCTTTCCCAGGGAAAATGGAAAAAGGATGTGCCAAGGGGCCCCTAGCCCTGACTGCAAAAAATCCTTATATCGAAGGATGGACCCCACACCGAAGTTGTCCCCACCTCAAACTTGTGCTGCCCTGATAGACCCAAGGGAGCCCTACAAACTGACATCAGGAACCTGGACTGCTGAGTTTTCTTTCCCAGGGAAAATGGAAAAAGGATGTGCCCAGGGGCCCCTGGACCTGGGCTGGGGCCTCACTGCAAAGAATCATTATATCGAAGGATGGACCCCACACCGAAGTTGTCCCCACCTCAAACTTGTGCTGCCCTGATACACCCAAGGGAGCCCTACAAACTGACATCAGGAACCTGGACTGCTGAGTTTTCTTTCCCAGGGAAAATGGAAAAAGGATGTGCCCAAGGGCCCCTAGCCCTGACTGCAAAAAGCCCTTATATCGAAGGATGGACCCCACACCGAAGTTGTCCCCACCTCAAACTTGTGCTGCCCTGATAGACCCAAGGGAGCCCTACAAACTGACATCAGGAACCTGGACTGCTGAGTTTTCTTTCCCAGGGAAAATGGAAAAAGGATGTGCCCAGGGACCCCTGGCCCTGACTGCAAAAAATCCTTATATCGAAGGATGGAGCCCACACCGAAGTTGTCCCCACCTCAAACTTGTGCTGCCCTGATAGACCCAAGGGAGCCCTACAAACTGACATCAGGAACCTGGACTGCTGAGTTTTCTTTCCCAGGGAAAATGGAAAAAGGATGTGCCCCGGGTCCCCTGGCCCTGGGCTGGGGCTCACTGCAAAAAATCCTTATATCGAAGGATGGACCCCACACCGAAGTTGTCCCCACCTAAAACTTCTGCTGCCTTGATACACCCAAGGGAGCCCTACAAACTGACATCAGGAAGCTGGACTGATGAGTTTTCTTTTCCAGGGAAAATGGAAAAAGGATGCGGTGGGGGCCCCTGGCCCTGACTGCAAAAAATCCTTATATCGAACGATAGACCCCACAGCGAAGTTGTCCCCACCTCAAACTTGTGCTGCCCTGATAGACCCAAGGGAGCCCTACAAACTGACATCAGCAACCTGGACTGCTGAGTTTTCCTTCCCAGGGAAAATGGAAAAAGGATGATCCCGGGGGCCCCTGGCCCTGGGCTGGGGCCTGACTGCAAAGAATCCTTATATCGAAGGATGGACCCCACACCGAAGTTGTCCCCACCTCAAACTTGTGCTGCCCTGATAGACCCAAGGGAGCCCTACAAACTGACATCAGGAACCTGGACTGCTGAGTTTTCTTTCCCAGGGAAAATGGAAAAAGGATGTGCCCAGGGGCCCGTGGCCCGGGGCCCCTGGCCCTGACTGCAAAAAATCCTTCTATCGAAGGATGGACCCCACACCGAAGTTGTCCCCACCTCAAACTTGTGCTGCCCTGATAGACCCAAGGGAGCCCTACAAACTGACATCAGGAACCTGGACTGCTGAGTTTTCTTTCTCAGGGAAAATGGAAAAAGGA
The DNA here is from genome assembly GCF_050655825.1 of Lonchura striata. Taxonomy (NCBI): domain Eukaryota; kingdom Metazoa; phylum Chordata; class Aves; order Passeriformes; family Estrildidae; genus Lonchura; species Lonchura striata. The sequence continues at coordinate 4,847,422 of NC_140723.1, forward strand.
TGTGCCCAGGGGCCCCTGGCCCTGGGCTGGGGCCTCACTGCAAAAAATCCTTATATCGAAGGATGGAGCCCACACCGAAGTTGTCCCCACCTCAAACTTGTGCTGCCCTGATAGACCCAAGGGAGTCCTACAAACTGACATCAGGAACCTGGACTGCTGAGTTTTCTTTCCCAGGGAAAATGGAAAAAGGATGTGCCCAGGGGCCCCTGGCCCTGGGCCCCATACCCTGACTGCAAAAAATCCTTATATCGAAGGATGGACCCCACACCGAAGTTGTCCCCACCTCAAACTTGTGCTGCCCTGATAGACCCAAGGGAGCCCTACAAACTGACATCAGGAACCTGGACTGCTGAGTTTTCTTTCCCAGGGAAAATGGCCAAAGGATGTGCCCAGGGGCCCCTAGCCCTGACTGCAAAAAATCCTTATATCGAATGATGGAGCCCACACCGAAGTTTTCCCCACCTCAAACTTGTGCTGCCCTGATAGACCCAAGGGAGCCCTACAAACTGACATCAGGAACCTGGACTGCTGAGTTTTCTTTCCCAGGGAAAATGGAAAAAGGATGTGCCCAGGGGCCCCTGGCCCTGACTGCAAAAAATCCTTATATCGAAGGATGGACCCCACACCGAAGTTGTCCCCATCTCAAACTTGTGCTGCCCTGATAGACCCAAGGGAGCCCTACAAACTGACATCAGGAACCTGGACTGCTGAGTTTTCTTTCCCAGGGAAAATGGAAAAAGGTTGTGCCCAGGGGCCCCTGGCCCTGGGCTACGGCCGCACTGCAAAAAATCCTTATATCGAAGGATGGAGCCCACACCGAAGTTGTACCCACCTCAAACTTGTACTGCCCTTATAGACCCAAGGGAGCCCTACAAACTGACATCAGGAACCTGGACTGCTGAGTTTTCTTTCCCAGGGAAAATGGAAAAAGGATGTGCCCAGGGGCCCCTGGCCCGGGGCCCCTGGCCCTGACTGCAAAAAATCCTTCTATCGAAGGATGGACCCCACACCGAAGTTGTCCCCACCTCAAACTTGTGCTGCGCTGATACACCCAAGGGAGCCCTACAAACTGACATCAGGAACCTGGACTGCTGAGTTTTCTTTCCCAGGGAAAATGGAAAAAGGATGTGCCCAGGGGCCCCTGGCCCTAACTGCAAAAAATCCTTATATCGAAGGATGGAGCCCACACCGAATATGTCCCCACCTCAAACTTGTGCTGCCCTGATAGACCCAAGGGAGCCCTACAAACTGACATCAGGAACCTGGACTGCTGAGTTTTCCTTCCCAGGGAAAATGGAAAAAGGATGTGCCCAGCGGCCCCTGGCCCTAACTGCAAAAAATCCTTATATCGAAGGATGGAGCCCACACCGAATATGTCCCCACCTCAAACTTGTGCTGCCCTGATAGACCCAAGGGAGCCCTACAAACTGACATCAGGAACCTGGACTGCTGAGTTTTCTTTCTCAGGGAAAATGGAAAAAGGATGTGCCCAGGGGCCCCTGGCCCTGGGCTGGGGCCTCACTGCAAAAAATCCTTATATCGAAGGATGGAGCCCACACCGAAGTTGTCCCCACCTCAAACTTGTGCTGCCCTGATAGACCCAAGGGAGTCCTACAAACTGACATCAGGAACCTGGACTGCTGAGTTTTCTTTCCCAGGGAAAATGGAAAAAGGATGTGCCCAGGGGCCCCTGGCCCTGGGCCCCATACCCTGACTGCAAAAAATCCTTATATCGAAGGATGGACCCCACACCGAAGTTGTCCCCACCTCAAACTTGTGCTGCCCTGATAGACCCAAGGGAGCCCTACAAACTGACATCAGGAACCTGGACTGCTGAGTTTTCTTTCCCAGGGAAAATGGCCAAAGGATGTGCCCAGGGGCCCCTAGCCCTGACTGCAAAAAATCCTTATATCGAAGGATGGAGCCCACACCGAAGTTTTCCCCACCTCAAACTTGTGCTGCCCTGATAGACCCAAGGGAGCCCTACAAACTGACATCAGGAACCTGGACTGATGAGTTTTCTTTCCCAGGGAAAATGGAAAAAGGATGTGCCCAGGGGCCCCTGGCCCTGACTGCAAAAAATCCTTATATCGAAGGATGGACCCCACACCGAAGTTGTCCCCATCTCAAACTTGTGCTGCCCTGATAGACCCAAGGGAGCCCTACAACCTGACATCAGGAACCTGGACTGCTGAGTTTTCTTTCCCAGGGAAAATGGAAAAAGGATGTGCCCAGGGGCCCCTGGCCCTGGGCTACGGCCGCCCTGCAAAAAATCCTTATATCGAAGGATGGAGCCCAGACCGAAGTTGTACCCACCTCAAACTTGTACTGCCCTTATAGACCCAAGGGAGCCCTACAAACTGACATCAGGAACCTGGACTGCTGAGTTTTCTTTCCCAGGGAAAATGGAAAAAGGATGTGCCCAGGGGCCCGTGGCCCGGGGCCCCTGGCCCTGACTGCAAAAAATCCTTCTATCGAAGGATGGACCCCACACCGAAGTTGTCCCCACCTCAAACTTGTGCTGCCCTGATAGACCCAAGGGAGCCCTACAAACTGACATCAGGAACCTGGACTGCTGAGTTTTCTTTCCCAGGGAAAATGGAAAAAGGATGTGCCCAGGGGCCCCTGGCCCTAACTGCAAAAAATCCTTATATCGAAGGATGGAGCCCACACCGAATATGTCCCCACCTCAAACTTGTGCTGCCCTGATAGACCCAAGGGAGCCCTACAAACTGACATCAGGAACCTGGACTGCTGAGTTTTCTTTCTCAGGGAAAATGGAAAAAGGATGTGCCCAGGGGCCCCTGGCCCTGGGCTGGGGCCTCACTGCAAAAAATCCTTATATCGAAGGATGGAGCCCACACCGAAGTTGTCCCCACCTCAAACTTGTGCTGCCCTGATAGACCCAAGGGAGTCCTACAAACTGACATCAGGAACCTGGACTGCTGAGTTTTCTTTCCCAGGGAAAATGGAAAAAGGATGTGCCCAGGGGCCCCTGGCCCTGGGCCCCATACCCTGACTGCAAAAAATCCTTATATCGAAGGATGGACCCCACACCGAAGTTGTCCCCACCTCAAACTTGTGCTGCCCTGATAGACCCAAGGGAGCCCTACAAACTGACATCAGGAACCTGGACTGCTGAGTTTTCTTTCCCAGGGAAAATGGCCAAAGGATGTGCCCAGGGGCCCCTAGCCCTGACTGCAAAAAATCCTTATATCGAAGGATGGAGCCCACACTGCAGTTTTCCCCACCTCAAACTTGTGCTGCCCTGATAGACCCAAGGGAGCCCTACAAACTGACATCAGGAACCTGGACTGCTGAGTTTTCTTTCCCAGGGAAAATGGAAAAAGGATGTGCCCAGGGGCCCCTGGCCCTGACTGCAAAAAATCCTTATATCGAAGGATGGACCCCACACCGAAGTTGTCCCCACCTCAAACTTGTGCTGCCCTGATAGACCCAAGGGAGCCCTACAAACTGACATCAGGAACCTGGACTGCTGAGTTTTCTTTCCCAGGGAAAATGGAAAAAGGATGTGCCCAGGGGCCCCTGGGCCTGGGCTGGGGCCTCACTGCAAAGAATCCTTATATCGAAGGATGGACCCCACACCGAAGTTGTCCCCACCTCAAACTTGTGCTGCTCTGATAGACCCAAGGGAGCCCTACAAACTGACATCAGGAACCTGGACTGCTGAGTTTTCTTTCCCAGGGAAAATGGAAAAAGGATGTGCCCGGGGGGCCCTGGCCCTGACAGCAAAAAATCCTTATATCGAAGGATGGACCCCACACCGAAGTTGTCCCCACCTCAAACTTGTGCTGCCCTGATAGACCCAAGGGAGCTCTACAAACTGACATCAGGAACCTGGACTGCTGAGTTTTCTTTCCCAGGGAAAATGGTAAAAGGATGTGCCCAGGGGCCCCTGGCCCTGGGCTGGGGCCTCACTGCAAAGAATCCTTATATCGAAGGATGGAACCCACACCGAAGTTGTCCCCACCTCAAACTTGTGCTGCCCTGATAGACCCAAGAGAGCCCTACAAACTGACATCAGGAACCTGGACTGCTGAGTTTTCTTTCCCAGGGAAAATGGAAAAAGGATGTGCCCGGGGGGCCCTGGCCCTGACAGAAAAATATCCTTATATCGAAGGATGGACCTCACACCGAAGTTGTCCCCACCTCAAACTTGTGCTGCCCTGATAGACCCAAGGGAGCCCTACAAACTGACATCAGGAACCTGGACTGCTGAGTTTTCTTTCCCAGGGAAAATGGAAAAAGGATGTGCCCAGGGGCCCCTGGACGTGGGCTGGGGCCTCACTGCAAAGAATCATTATATCGAAGGATGGACCCCACACCGAAGTTGTCCCCACCTCAAACTTGTGCTGCCCTGATACACCCAAGGGAGCCCTACAAACTGACATCAGGAACCTGGACTGCTGAGTTTTCTTTCCCAGGGAAAATGGAAAAAGGATGTGCCCAAGGGCCCCTAGCCCTGACTGCAAAAAGCCCTTATATCGAAGGATGGACCCCACACCGAAGTTGTCCCCACCTCAAACTTGTGCTGCCCTGATAGACCCAAGGGAGCCCTACAAACTGACATCAGGAACCTGGACTGCTGAGTTTTCTTTCCCAGGGAAAATGGCCAAAGGATGTGCCCAGGGGCCCCTGGCCCTGACTGCAAAAAATCCTTATATCGAAGGATGGAGCCCACACCGAAGTTGTCCCCACCTCAAACTTGTGCTGCCCTGATAGACCCAAGGGAGCCCTACAAACTGACATCAGGAACCTGGACTGCTGAGTTTTCTTTCCCAGGGAAAATGGAAAAAGGATGTGCCCCGGGTCCCCTGGCCCTGGGCTGGGGCTCACTGCAAAAAATCCTTATATCGAAGGATGGACCCCATACCGAAGTTGTCCCCACCTAAAACTTCTGCTGCCTTGATACACCCAAGGGAGCCCTACAAACTGACATCAGGAACCTGGACTGCTGAGTTTTCTTTCCCAGGGAAAATGGAAAAAGGATGTGCCCAGGGGCCCCTGGCCCTGACTGCAAAAAATCCTTATATCGAAGGATGCACCCCACACCGAAATTGTCCCCACCTCAAACTTGTGCTGCCCTGATAGACCCAAGGGAGCCCTACAAACTGACATCAGGAACCTGGACTGCTGAGTTTTCTTTCCCAGAGAAAATGGAAAAAGGATGTGCCAAGGGGCCCCTGGCCCTGACTGCAAAAAATCCTTATATCGAAGGATGGACCCCACACCGAAGTTGTCCCCACCTCAAACTTGTGCTGCCCTGATAGACCCAAGGGAGCCCTACAAACTGACATCAGGAACCTGGACTGCTGAGTTTTCCTTCCCAGGGCAAATGGAAAAAGGATGTGCACAGGGGCCCCTGGGCCTGGGCTGGGGCCTCACTGCAAAGAATCCTTATATCGAAGGATGGACCCCACACCGAAGTTGTCCCCACCTCAAACTTGTGCTGCCCTGATAGAACCATGGGAGCCCTACAAACTGACATCAGGAACCTGGACTGCTGAGTTTTCTTTCCCAGGGAAAATGGAAAAAGGATGTGCCCGGGGGCCCCTGGCCCTGGGCTGGGGCCTGACTGCAAAGAATCCTTATATCGAAGGATGGACCCCACACCGAAGTTGTCCCCACCTCAAACTTGTGCTGCCCTGATAGACCCAAGGGAGCCCTACAAACTGACATCAGGAACCTGGACTGCTGAGTTTTCTTTCCCAGGGAAAATGGAAAAAGGATGTGCCCAGGGGCCCCTGGCCCTGACTGCAAAAAGTCCTTATATCAAAGGATGGACCCCACACCAAAGTTGTCCCCACCTCAAACTTGTGCTGCCCTGATAGACCCAAGGGAGCCCTACAAACTGACATCAGGAACCTGGACTGCTGAGTTTTCTTTCCCAGGGAAAATGGAAAAAGGATGTGCCCGGGGGGCCCTGGCCCTGACAGCAAAAAATCCTTATATCGAAGGATGGAGCCCACACCGAAGTTGTCCCCACCTCAAACTTGTGCTGCCCTGATAGACCCAAGGGAGCCCTACAAACTGACATCAGGAACCTGGACTGCTGAGTTTTCTTTCCCAGGGAAAATGGAAAAAGGATGTGCCCCGGGTCCCCTGTCTCTGGGCTGGGGCTCACTGCAAAGAATCCTTATATCGAAGGATGGACCCCACACCGAAGATGTCCCCACCTCAAACTTGTGCTGCCCTGATAGTACCATGGGAGCCCTACAAACTGACATCAGGAACCTGGACTGCTGAGTTTTCTTTCCCAGGGAAAATGGAAAAAGGATGTGCCCAGGGGCCCCTGGCCCTGGGCTGGGGCCTCACTGCAAAGAATCCTTATATCGAAGGATGGACTCCACACCAAAGTTGTCCCCACCTCAAACTTGTGCTGCCCTGATAGACCCAAGGGAGCCCTACAAACTGACATCAGGAACCTGGACTGCTGAGTTTTCTTTCCCAGGGAAAATGGAAAAAGGATGTGCCCAGGGGCCCCTGGCCCTGACTGCAAAAAATCCTTATATCGAAGGATGGACCCCACACCGAAGTTGTCCCCATCTCAAACTTGTGCTGCCCTGATAGACCCAAGGGAGCCCTACAAACTGACATCAGGAACCTGGACTGCTGAGTTTTCTTTCCCAGGGAAAATGGAAAAAGGATGTGCCCAGGGGCCCCTGGCCCTGACTGCAAAAAATCCTTATATCGAAGGATGGAGCCTACACCGAAGTTGTCCCCACCTCAAACTTGTGCTGCCCTGATAGACCCAAGGGAGCCCTACAAACTGACATCAGGAACCTGGACTGCTGAGTTTTCTTTCCCAGGGAAAATGGAAAAAGGATGTGCCCGGGGGCCCCTGGCCCTGACTGCAAAGAATCCTTATATCGAAGGATGGACCCCACACCGAAATTGTCCCCACCTCAAACTTGTGCTGCCCTGATAGACCCAAGGGAACCCTACAAACTGACATCAGGAACCTGGACTGCTGAGTTTTCTTTCCCAGGGAAAATGGAAAAAGGATGTGCCCAGGGGCCCCTGGCCCTGGGCAGGGCCCTGACTGCAAAAAATCCTTATATCGAAGGATGGACCCCACACCGAAGTTGTCCCCACCTCAAACTTGTGCTGCCCTGATAGACCCAAGGGAGCCCTACAAACTGACATCAGGAACCTGGACTGCTGAGTTTTCTTTCCCAGGGAAAATGGAAAAAGGATGTGCCCGGGGGCCCCTGGCCCTGACTGCAAAGAATCCTTATATCGAAGGATGGACCCCACACCGAAATTGTCCCCACCTCAAACTTGTGCTGCCCTGATAGACCCAAGGGAACCCTACAAACTGACATCAGGAACCTGGACTGCTGAGTTTTCTTTCCCAGGGAAAATGGAAAAAGGATGTGCCCAGGGGCCCCTGGCCCTGGGCAGGGCCCTGACTGCAAAAAATCCTTATATCGAAGGATGGACCCCACACCGAAGTTGTCCCCACCTCAAACTTGTGCTGCCCTGATAGACCCAAGGGAGCCCTACAAACTGACATCAGGAACCTGGACTGCTGAGTTTTCTTTCCCAGGGAAAATGGAAAAAGGATGTGCCAAGGGGCCCCTGGCCCTGACTGCAAAAAATCCTTATATCGAAGGATGGACCCCACACCGAAGTTGTCCCCACCTCAAACTTGTGCTGCCCTGATAGACCCAAGGGAGCCCTACAAACTGATATCAGGAACCTGGACTGCTGAGTTTTCTTTCCCAGGGAAAATGGAAAAAGGATGTGCCCAGGGGCCCCTGGCCCTGACTGCAAAAAATCCATATATCGAAGGATGGACCCCACACCGAAGTTGTCCCCACCTCAAACTTGTGCTGCCCTGATAGACCCAAGGGAGCCCTACAAACTGACATCAGGAACCTGGACTGCTGAGTTTTCTTTCCAAGGGAAAATGGCCAAAGGATGTGCCCAGGGGCCCCTGGCCCTGACTGCAAAGAATCCGTATAACGAAGGATGGACCCCACACCGAAGTTGTCCCCACCTCAAACTTGTGCTGCCCTGATAGACCCAAGGGAGCCCTACAAACTGACATCAGGAACCTGGACTGCTGAGTTTTCTTTCCCAGGGAAAATGGAAAAAGGTTGTGCCCGGGGGCCCCTGGCCCTGACTGCAAAGAATCCTTATATCGAAGGATGGACCCAACACCGAAATTGTCCCCACCTCAAACTTGTGCTGCCCTGATACACCCAAGGGAGCCCTACAAACTGACATCAGGAACCTGGACTGCTGAGTTTTCTTTCCCAGGGAAAATGGAAAAAGGATGTGCCCAGGGGCCCCTGGACCTGGGCTGGGGCCTCACTGCAAAGAATCCTTATATCGAAGGATGGACCCCACACCCAAGTTGTCCCCACCTCAAACTTGTGCTGCCCTGATAGACCCAAGGGAGCCCTACAAACTGACATCAGGAACCTGGACTGCTGAGTTTTCTTTCCCAGGGAAAATGGAAAAAGGATGTGCCCAGGGGCCCCTGGCCCTGACTGCAAAAAATCCTTATATCGAAGGATGGAGCCCACACCGAAGTTGTCCCCACCTCAAACTTGTGCTGCCCTGATAGACCCAAGGGAGCCCTACAAACTGACATCAGGAACCTGGACTGCTGAGTTTTCTTTCCCAGGGAAAATGGAAAAAGGATGTGCCCGGGGGCCCCTGGCCCTGACTGCAAAGAATCCTTATATCGAAGGATGGACCCAACACCGAAATTGTCCCCACCTCAAACTTGTGCTGCCCTGATAGACCCAAGGGAGCCCTACAAACTGACATCAGGAACCTGGACTGCTGAGTTTTCTTTCCCAGGGAAAATGGAAAAAGGATGTGCCCAGGGGCCCCTGGCCCTGGGCAGGGCCCTGACTGCAAAAAATCCTTCTATCGAAGGATGGACCCCACACCGAAGTTGTCCCCACCTCAAACTTGTGCTGCCCTGATAGACCCAAGGGAGCCCTACAAACTGACATCAGGAACCTGGACTGCTGAGTTTTCTTTCCCAGGGAAAATGGAAAAAGGATGTGCCCAGGGGCCCCTGGCCCTGACTGCAAAAAATCCATATATCGAAGGATGGACCCCACACCGAAGTTGTCCCCACCTCAAACTTGTGCTGCCCTGATAGACCCAAGGGAGCCCTACAAACTGACATCAGGAACCTGGACTGCTGAGTTTTCTTTCCCAGGGAAAATGGAAAAAGGATGTGCCCAAGGGCCCCTAGCCCTGACTGCAAAAAGTCCTTATATCGAAGGATGGACCCCACACCGAAGTTGTCCCCACCTCAAACTTGTGCTGCCCTGATAGACCCAAGGGAGCCCTACAAACTGACATCAGGAACCTGGACTGCTGAGTTTTCTTTCCCAGGGAAAATGGAAAAAGGATGTGCCCAGGGGCCCCTGGCCCTGACTGCAAAAAATCCTTATATCGAAGGATGGACCCCACACCGAAGTTGTCCCCACCTCAAACTTGTGCTGCCCTGATAGACCCAAGGGAGCCCTACAAACTGACATCAGGAACCTGGACTGCTGAGTTTTCTTTCCCAGGGAAAATGGAAAAAGGATGTGCCCGGGGGGCCCTGGCCCTGACTGCAAAAAATCCTTATATCGAAGGATGGACCCCACACCGAAGTTGTCCCCACCTCAAACTTGTGCTGCCCTGATAGACCCAAGGGAGCCCTACAAACTGACATCAGGAACCTGGACTGCTGAGTTTTCTTTCCCAGGGAAAATGGAAAAAGGATGTGCCCGGGGGGCCCTGGCCCTGACAGAAAAATATCCTTATATCGAAGGATGGACCCCACACCGAAGTTGTCCCCACCTCAAACTTGTGCTGCCCTGATAGACCCAAGGGAGCCCTACAAACTGACATCAGGAACCTGGACTGCTGAGTTTTCTTTCCCAGGGAAAATGGAAAAAGGATGTGCCCAGGGGCCTGTGGCCCTGACTGCAAAAAATCCTTATATCGAAGGATGGACCCCACACCGAAGTTGTCCCCACCTCAAACTTGTGCTGCCCTGATAGACCCAAGGGAGCCCTACAAACTGACATCAGGAACCTGGACTGCTGAGTTTTCTTTCCCAGGGAAAATGGAAAAAGGATGTGCCCAGGGGCCCCTGGACCTGGGCTGGGGCCTCACTGCAAAGAATCATTATATCGAAGGATGGACCCCACACCGAAGTTGTCCCCACCTCAAACTTGTGCTGCCCTGATACACCCAAGGGAGCCCTACAAACTGACATCAGGAACCTGGACTGCTGAGTTTTCTTTCCCAGGGAAAATGGAAAAAGGATGTGCCCAAGGGCCCCTAGCCCTGACTGCAAAAAGCCCTTATATCGAAGGATGGACCCCACACCGAAGTTGTCCCCACCTCAAACTTGTGCTGCCCTGATAGACCCAAGGGAGCCCTACAAACTGACATCAGGAACCTGGACTGCTGAGTTTTCTTTCCCAGGGAAAATGGAAAAAGGATGTGCCCAGGGGCCCCTGGCCCTGACTGCAAAAAATCCTTATATCGAAGGATGGACCCCACACCGAAGTTGTCCCCACCTCAAACTTGTGCTGCCCTGATAGACCCAAGGGAGCCCTACAAACTGACATCAGGAACCTGGACTGCTGAGTTTTCTTTCCCAGGGAAAATGGAAAAAGGATGTGCCCCGGGTCCCCTGGCCCTGGGCTGGGGCTCACTGCAAAAAATCCTTATATCGAAGGATGGACCCCACACCGAAGTTGTCCCCACCTAAAACTTCTGCTGCCTTGATACACCCAAGGGAGCCCTACAAACTGACATCAGGAAGCTGGACTGCTGAGTTTTCTTTTCCAGGGAAAATAGAAAAAGGATGCGGTGGGGGCCCCTGGCCCTGACTGCAAAAAATCCTTATATCGAACGATAGACCCCACAGCGAAGTTGTCCCCACCTCAAACTTGTGCTGCCCTGATAGACCCAAGGGAGCCCTACAAACTGACATCAGGAACCTGGACTGCTGAGTTTTCCTTCCCAGGGAAAATGGAAAAAGGGTGTGCACAGGGGCCCCTGGACCTGGGCTGGGGCCTCACTGCAAAGAATCCTTATATCGAAGGATGGATCCCACACCGAAGTTGTCCCCACCTCAAACTTGTGCTGCCCTGATAGAACCATGGGAGCCCTACAAACTGACATCAGGAACCTGGACTGCTGAGTTTTCTTTTCCAGGGAAAATGGAAAAAGGATGTGCCCGGGGGCCCCTGGCCCTGGGCTGGGGCCTGAATGCAAAGAATCCTTATATCGAAGGATGGACCCCACACCGAAGTTGTCCCCACCTCAAACTTGTGCTGCCCTGATAGACCCAAGGGAGCCCTACAAACTGACATCAGGAACCTGGACTGCTGAGTTTTCTTTCCCAGGGAAAATGGAAAAAGGATGTGCCCCGGGGGCCCGGGCCCTGACAGCAAAAAATCCTTATATTGAAGGATGGACCCCACACCGAAGTTGTCCCCACCTCAAACTTGTGCTGCCCTGATAGACCCAAGGGAGCCCTACAAACTGACATCAGGAAGCTGGACTGCTGAGTTTTCTTTCCCAGGGAAAATGGAAAAAGGATGTGCCCCGGGTCCCCTGGCCCTGACTGCAAAAAATCCTTATATCGAAGGATGCACCCCACACCGAAGTTGTCCCCACCTCAAACTTGTGCTGCCCTGATAGACCCAAGGGAGCCCTACAAACTGACATCAGGAACCTGGACTGCTGAGTTTTCTTTCCCAGGGAAAATGGGAAAAGGATGTGTCCAGGGGCCCCTGGCCCTGACTGCAAAAAATCCTTATATCGAAGGATGGACCCCACACCGAAGTTGTCCCCACCTCAAACTTGTGCTGCCCTGATAGACCCAAGGGAGCCCTACAAACTGACATCAGGAACCTGGACTGCTGAGTTTTCTTTCCCAGGGAAAATGGAAAAAGGATGTGCCCAGGTGCACCTGGCCATGACTGCAAAAAATCCTTATAACGAAGGATAGACCCCACACCGAAGATGTCCCCACCTAAAACTTGTGCTGCCCTGATAGACCCAAGGGAGCCCTACAAACTGACATCAGGAACCTGGACTGCTGAGTTTTCTTTCCCAGGGAAAATGGAAAAAGGATGTGCCCGGGGGGCCCTGGCCCTGACAGCAAAAAATCCTTATATCGAAGGATGGACCCCACACCGAAGTTGTCCCCACCTCAAACTTGTGCTGCCCTGATAGAACCATGGGAGCCCTACAAACTGACATCAGGAACCTGGACTGCTGAGTTTTCTTTCCCAGGGAAAATGGAAAAAGGATGTGCCCAGGGGCCCCTGGACCTGGGCTGGGGCCTCACTGCAAAGAATCCTTATATCGAAGGATGGACTCTACACCAAAATTGTCCCCACCTCAAACTTGTGCTGCCCTGATAAACCCAAGTGAACCCTACAAACTGACATCAGGAACCTGGACTGCTGAGTTTTCTTTCCCAGGGAAAATGGAAAAAGGATGTGCCCAGGGGCCCCTGGACCTGGGCCCCAGGGCCTCACTGCAAAGAATCCTTATATCGAAGGATGGACCCCACACCGAAGTTGTCCCCACCTCAAACTTGTGCTGCCCTGATAGACCCAAGGGAGCCCTACAAACTGACATCAGGAACCTGGACTGCTGAGTTTTCTTTCCCAGGGAAAATGGAAAAAGGATGTGCCCAGGGGCCCCTGGCCCTGACTGCAAAAAATCCATATATCGAAGGATGGACCCCACACCGAAGTTGTCCCCACCTCAAACTTGTGCTGCCCTGATAGACCCAAGGGAGCCCTACAAACTGACATCAGGAACCTGGACTGCTGAGTTTTCTTTCCCAGGGAAAATGGAAAAAGGATGTGCCCAGGGGCCCCTGGACCTGGGCTGGGGCCTCACTGCAAAAAATCCTTATATCGAAGGATGGAGCCCACACCGAAGTTGTCCCCACCTCAAACTTGTGCTGCCCTGATAGACCCAAGGGAGCCCTACAAACTGACATCAGGAACCTGGACTGCTGAGTTTTCTTTCTCAGGGAAAATGGAAAAAGGATGTGCCAAAGGGCCCCTAGCCCTGACTGCAAAAAGTCCTTATATCGAAGGATGGACCCCACACCGAAGTTGTCCCCACCTCAAACTTGTGCTGCCCTGATAGACCCAAGGGAGCCCTACAAACTGACATCAGGAACCTGGACTGCTGAGTTTTCTTTCCCAGGGAAAATGGAAAAAGGATGTGCCCAGGGGCCCCTGGACCTGGGCTGGGGCCTCACTGAAAGAATCCTTATATCGAAGGATGGACCCCACACCGAAGTTGTCCCCACCTCAAACCTGTGCTGCCCTGATAGACCCAAGGGAGCCCTACAAACTGACATCAGGAACCTGGACTGCTGAGTTTTCTTTCCCAGGGAAAATGGAAAAAGGATGTGCCCCGGGTCCCCTGGCTCTGGGCTGGGGCTCACTGCAAAGAATCCTTATATCGAAGGATGGACCCCACACCGAAGATGTCCCCACCTCAAACTTGTGCTGCCCTGATAGAACCATGGGAGCCCTACAAACTGACATCAGGAACCTGGACTGCTGAGTTTTCTTTCCCAGGGAAAATGGAAAAAGGATGTGCCCAGGGGCCCCTGGACCTGGGCTGGGGCCTCACTGCAAAGAATCCTTATATCGAAGGATGGACTCTACACCAAAGTTGTCCCCACCTCAAACTTGTGCTGCCCTGATAGACCCAAGGGAGCCCTACAAACTGACATCAGGAACCTGGACTGCTGAGTTTTCTTTCCCAGGGAAAATGGAAAAAGGATGTGCCCGGGGGGCCCGGGACCTGACAGCAAAAAATCCTTATATCGAAGGATGGACCCCACACCGAAGTTGTCCCCACCTCAAACTTGTGCTGCCCTGATAGACCCAAGGGAGCCCTACAAACTGACATCAGGAACCTGGACTGCTGAGTTTTCTTTTCCAGGGAAAATGGAAAAAGGATGTGCCCAGGGGCCCCTGGCCCTGACTGCAAAGAATCCTTATATCGAAGGATGGACCCAACACCGAAATTGTCCCCACCTCAAACTTGTGCTGCCCTGATAGACCCAAGGGAGCCCTACAAACTGACATCAGGAACCTGGACTGCTGAGTTTTCTTTCCCAGGGAAAATGGAAAAAGGATGTGCCAAGGGGCCCCTGGCCCTGACTGCAAAAAATCCTTATATCGAAGGATGGACCCCACACCGAAGTTGTCCCCACCTCAAACTTGTGCTGCCCTGATAGACCCAAGGGAGCCCTACAAACTGACATCAGGAACCTGGACTGCTGAGTTTTCTTTCCCAGGGAAAATGGCCAAAGGATGTGCCCAGGGGCGCCTGGCCCTGACTGCAAAGAATCCTTATAACGAAGGATGGACCCCACACCGAAGTTGTCCCCACCTCAAACTTGTGCTGCCTTGATACACGCAAGGGAGCCCTACAAACTGACATCAGGAACCTGGACTGCTGAGTTTTCTTTCCCAGGGAAAATGGAAAAAGGATGTGCCCAGGGGCCCCTGGCCCTGACAGCAAAAAATCCTTATATCGAAGGATGGACCCCACACCAAAGTTGTCCCCACCTCAAACTTGTGCTGCCCTGATAGACCCAAGGGAGCCCTACAAACTGACATCAGGAACCTGGACTGCTGAGTTTTCTTTTCCAGGGAAAATGGAAAAAGGATGTGCCCAGGGGCCCCTGGCCCTGACTGCAAAGAATCCTTATATCGAAGGATGCACCCCACACCGAAATTGTCCCCACCTCAAACTTGTGCTGCCCTGATAGACCCAAGGGAGCCCTACAAACTGACATCAGGAACCTGGACTGCTGAGTTTTCTTTCCCAGGGAAAATGGAAAAAGGATGTGCCCAGGGGCCCCTGGCCCTGGGCAGGGCCCTGACTGCAAAAAATCCTTATATCGAAGGATGGACCCCACACCGAAGTTGTCCCCACCTCAAACTTGTGCTGCCCTGATAGACCCAAGGGAGCCCTACAAACTGACATCAGGAACCTGGACTGCTGAGTTTCTTTCCCAGGGAAAATGGAAAAAGGATGTGCCCAGGGGCCCCTGGCCCTGACTGCAAAAAACCCTTATATCGAAGGATGGACCCCACACCGAAGTTGTCCCCACCTCAAACTTGTGCTGCCCTGATAGACCCAAGGGAGCCCTACAAACTGACATCAGGAACCTGGACTGCTGAGTTTTCTTTTCCAGGGAAAATGGAAAAAGGATGTGCCCAGGGGCCCCTGGCCGTGACTGCAAAAAATCCTTATATCGAAGGATGGAGCCCACACCGAAATTGTCCCCACCTCAAACTTGTGCTGCCCTGATAGACCCAAGGGAGCCCTACAAACTGACATCAGGAACCTGGACTGCTGAGTTTTCTTTCCCAGGGAAAATGGAAAAAGGATGTGCCCCGGGTCCCCTGGCTCTGGGCTGGGGCTCACTGCAAAGAATCCTTATATCGAAGGATGGACCCCACACCGAAGATGTCCCCACCTCAAACTTGTGCTGCCCTGATAGAACCATGGGAGCCCTACAAACTGACATCAGGAACCTGGACTGCTGAGTTTTCTTTCCCAGGGAAAATGGAAAAAGGATGTGCCCAGGGGCCCCTGGCCCTGAGCCCCAGGGCCTCACTGCAAAAAATCCTTATATCGAAGGATGGACCCCACACCGAAGTTGTCCCCACCTCAAACTTGTGCTGCCCTGATAGACCCAAGGGAGCCCTACAAACTGACATCAGGAACCTGGACTGCTGAGTTTTCTTTCCCAGGGAAAATGGAAAAAGGATGTGCCCAGGGGCCCCTGGCCCTGGGCAGGGCCCTGACTGCAAAAAATCCTTATATCGAAGGATGGACCCCACACCGAAGTTGTCCCCACCTCAAACTTGTGCTGCCCTGATAGACCCAAGGGAGCCCTACAAACTGACATCAGGAACCTGGACTGCTGAGTTTCTTTCCCAGGGAAAATGGAAAAAGGATGTGCCCAGGGGCCCCTGGCCCTGACTGCAAAAAACCCTTATATCGAAGGATGGACCCCACACCGAAGTTGTCCCCACCTCAAACTTGTGCTGCCCTGATAGACCCAAGGGAGCCCTACAAACTGACATCAGGAACCTGGACTGCTGAGTTTTCTTTTCCAGGGAAAATGGAAAAAGGATGTGCCCAGGGGCCCCTGGCCCTGACTGCAAAAAATCCTTATATCGAAGGATGGAGCCCACACCGAAATTGTCCCCACCTCAAACTTGTGCTGCCCTGATAGACCCAAGGGAGCCCTACAAACTGACATCAGGAACCTGGACTGCTGAGTTTTCTTTCCCAGGGAAAATGGAAAAAGGATGTGCCCCGGGTCCCCTGGCTCTGGGCTGGGGCTCACTGCAAAGAATCCTTATATCGAAGGATGGACCCCACACCGAAGATGTCCCCACCTCAAACTTGTGCTGCCCTGATAGAACCATGGGAGCCCTACAAACTGACATCAGGAACCTGGACTGCTGAGTTTTCTTTCCCAGGGAAAATGGAAAAAGGATGTGCCCAGGGGCCCCTGGCCCTGAGCCCCAGGGCCTCACTGCAAAAAATCCTTATATCGAAGGATGGACCCCACACCGAAGTTGTCCCCACCTCAAACTTGTGCTGCCCTGATAGACCCAAGGGAGCCCTACAAACTGACATCAGGAACCTGGACTGCTGAGTTTTCTTTCCCAGGGAAAATGGAAAAAGGATGTGCCAAGGGGCCCCTGGCCCTGACAGCAAAAAATCCTTATATCGAAGGATGGACCCCACACCGAAGTTGTCCCCACCTCAAACTTGTGCTGCCCTGATAGACCCAAGGGAGCCCTACAAACTGACATCAGGAACCTGGACTGCTGAGTTTTCTTTCCCAGGGAAAATGGAAAAAGGATGTGCCCGGGGGCCCCTGGCAATGACTGCAAAGAATCCTTATATCGAAGGATGGACCCAACACCGAAATTCTCCCCACCTCAAACTTGTGCTGCCCTGATAGACCCAAGGGAGCCCTACAAACTGACATCAGGAACCTGGACTGCTGAGTTTTCTTTCCCAGGGAAAATGGAAAAAGGATGTGCCCAGGGGCCCCTGGCCCTGACAGCAAAAAATCCTTATATCGAAGGATGGACCCCACACCGAAGTTGTCCCCACCTCAAACTTGTGCTGCCCTGATAGACCCAAGGGAGCCCTACAAACTGACATCAGGAACCTGGACTGCTGAGTTTTCTTTCTCAGGGAAAATGGAAAAAGGATGTGCCCAAGGGCCCCTAGCCCTGACTGCAAAAAGTCCTTATATCGAAGGATGGACCCCACACCGAAGTTGTCCCCACCTCAAACTTGTGCTGCCCTGATAGACCCAAGGGAGCCCTACAAACTGACATCAGGAACCTGGACTGCTGAGTTTTCTTTCCCAGGGAAAATGGAAAAAGGATGTGCCCAGGGGCCCCTGGCCCTGACTGCAAAAAATCCTTATATCGAAGGATGGACCCCACACCGAAGTTGTCCCCACCTCAAACTTGTGCTGCCCTGATAGACCCAAGGGAGCCCTACAAACTGACATCAGGAACCTGGACTGCTGAGTTTTCTTTCCCAGGGAAAATGGAAAAAGGATGTGCCCGGGGGGCCCTGGCCCTGACAGCAAAAAATCCTTATATCGAAGGATGGACCCCACACCGAAGTTGTCCCCACCTCAAACTTGTGCTGCCCTGATAGACCCAAGGGAGCCCTACAAACTGACATCAGGAACCTGGACTGCTGAGTTTTCTTTCCCAGGGAAAATGGAAAAAGGATGTGCCCCGGGTCCCCTGGCTCTGGGCTGGGGCTCACTGCAAAGAATCCTTATATCGAAGGATGGACCCCACACCGAAGATGTCCCCACCTCAAACTTGTGCTGCCCTGATAGAACCATGGGAGCCCTACAAACTGACATCAGGAACCTGGACTGCTGAGTTTTCTTTCCCAGGGAAAATGGAAAAAGGATGTGCCCAGGGGTACCTGGACCTGGGCTGGGGCCTCACTGCAAAGAATCCTTATATCGAAGGATGGACTCTACACCAAAGTTGTCCCCACCTCAAACTTGTGCTGCCCTGATAGACCCAAGGGAGCCCTACAAACTGACATCAGGAACCTGGACTGCTGAGTTTTCTTTCCCAGGGAAAATGGAAAAAGGATGTGCCAAGGGGCCCCTGGCCCTGACTGCAAAAAATCCTTATATCGAAGGATGGACCCCACACCGAAGTTGTCCCCACCTCAAACTTGTGCTGCCCTGATAGACCCAAGGGAGCCCTACAAACTGACATCAGGAACCTGGACTGCTGAGTTTTCTTTCCCAGGGAAAATGGAAAAAGGATGTGCCCAGGGGCCCCTGGACCTGGGCTGGGGCCTCACTGCAAAGAATCCTTATATCGAAGGATGGACCCCACACCGAAGTTGTCCCCACCTCAAACTTGTGCTGCCCTGATAGACCCAAGGGAGCCCTACAAACTGACATCAGGAACCTGGACTGCTGAGTTTTCTTTCTCAGGGAAAATGGAAAAAGGATGTGCCCCGGGGCCCCTGGCCCTGACTGCAAAGAATCCTTATATCGAAGGATGGACCCCACACCGAAGTTGTCCCCACCTCAAACTTGTGCTGCCCTGATAGACCCAAGGGAGCCCTACAAACTGACATCAGGAACCTGGACTGCTGAGTTTTCTTTTCCAGGGAAAATGGAAAAAGGTTGTGCCCAGGGGCCCCTGGCCCTGACTGCAAAAAATCCTTATATCGAAGGATGCACCCCACACCGAAATTGTCCCCACCTCAAACTTGTGCTGCCCTGATAGACCCAAGGGAGCCCTACAAACTGACATCAGGAACCTGGACTGCTGAGTTTTCTTTCCCAGGGAAAATGGAAAAAGGATGTGCCCAGGGGCCCCTGGCCCTGAGCCCCAGGGCCTCACTGCAAAGAATCCTTATATCGAAGGATGGACCCCACACCGAAGTTGTCCCCACCTCAAACTTGTGCTGCCCTGATAGACCCAAGGGAGCCCTACAAACTGACATCAGGAACCTGGACTGCTGAGTTTTCTTTCCCAGGGAAAATGGAAAAAGGATGTGCCCGGGGGGCCCGGGCCCTGACAGCAAAAAATCCTTATATCGAAGGATGGACCCCACACCGAAGTTTTCCCCACCTCAAACTTGTGCTGCCCTGATAGACCCAAGGGAGCCCTACAAACTGACATCAGGAACCTGGACTGCTGAGTTTTCTTTCCCAGGGAAAATGGAAAAAGGATGTGCCCAGGGGCCCCTGGCCCTGACTGCAAAAAATCCTTATATCGAAGGATGGACCCCACACCAAAGTTGTCCCCACCTCAAACTTGTGCTGCCCTGATAGACCCAAGGGAGCCCTACAAACTGACATCAGGAACCTGGACTGCTGAGTTTTCTTTCCCAGGGAAAATGGAAAAAGGATGTGCCCAGGGGCCCGTGGCCCGGCGCCCCTGGCCCTGACTGCAAAAAATCCTTCTATCGAAGGATGGACCCCACACCGAAGTTTTCCCCACCTCAAACTTGTGCTGCCCTGATAGACCCAAGGGAGCCGTACAAACTGACATCAGGAACCTGGACTGCTGAGTTTTCTTTCCCAGGGAAAATGGAAAAAGGATGTGCCCAGGGGCCCCTGGCCCTGACTGCAAAAAATCCTTATATCGAAGGATGGACCCCACACCAAAGTTGTCCCCACCTCAAACTTGTGCTGCCCTGATAGACCCAAGGGAGCCCTACAAACTGACATCAGGAACCTGGACTGCTGAGTTTTCTTTCCCAGGGAAAATGGAAAAAGGTTGTGCCCAGGGGCCCCTGGCCCTGGGCTACGGCCACACTGCAAAAAATCCTTATATCAAAGGATGGAGCCCACACCGAAGTTGTCCCCACCTCAGACTTGTACTGCCCTGATAGACCCAAGGGAGCCCTACAAACTGACATCAGGAACCTGGACTGCTGAGTTTTCTTTCCCAGGGAAAATGGAAAAAGGATGTGCCCAGGGGCCCGTGGCCCGGCGCCCCTGGCCCTGACTGCAAAAAATCCTTCTATCGAAGGATGGACCCCACACCGAAGTTGTCCCCACCTCAAACTTGTGCTGCCCTGATAGACCCAAGGGAGCCCTACAAACTGACATCAGGAACCTGGACTGCTGAGTTTTCTTTCCCAGGGAAAATGGAAAAAGGATGTGCCCAGGGGCCCCTGGCCCTAACTGCAAAAAATCCTTATATCGAAGGATGGAGCCCACACCGAATATGTCCCCACCTCAAACTTGTGCTGCCCTGATAGACCCAAGGGAGCCCTACAAACTGACATCAGGAACCTGGACTGCTGAGTTTTCTTTCCCAGGGAAAATGGAAAAAGGATGTGCCCAGGGGCCTGTGGCCCTGACTGCAAAAAATCCTTATATCGAAGGATGGACCCCACACCGAAGTTGTCCCCACCTCAAACTTGTGCTGCCTTGATAGACCCAAGGGAGCCCTACAAACTGACATCAGGAACCTGGACTGCTGAGTTTTCTTTCCCAGGGAAAATGGAAAAAGGATGTGCCCAGGTGCACCTGGCCATGACTGCAAAAAATCCTTATAATGAAGGATAGACCCCACACCGAAGTTCTCCCCACCTCAAACTTGTGCTGCCCTGAGAGACCAAAGGGAGCCCTACAAACTGACATCAGGAACCTGGACTGCTGAGTTTTCTTTCCCAGGGAAAATGGAAAAAGGATGTGCCCAGGGGCCCCTGGCCCTGGGCAGGGCCCTGACTGCAAAAAATCCATATATCGAAGGATGGACCCCACACCGAAGTTGTCCCCACCTCAAACTTGTGCTGCCCTGATAGACCCAAGGGAGCCCTACAAACTGACATCAGGAACCTGGACTGCTGAGTTTTCTTTCCCAGGGAAAATGGAAAAAGGATGTGCCAAGGGGCCCCTAGCCCTGCCTGCAAAAAATCCTTATATCGAAGGATGGACCCCACACCGAAGTTGTCCCCACCTCAAACTTGTGCTGCCCTGATAGACCCAAGGGAGCCCTACAAACTGACATCAGGAACCTGGACTGCTGAGTTTTCTTTCCCAGGGAAAATGGAAAAAGGATGTGCCCAGGGGCCCCTGGACCTGGGCTGGGGCCTCACTGCAAAGAATCATTATATCGAAGGATGGACCCCACACCGAAGTTGTCCCCACCTCAAACTTGTGCTGCCCTGATAGACCCAAGGGAGCCCTACAAACTGACATCAGGAACCTGGACTGCTGAGTTTTCTTTCCCAGGGAAAATGGAAAAAGGATGTGCCCAAGGGCCCCTAGCCCTGACTGCAAAAAGCCCTTATATCGAAGGATGGACCCCACACCGAAGTTGTCCCCACCTCAAACTTGTGCTGCCCTGATAGACCCAAGGGAGCCCTACAAACTGACATCAGGAACCTGGACTGCTGAGTTTTCTTTCCCAGGGAAAATGGAAAAAGGATGTGCCCAGGGGCCCCTGGCCCTGACTGCAAAAAATCCTTCTATCGAAGGATGGACCCCACACCGAAGTTGTCCCCACCTCAAACTTGTGCTGCCCTGATAGACCCAAGGGAGCCCTACAAACTGACATCAGGAACCTGGACTGCTGAGTTTTCTTTCCCAGGGAAAATGGAAAAAGGATGTGCCCCGGGTCCCCTGGCCCTGGGCTGGGGCTCACTGCAAAAAATCCTTATAT
Organism: Lonchura striata; assembly: GCF_050655825.1. NCBI lineage: Eukaryota > Metazoa > Chordata > Aves > Passeriformes > Estrildidae > Lonchura > Lonchura striata. Next base: position 4,869,174 of record NC_140723.1, read on the forward strand.
CGAAGGATGGACCCCACACCGAAGTTGTCCCCACCTAAAACTTCTGCTGCCTTGATACACCCAAGGGAGCCCTACAAACTGACATCAGGAAGCTGGACTGCTGAGTTTTCTTTTCCAGGGAAAATGGAAAATGGATGCGGTGGGGGCCCCTGGCCCTGACTGCAAAAAATCCTTATATCGAACGATAGACCCCACACCGAAGTTGTCCCCACCTCAAACTTGTGCTGCCCTGATAGACCCAAGGGAGCCCTACAAACTGACATCAGGAACCTGGACTGCTGAGTTTTCCTTCCCAGGGAAAATGGAAAAAGGATGTGCACAGGGGCCCCTGGACCTGGGCTGGGGCCTCACTGCAAAGAATCCTTATATCGAAGGATGGATCCCACACCGAAGTTGTCCCCACCTCAAACTTGTGCTGCCCTGATAGAACCATGGGAGCCCTACAAACTGACATCAGGAACCTGGACTGCTGAGTTTTCTTTCCCAGGGAAAATGGAAAAAGGATGTGCCCAGGGGCCCGTGGCCCGGGGCCCCTGGCCCTGACTGCAAAGAATCCTTATATCGAAGGATGGACCCCACACCGAAGTTGTCCCCACCTCAAACTTGTGCTGCCCTGATACACCCAAGGGAGCCCTACAAACTGACATCAGGAACCTGGACTGCTGAGTTTTCTTTCCCAGGGAAAATGGAAAAAGGATGTGCCCAGGGGCCCCTGGCCCTAACTGCAAAAAATCCTTATATCGAAGGATGGAGCCCACACCGAATATGTCCCCACCTCAAACTTGTGCTGCCCTGATAGACCCAAGGGAGCCCTACAAACTGACATCAGGAACCTGGACTGCTGAGTTTTCTTTCTCAGGGAAAATGGAAAAAGGATGTGCCCAGGGGCCCCTGGCCCTGGGCTGGGGACTCACTGCAAAAAATCCTTATATCGAAGGATGGAGCCCACACCGAAGTTGTCCCCACCTCAAACTTGTGCTGCCCTGATAGACCCAAGGGAGTCCTACAAACTGACATCAGGAACCTGGACTGCTGAGTTTTCTTTCCCAGGGAAAATGGAAAAAGGATGTGCCCAGGGGCCCCTGGCCCTGGGCCCCATACCCTGACTGCAAAAAATCCTTATATCGAAGGATGGAGCCCACACCGAAGTTGTCCCCACCTCAAACTTGTGCTGCCCTGATAGACCCAAGGGAGCCCTACAAACTGACATCAGGAACCTGGACTGCTGAGTTTTCTTTCCCAGGGAAAATGGCCAAAGGATGTGCCCAGGGGCCCCTAGCCCTGACTGCAAAAAATCCTTATATCGAAGGATGGAGCCCACACCGCAGTTTTCCCCACCTCAAACTTGTGCTGCCCTGATAGACCCAAGGGAGCCCTACAAACTGACATCAGGAACCTGGACTGCTGAGTTTTCTTTCCCAGGGAAAATGGAAAAAGGATGTGCCCAGGGGCCCCTGGCCCTGACTGCAAAAAATCCTTATATCGAAGGATGGACCCCACACCGAAGTTGTCCCCACCTCAAACTTGTGCTGCCCTGATAGACCCAAGGGAGCCCTACAAACTGACATCAGGAACCTGGACTGCTGAGTTTTCTTTCCCAGGGAAAATGGAAAAAGGATGTGCCCAGGGGCCCCTGGGCCTGGGCTGGGGCCTCACTGCAAAGAATCCTTATATCGAAGGATGGACCCCACACCGAAGTTGTCCCCACCTCAAACTTGTGCTGCCCTGATACACCCAAGGGAGCCCTACAAACTGACATCAGGAACCTGGACTGCTGAGTTTTCTTTCCCAGGGAAAATGGAAAAAGGATGTGCCCAAGGGCCCCTAGCCCTGACTGCAAAAAGTCCTTATATCGAAGGATGGACCCCACACCGAAGTTGTCCCCACCTCAAACTTGTGCTGCCCTGATAGACCCAAGGGAGCCCTACAAACTGACATCAGGAACCTGGACTGCTGAGTTTTCTTTCCCAGGGAAAATGGAAAAAGGATGTGCCCAGGGGCCCCTGGCCCTGACTGCAAAAAATCCTTATATCGAAGGATGGACCCCACACCGAAGTTGTCCCCACCTCAAACTTGTGCTGCCCTGATAGACCCAAGGGAGCCCTACAAACTGACATCAGGAACCTGGACTGCTGAGTTTTCTTTCCCAGGGAAAATGGAAAAAGGATGTGCCCGGGGGGCCCTGGCCCTGACAGCAAAAAATCCTTCTATCGAAGGATGGACCCCACACCGAAGTTGTCCCCACCTCAAACTTGTGCTGCCCTGATAGACCCAAGGGAGCCCTACAAACTGACATCAGGAACCTGGACTGCTGAGTTTTCTTTCCCAGGGAAAATGGTAAAAGGATGTGCCCAGGGGCCCCTGGCCCTGGGCTGGGGCCTCACTGCAAAGAATCCTTATATCGAAGGATGGAACCCACACCGAAGTTGTCCCCACTTCAAACTTGTGCTGCCCTGATAGACCCAAGAGAGCCCTACAAACTGACATCAGGAACCTGGACTGCTGAGTTTTCTTTCCCAGGGAAAATGGAAAAAGGATGTGCCCGGGGGGCCCAGGCCCTGACAGAAAAATATCCTTATATCGAAGGATGGACCTCACACCGAAGTTGTCCCCACCTCAAACTTGTGCTGCCCTGATAGACCCAAGGGAGCCCTACAAACTGACATCAGGAACCTGGACTGCTGAGTTTTCTTTCCCAGGGAAAATGGAAAAAGGATGTGCCCAGGGGCCCCTGGACCTGGGCTGGGGCCTCACTGCAAAGAATCATTATATCGAAGGATGGACCCCACACCGAAGTTGTCCCCACCTCAAACTTGTGCTGCCCTGATACACCCAAGGGAGCCCTACAAACTGACATCAGGAACCTGGACTGCTGAGTTTTCTTTCCCAGGGAAAATGGAAAAAGGATGTGCCCAAGGGCCCCTAGCCCTGACTGCAAAAAGCCCTTATATCGAAGGATGGACCCCACACCGAAGTTGTCCCCACCTCAAACTTGTGCTGCCCTGATAGACCCAAGGGAGCCCTACAAACTGACATCAGGAACCTGGACTGCTGAGTTTTCTTTCCCAGGGAAAATGGCCAAAGGATGTGCCCAGGGGCCCCTGGCCCTGACTGCAAAAAATCCTTATATCGAAGGATGGAGCCCACACCGAAGTTGTCCCCACCTCAAACTTGTGCTGCCCTGATAGACCCAAGGGAGCCCTACAAACTGACATCAGGAACCTGGACTGCTGAGTTTTCTTTCCCAGGGAAAATGGAAAAAGGATGTGCCCCGGGTCCCCTGGCCCTGGGCTGGGGCTCACTGCAAAAAATCCTTATATCGAAGGATGGACCCCATACCGAAGTTGTCCCCACCTAAAACTTCTGCTGCCTTGATACACCCAAGGGAGCCCTACAAACTGACATCAGGAACCTGGACTGCTGAGTTTTCTTTCCCAGGGAAAATGGAAAAAGGATGTGCCCAGGGGCCCCTGGCCCTGACTGCAAAAAATCCTTATATCGAAGGATGCACCCCACACCGAAATTGTCCCCACCTCAAACTTGTGCTGCCCTGATAGACCCAAGGGAGCCCTACAAACTGACATCAGGAACCTGGACTGCTGAGTTTTCTTTCCCAGAGAAAATGGAAAAAGGATGTGCCAAGGGGCCCCTGGCCCTGACTGCAAAAAATCCTTATATCGAAGGATGGACCCCACACCGAAGTTGTCCCCACCTCAAACTTGTGCTGCCCTGATAGACCCAAGGGAGCCCTACAAACTGACATCAGGAACCTGGACTGCTGAGTTTTCTTTCCCAGGGCAAATGGAAAAAGGGTGTGCACAGGGGCCCCTGGGCCTGGGCTGGGTCCTCACTGCAAAGAATCCTTATATCGAAGGATGGACCCCACACCGAAGTTGTCCCCACCTCAAACTTGTGCTGCCCTGATAGAACCATGGGAGCCCTACAAACTGACATCAGGAACCTGGACTGCTGAGTTTTCTTTCCCAGGGAAAATGGAAAAAGGATGTGCCCGGGGGCCCCTGGCCCTGGGCTGGGGCCTGACTGCAAAGAATCCTTATATCGAAGGATGGACCCCACACCGAAGTTGTCCCCACCTCAAACTTGTGCTGCCCTGATAGACCCAAGGGAGCCCTACAAACTGACATCAGGAACCTGGACTGCTGAGTTTTCTTTCCCAGGGAAAATGGAAAAAGGATGTGCCCAGGGGCCCCTGGCCCTGACTGCAAAAAGTCCTTATATCAAAGGATGGACCCCACACCAAAGTTGTCCCCACCTCAAACTTGTGCTGCCCTGATAGACCCAAGGGAGCCCTACAAACTGACATCAGGAACCTGGACTGCTGAGTTTTCTTTCCCAGGGAAAATGGAAAAAGGTTGTGCCCGGGGGGCCCTGGCCCTGACAGCAAAAAATCCTTATATCGAAGGATGGACCCCACACCGAAGTTGTCCCCACCTCAAACTTGTGCTGCCCTGATAGACCCAAGGGAGCCCTACAAACTGACATCAGGAACCTGGACTGCTGAGTTTTCTTTCCCAGGGAAAATGGAAAAAGGATGTGCCCCGGGTCCCCTGGCTCTGGGCTGGGGCTCACTGCAAAGAATCCTTATATCGAAGGATGGACCCCACACCGAAGATGTCCCCACCTCAAACTTGTGCTGCCCTGATAGTACCATGGGAGCCCTACAAACTGACATCAGGAACCTGGACTGCTGAGTTTTCTTTCCCAGGGAAAATGGAAAAAGGATGTGCCCGGGGGGCCCTGGCCCTGACCGCAAAAAATCCTTCTATCGAAGGATGGACCCCACACCGAAGTTGTCCCCACCTCAAACTTGTGCTGCCCTGATAGACCCAAGGGAGCTCTACAAACTGACATCAGGAACCTGGACTGCTGAGTTTTCTTTCCCAGGGAAAATGGTAAAAGGATGTGCCCAGGGGCCCCTGGCCCTGGGCTGGGGCCTCACTGCAAAGAATCCTTATATCGAAGGATGGAACCCACACCGAAGTTGTCCCCACTTCAAACTTGTGCTGCCCTGATAGACCCAAGAGAGCCCTACAAACTGACATCAGGAACCTGGACTGCTGAGTTTTCTTTCCCAGGGAAAATGGAAAAAGGATGTGCCCGGGGGGCCCAGGCCCTGACAGAAAAATATCCTTATATCGAAGGATGGACCTCACACCGAAGTTGTCCCCACCTCAAACTTGTGCTGCCCTGATAGACCCAAGGGAGCCCTACAAACTGACATCAGGAACCTGGACTGCTGAGTTTTCTTTCCCAGGGAAAATGGAAAAAGGATGTGCCCAGGGGCCCCTGGCCCTGACTGCAAAAAATCCTTATATCGAAGGATGCACCCCACACCGAAATTGTCCCCACCTCAAACTTGTGCTGCCCTGATAGACCCAAGGGAGCCCTACAAACTGACATCAGGAACCTGGACTGCTGAGTTTTCTTTCCCAGGGCAAATGGAAAAAGGATGTGCACAGGGGCCCCTGGGCCTGGGCTGGGTCCTCACTGCAAAGAATCCTTATATCGAAGGATGGACCCCACACCGAAGTTGTCCCCACCTCAAACTTGTGCTGCCCTGATAGAACCATGGGAGCCCTACAAACTGACATCAGGAACCTGGACTGCTGAGTTTTCTTTCCCAGGGAAAATGGAAAAAGGATGTGCCCGGGGGCCCCTGGCCCTGGGCTGGGTCCTCACTGCAAAGAATCCTTATATCGAAGGATGGACCCCACACCGAAGTTGTCCCCACCTCAAACTTGTGCTGCCCTGATAGACCCAAGGGAGCCCTACAAACTGACATCAGGAACCTGGACTGCTGAGTTTTCTTTCCCAGGGAAAATGGAAAAAGGATGTGCCCAGGGGCCCCTGGCCCTGACTGCAAAAAGTCCATATATCAAAGGATGGACCCCACACCAAAGTTGTCCCCACCTCAAACTTGTGCTGCCCTGATAGACCCAAGGGAGCCCTACAAACTGACATCAGGAACCTGGACTGCTGAGTTTTCTTTCCCAGGGAAAATGGAAAAAGGTTGTGCCCGGGGGGCCCTGGCCCTGACAGCAAAAAATCCTTATATCGAAGGATGGACCCCACACCGAAGTTGTCCCCACCTCAAACTTGTGCTGCCCTGATAGACCCAAGGGAGCCCTACAAACTGACATCAGGAACCTGGACTGCTGAGTTTTCTTTCCCAGGGAAAATGGAAAAAGGATGTGCCCCGGGTCCCCTGGCTCTGGGCTGGGGCTCACTGCAAAGAATCCTTATATCGAAGGATGGACCCCACACCGAAGATGTCCCCACCTCAAACTTGTGCTGCCCTGATAGACCCAAGGGAGCCCTACAAACTGACATCAGGAACCTGGACTGCTGAGTTTTCTTTCCCAGGGAAAATGGAAAAAGGATGTGCCCAATGGCCCCTAGCCCTGACTGCAAAAAGTCCTTATATCGAAGGATGGACCCCACACCGAAGTTGTCCCCACCTCAAACTTGTGCTGCCCTGATAGACCCAAGGGAGCCCTACAAACAGACATCAGGAACCTGGACTGCTGAGTTTTCTTTCCCAGGGAAAATGGAAAAAGGATGTGCCCAGGGGCCCCTGGCCCTGGGCAGGGCCATGACTGCAAAAAATCCTTATATCGAAGGATGGACCCCACACCGAAGTTGTCCCCACCTCAAACTTGTGCTGCCCTGATAGACCCAAGGGAGCCCTACAAACTGACATCAGGAACCTGGACTGCTGAGTTTTCTTTCCCAGGGAAAATGGAAAAAGGATGTGCCCAGGGGCCCCTGGCCCTGACTGCAAAAAATCCATATATCGAAGGATGGACCCCACACCGAAGTTGTCCCCACCTCAAACTTGTGCTGCCCTGATAGACCCAAGGGAGCCCTACAAACTGACATCAGTAACCTGGACTGCTGAGTTTTCTTTTCCAGGGAAAATGGAAAAAGGTTGTGCCCGGGGGCCCCTGGCCCTGACTGCAAAGAATCCTTATATCGAAGGATGGACCCAACACCGAAATTGTCCCCACCTCAAACTTGTGCTGCCCTGATAGACCCAAGGGAGCCCTACAAACTGACATCAGGAACCTGGACTGCTGAGTTTTCTTTCCCAGGGAAAATGGAAAAAGGATGTGCCCAGGGGCCCCTGGACCTGGGCTGGGGCCTCACTGCAAAGAATCCTTATATCGAAGGATGGACCCCACACCCAAGTTGTCCCCACCTCAAACTTGTGCTGCCCTGATAGACCCAAGGGAGCCCTACAAACTGACATCAGGAACCTGGACTGCTGAGTTTTCTTTCCCAGGGAAAATGGAAAAAGGATGTGCCCAGGGGCCCCTGGCCCTGACTGCAAAAAATCCTTATATCGAAGGATGGAGCCCACACCGAAGTTGTCCCCACCTCAAACTTGTGCTGCCCTGATAGACCCAAGGGAGCCCTACAAACTGACATCAGGAACCTGGACTGCTGAGTTTTCTTTCCCAGGGAAAATGGAAAAAGGATGTGCCCGGGGGCCCCTGGCCCTGACTGCAAAGAATCCTTATATCGAAGGATGGACCCAACACCGAAATTGTCCCCACCTCAAACTTGTGCTGCCCTGATAGACCCAAGGGAGCCCTACAAACTGACATCAGGAACCTGGACTGCTGAGTTTTCTTTCCCAGGGAAAATGGAAAAAGGATGTGCACAGGGGCCCCTGGCCCTGGGCAGGGCCCTGACTGCAAAAAATCCTTATATCGAAGGATGGACCCCACACCGAAGTTGTCCCCACCTCAAACTTGTGCTGCCCTGATAGACCCAAGGGAGCCCTACAAACTGACATCAGGAACCTGGACTGCTGAGTTTTCTTTCCCAGGGAAAATGGAAAAAGGACGTGCCCAAGGGCCCCTAGCCCTGACTGCAAAAAGTCCTTATATCGAAGGATGGACCCCACACCGAAGTTGTCCCCACCTCAAACTTGTGCTGCCCTGATAGACCCAAGGGAGCCCTACAAACTGACATCAGGAACCTGGACTGCTGAGTTTTCTTTCCCAGGGAAAATGGAAAAAGGATGTGCCCCGGGTCCCCTGGCCCTGGGCTGGGGCTCACTGCAAAAAATCCTTATATCGAAGGATGGACCCCACACCGAAGTTGTCCCCACCTAAAACTTCTGCTGCCTTGATACACCCAAGGGAGCCCTACAAACTGACATCAGGAAGCTGGACTGCTGAGTTTTCTTTTCCAGGGAAAATGGAAAATGGATGCGGTGGGGGCCCCTGGCCCTGACTGCAAAAAATCCTTATATCGAACGATAGACCCCACACCGAAGTTGTCCCCACCTCAAACTTGTGCTGCCCTGATAGACCCAAGGGAGCCCTACAAACTGACATCAGGAACCTGGACTGCTGAGTTTTCCTTCCCAGGGAAAATGGAAAAAGGATGTGCACAGGGGCCCCTGGACCTGGGCTGGGGCCTCACTGCAAAGAATCCTTATATCGAAGGATGGATCCCACACCGAAGTTGTCCCCACCTCAAACTTGTGCTGCCCTGATAGAACCATGGGAGCCCTACAAACTGACATCAGGAACCTGGACTGCTGAGTTTTCTTTCCCAGGGAAAATGGAAAAAGGATGTGCCCAGGGGCCCGTGGCCCTGGGCCCCTGGCCCTGACTGCAAAGAATCCTTATATCGAAGGATGGACCCCACACCGAAGTTGTCCCCACCTCAAACTTGTGCTGCCCTGATACACCCAAGGGAGCCCTACAAACTGACATCAGGAACCTGGACTGCTGAGTTTTCTTTCCCAGGGAAAATGGAAAAAGGATGTGCCCAGGGGCCCCTGGCCCTAACTGCAAAAAATCCTTATATCGAAGGATGGAGCCCACACCGAATATGTCCCCACCTCAAACTTGTGCTGCCCTGATAGACCCAAGGGAGCCCTACAAACTGACATCAGGAACCTGGACTGCTGAGTTTTCTTTCTCAGGGAAAATGGAAAAAGGATGTGCCCAGGGGCCCCTGGCCCTGGGCTGGGGACTCACTGCAAAAAATCCTTATATCGAAGGATGGAGCCCACACCGAAGTTGTCCCCACCTCAAACTTGTGCTGCCCTGATAGACCCAAGGGAGTCCTACAAACTGACATCAGGAACCTGGACTGCTGAGTTTTCTTTCCCAGGGAAAATGGAAAAAGGATGTGCCCAGGGGCCCCTGGCCCTGGGCCCCATACCCTGACTGCAAAAAATCCTTATATCGAAGGATGGAGCCCACACCGAAGTTGTCCCCACCTCAAACTTGTGCTGCCCTGATAGACCCAAGGGAGCCCTACAAACTGACATCAGGAACCTGGACTGCTGAGTTTTCTTTCCCAGGGAAAATGGCCAAAGGATGTGCCCAGGGGCCCCTAGCCCTGACTGCAAAAAATCCTTATATCGAAGGATGGACCCCACACCGAAGTTTTCCCCACCTCAAACTTGTGCTGCCCTGATAGACCCAAGGGAGCCCTACAAACTGACATCAGGAACCTGGACTGCTGAGTTTTCTTTCCCAGGGAAAATGGAAAAAGGATGTGCCCAGGGGCCCCTGGCCCTGACTGCAAAAAATCCTTATATCGAAGGATGGACCCCACACCGAAGTTGTCCCCACCTCAAACTTGTGCTGCCCTGATAGACCCAAGGGAGCCCTACAAACTGACATCAGGAACCTGGACTGCTGAGTTTTCTTTCCCAGGGAAAATGGAAAAAGGATGTGCCCAGGGGCCCCTGGGCCTGGGCTGGGGCCTCACTGCAAAGAATCCTTATATCGAAGGATGGACCCCACACCGAAGTTGTCCCCACCTCAAACTTGTGCTGCCCTGATAGACCCAAGGGAGCCCTACAAACTGACATCAGGAACCTGGACTGCTGAGTTTTCTTTCCCAGGGAAAATGGAAAAAGGATGTGCCCAAGGGCCCCTAGCCCTGACTGCAAAAAGTCCTTATATCGAAGGATGGACCCCACACCGAAGTTGTCCCCACCTCAAACTTGTGCTGCCCTGATAGACCCAAGGGAGCCCTACAAACTGACATCAGGAACCTGGACTGCTGAGTTTTCTTTCCCAGGGAAAATGGAAAAAGGATGTGCCCAGGGGCCCCTGGCCCTGACTGCAAAAAATCCTTATATCGAAGGATGGACCCCACACCGAAGTTGTCCCCACCTCAAACTTGTGCTGCCCTGATAGACCCAAGGGAGCCCTACAAACTGACATCAGGAACCTGGACTGCTGAGTTTTCTTTCCCAGGGAAAATGGAAAAAGGATGTGCCCGGGGGGCCCTGGCCCTGACAGCAAAAAATCCTTCTATCGAAGGATGGACCCCACACCGAAGTTGTCCCCACCTCAAACTTGTGCTGCCCTGATAGACCCAAGGGAGCCCTACAAACTGACATCAGGAACCTGGACTGCTGAGTTTTCTTTCCCAGGGAAAATGGTAAAAGGATGTGCCCAGGGGCCCCTGGCCCTGGGCTGGGGCCTCACTGCAAAGAATCCTTATATCGAAGGATGGAACCCACACCGAAGTTGTCCCCACTTCAAACTTGTGCTGCCCTGATAGACCCAAGAGAGCCCTACAAACTGACATCAGGAACCTGGACTGCTGAGTTTTCTTTCCCAGGGAAAATGGAAAAAGGATGTGCCCGGGGGGCGCAGGCCCTGACAGAAAAATATCCTTATATCGAAGGATGGACCTCACACCGAAGTTGTCCCCACCTCAAACTTGTGCTGCCCTGATAGACCCAAGGGAGCCCTACAAACTGACATCAGGAACCTGGACTGCTGAGTTTTCTTTCCCAGGGAAAATGGAAAAAGGATGTGCCCAGGGGCCCATGGACGTGGGCTGGGGCCTCACTGCAAAGAATCATTATATCGAAGGATGGACCCCACACCGAAGTTGTCCCCACCTCAAACTTGTGCTGCCCTGATACACCCAAGGGAGCCCTACAAACTGACATCAGGAACCTGGACTGCTGAGTTTTCTTTCCCAGGGAAAATGGAAAAAGGATGTGCCCAAGGGCCCCTAGCCCTGACTGCAAAAAGCCCTTATATCGAAGGATGGACCCCACACCGAAGTTGTCCCCACCTCAAACTTGTGCTGCCCTGATAGACCCAAGGGAGCCCTACAAACTGACATCAGGAACCTGGACTGCTGAGTTTTCTTTCCCAGGGAAAATGGCCAAAGGATGTGCCCAGGGGCCCCTGGCCCTGACTGCAAAAAATCCTTATATCGAAGGATGGAGCCCACACCGAAGTTGTCCCCACCTCAAACTTGTGCTGCCCTGATAGACCCAAGGGAGCCCTACAAACTGACATCAGGAACCTGGACTGCTGAGTTTTCTTTCCCAGGGAAAATGGAAAAAGGATGTGCCCCGGGTCCCCTGGCCCTGGGCTGGGGCTCACTGCAAAAAATCCTTATATCGAAGGATGGACCCCATACCGAAGTTGTCCCCACCTAAAACTTCTGCTGCCTTGATACACCCAAGGGAGCCCTACAAACTGACATCAGGAACCTGGACTGCTGAGTTTTCTTTCCCAGGGAAAATGGAAAAAGGATGTGCCCAGGGGCCCCTGGCCCTGACTGCAAAAAATCCTTATATCGAAGGATGCACCCCACACCGAAATTGTCCCCACCTCAAACTTGTGCTGCCCTGATAGACCCAAGGGAGCCCTACAAACTGACATCAGGAACCTGGACTGCTGAGTTTTCTTTCCCAGAGAAAATGGAAAAAGGATGTGCCAAGGGGCCCCTGGCCCTGACGGCAAAAAATCCTTATATCGAAGGATGGACCCCACACCGAAGTTGTCCCCACCTCAAACTTGTGCTGCCCTGATAGACCCAAGGGAGCCCTACAAACTGACATCAGGAACCTGGACTGCTGAGTTTTCTTTCCCAGGGCAAATGGAAAAAGGGTGTGCACAGGGGCCCCTGGGCCTGGGCTGGGTCCTCACTGCAAAGAATCCTTATATCGAAGGATGGACCCCACACCGAAGTTGTCCCCACCTCAAACTTGTGCTGCCCTGATAGAACCATGGGAGCCCTACAAACTGACATCAGGAACCTGGACTGCTGAGTTTTCTTTCCCAGGGAAAATGGAAAAAGGATGTGCCCGGGGGCCCCTGGCCCTGGGCTGGGGCCTGACTGCAAAGAATCCTTATATCGAAGGATGGACCCCACACCGAAGTTGTCCCCACCTCAAACTTGTGCTGCCCTGATAGACCCAAGGGAGCCCTACAAACTGACATCAGGAACCTGGACTGCTGAGTTTTCTTTCCCAGGGAAAATGGAAAAAGGATGTGCCCAGGGGCCCCTGGCCCTGACTGCAAAAAGTCCTTATATCAAAGGATGGACCCCACACCAAAGTTGTCCCCACCTCAAACTTGTGCTGCCCTGATAGACCCAAGGGAGCCCTACAAACTGACATCAGGAACCTGGACTGCTGAGTTTTCTTTCCCAGGGAAAATGGAAAAAGGTTGTGCCCGGGGGGCCCTGGCCCTGACAGCAAAAAATCCTTATATCGAAGGATGGACCCCACACCGAAGTTGTCCCCACGTCAAACTTGTGCTGCCCTGATAGACCCAAGGGAGCCCTACAAACTGACATCAGGAACCTGGACTGCTGAGTTTTCTTTCCCAGGGAAAATGGAAAAAGGATGTGCCCCGGGTCCCCTGGCTCTGGGCTGGGGCTCACTGCAAAGAATCCTTATATCGAAGGATGGACCCCACACCGAAGATGTCCCCACCTCAAACTTGTGCTGCCCTGATAGTACCATGGGAGCCCTACAAACTGACATCAGGAACCTGGACTGCTGAGTTTTCTTTCCCAGGGAAAATGGAAAAAGGATGTGCCCGGGGGGCCCTGGCCCTGACCGCAAAAAATCCTTATATCGAAGGATGGACCCCACACCGAAGTTGTCCCCACCTCAAACTTGTGCTGCCCTGATAGACCCAAGGGAGCTCTACAAACTGACATCAGGAACCTGGACTGCTGAGTTTTCTTTCCCAGGGAAAATGGTAAAAGGATGTGCCCAGGGGCCCCTGGCCCTGGGCTGGGGCCTCACTGCAAAGAATCCTTATATCGAAGGATGGAACCCACACCGAAGTTGTCCCCACTTCAAACTTGTGCTGCCCTGATAGACCCAAGAGAGCCCTACAAATTGACATCAGGAACCTGGACTGCTGAGTTTTCTTTCCCAGGGAAAATGGAAAAAGGATGTGCCCGGGGGGCCCAGGCCCTGACAGAAAAATATCCTTATATCGAAGGATGGATCTCACACCGAAGTTGTCCCCACCTCAAACTTGTGCTGCCCTGATAGACCCAAGGGAGCCCTACAAACTGACATCAGGAACCTGGACTGCTGAGTTTTCTTTCCCAGGGAAAATGGAAAAAGGATGTGCCCAGGGGCCCCTGGCCCTGACTGCAAAAAATCCTTATATCGAAGGATGCACCCCACACCGAAATTGTCCCCACCTCAAACTTGTGCTGCCCTGATAGACCCAAGGGAGCCCTACAAACTGACATCAGGAACCTGGACTGCTGAGTTTTCTTTCCCAGGGCAAATGGAAAAAGGGTGTGCACAGGGGCCCCTGGGCCTGGGCTGGGTCCTCACTGCAAAGAATCCTTATATCGAAGGATGGACCCCACACCGAAGTTGTCCCCACCTCAAACTTGTGCTGCCCTGATAGAACCATGGGAGCCCTACAAACTGACATCAGGAACCTGGACTGCTGAGTTTTCTTTCCCAGGGAAAATGGAAAAAGGATGTGCCCGGGGGCCCCTGGCCCTGGGCTGGGTCCTCACTGCAAAGAATCCTTATATCGAAGGATGGACCCCACACCGAAGTTGTCCCCACCTCAAACTTGTGCTGCCCTGATAGACCCAAGGGAGCCCTACAAACTGACATCAGGAACCTGGACTGCTGAGTTTTCTTTCCCAGGGAAAATGGAAAAAGGATGTGCCCAGGGGCCCCTGGCCCTGACTGCAAAAAGTCCATATATCAAAGGATGGACCCCACACCAAAGTTGTCCCCACCTCAAACTTGTGCTGCCCTGATAGACCCAAGGGAGCCCTACAAACTGACATCAGGAACCTGGACTGCTGAGTTTTCTTTCCCAGGGAAAATGGAAAAAGGTTGTGCCCGGGGGGCCCTGGCCCTGACAGCAAAAAATCCTTATATCGAAGGATGGACCCCACACCGAAGTTGTCCCCACCTCAAACTTGTGCTGCCCTGATAGACCCAAGGGAGCCCTACAAACTGACATCAGGAACCTGGACTGCTGAGTTTTCTTTCCCAGGGAAAATGGAAAAAGGATGTGCCCCGGGTCCCCTGGCTCTGGGCTGGGGCTCACTGCAAAGAATCCTTATATCGAAGGATGGACCCCACACCGAAGATGTCCCCACCTCAAACTTGTGCTGCCCTGATAGTACCATGGGAGCCCTACAAACTGACATCAGGAACCTGGACTGCTGAGTTTTCTTTCCCAGGGAAAATGGAAAAAGGATGTGCCCAGGGGCCCCTGGCCCTGGGCTGGGGCCTCACTGCAAAGAATCCTTATATCGAAGGATGGACTCCACACCAAAGTTGTCCCCACCTCAAACTTGTGCTGCCCTGATAGACCCAAGTGAACCCTACAAACTGATATCAGGAACCTGGACTGCTGAGTTTTCTTTCCCAGGGAAAATGGAAAAAGGATGTGCCCAGGGGCCCCTGGCCCTGACTGCAAAGAATCCTTATAACGAAGGATGGACCCCACACCGAAGTTGTCCCCACCTCAAACTTGTGCTGCCCTGATAGACCCAAGGGAGCCCTACAAACTGACATCAGGAACCTGGACTGCTGAGTTTTCTTTCCCAGGGAAAATGGAAAAAGGATGTGCCCAATGGCCCCTAGCCCTGACTGCAAAAAGTCCTTATATCGAAGGATGGACCCCACACCGAAGTTGTCCCCACCTCAAACTTGTGCTGCCCTGATAGACCCAAGGGTGCCCTACAAACTGACATCAGGAACCTGGACTGCTGAGTTTTCTTTCCCAGGGAAAATGGAAAAAGGATGTGCCCAGGGGCCCCTGGCCCTGGGCAGGGCCCTGACTGCAAAAAATCCTTATATCGAAGGATGGACCCCACACCGAAGTTGTCCCCACCTCAAACTTGTGCTGCCCTGATAGACCCAAGGGAGCCCTACAAACTGACATCAGGAACCTGGACTGCTGAGTTTTCTTTCCCAGGGAAAATGGAAAAAGGATGTGCCCAGGGGCCCCTGGCCCTGACTGCAAAAAATCCATATATCGAAGGATGGACCCCACACCGAAGTTGTCCCCACCTCAAACTTGTGCTGCCCTGATAGACCCAAGGGAGCCCTACAAACTGACATCAGTAACCTGGACTGCTGAGTTTTCTTTTCCAGGGAAAATGGAAAAAGGTTGTGCCCGGGGGCCCCTGGCCCTGACTGCAAAGAATCCTTATATCGAAGGATGGACCCAACACCGAAATTGTCCCCACCTCAAACTTGTGCTGCCCTGATAGACCCAAGGGAGCCCTACAAACTGACATCAGGAACCTGGACTGCTGAGTTTTCTTTCCCAGGGAAAATGGAAAAAGGATGTGCCCAGGGGCCCCTGGACCTGGGCTGGGGCCTCACTGCAAAGAATCCTTATATCGAAGGATGGACCCCACACCCAAGTTGTCCCCACCTCAAACTTGTGCTGCCCTGATAGACCCAAGGGAGCCCTACAAACTGACATCAGGAACCTGGACTGCTGAGTTTTCTTTCCCAGGGAAAATGGAAAAAGGATGTGCCCAGGGGCCCCTGGCCCTGACTGCAAAAAATCCTTATATCGAAGGATGGAGCCCACACCGAAGTTGTCCCCACCTCAAACTTGTGCTGCCCTGATAGACCCAAGGGAGCCCTACAAACTGACATCAGGAACCTGGACTGCTGAGTTTTCTTTCCCAGGGAAAATGGAAAAAGGATGTGCCCGGGGGCCCCTGGCCCTGACTGCAAAGAATCCTTATATCGAAGGATGGACCCAACACCGAAATTGTCCCCACCTCAAACTTGTGCTGCCCTGATAGACCCAAGGGAGCCCTACAAACTGACATCAGGAACCTGGACTGCTGAGTTTTCTTTCCCAGGGAAAATGGAAAAAGGATGTGCCCAGGGGCCCCTGGCCCTGGGCAGGGCCCTGACTGCAAAAAATCCTTATATCGAAGGATGGACCCCACACCGAAGTTGTCCCCACCTCAAACTTGTGCTGCCCTGATAGACCCAAGGGAGCCCTACAAACTGACATCAGGAACCTGGACTGCTGAGTTTTCTTTCCCAGGGAAAATGGAAAAAGGACGTGCCCAAGGGCCCCTAGCCCTGACTGCAAAAAGTCCTTATATCGAAGGATGGACCCCACACCGAAGTTGTCCCCACCTCAAACTTGTGCTGCCCTGATAGACCCAAGGGAGCCCTACAAACTGACATCAGGAACCTGGACTGCTGAGTTTTCTTTCCCAGGGAAAATGGAAAAAGGATGTGCCCAGGGGCCCCTGGCCCTGACTGCAAAAAATCCTTATATCGAAGGATGGACCCCACACCGAAGTTGTCCCCACCTCAAACTTGTGCTGCCCTGATAGACCCAAGGGAGCCCTACAAACTGACATCAGGAACCTGGACTGCTGAGTTTTCTTTCCCAGGGAAAATGGAAAAAGGATGTGCCCGGGGGGCCCTGGCCCTGACTGCAAAAAATCCTTCTATCGAAGGATGGACCCCACACCGAAGTTGTCCCCACCTCAAACTTGTGCTGCCCTGATAGACCCAAGGGAGCCCTACAAACTGACATCAGGAACCTGGACTGCTGAGTTTTCTTTCCCAGGGAAAATGGAAAAAGGATGTGCCCGGGGGGCCCTGGCCCTGACAGAAAAATATCCTTATATCGAAGGATGGACCCCACACCGAAGTTGTCCCCACCTCAAACTTGTGCTGCCCTGATAGACCCAAGGGAGCCCTACAAACTGACATCAGGAACCTGGACTGCTGAGTTTTCTTTCCCAGGGAAAATGGAAAAAGGATGTGCCCAGGGGCCTGTGGCCCTGACTGCAAAAAATCCTTATATCGAAGGATGGACCCCACACCGAAGTTGTCCCCATCTCAAACTTGTGCTGCCTTGATAGACCCAAGGGAGCCCTACAAACTGACATCAGGAACCTGGACTGCTGAGTTTTCTTTCCCAGGGAAAATGGAAAAAGGATGTGCCCAGGGGCCCCTGGACCTGGGCTGGGGCCTCACTGCAAAGAATCATTATATCGAAGGATGGACCCCACACCGAAGTTGTCCCCACCTCAAACTTGTGCTGCCCTGATACACCCAAGGGAGCCCTACAAACTGACATCAGGAACCTGGACTGCTGAGTTTTCTTTCCCAGGGAAAATGGAAAAAGGATGTGCCCAAGGGCCCCTAGCCCTGACTGCAAAAAGCCCTTATATCGAAGGATGGACCCCACACCGAAGTTGTCCCCACCTCAAACTTGTGCTGCCCTGATAGACCCAAGGGAGCCCTACAAACTGACATCAGGAACCTGGACTGCTGAGTTTTCTTTCCCAGGGAAAATGGAAAAAGGATGTGCCCAGGGGCCCCTTGCCCTGACTGCAAAAAATCCTTATATCGAAGGATGGACCCCACACCGAAGTTGTCCCCACCTCAAACTTGTGCTGCCCTGATAGACCCAAGGGAGCCCTACAAACTGACATCAGGAACCTGGACTGCTGAGTTTTCTTTCCCAGGGAAAATGGAAAAAGGATGTGCCCCGGGTCCCCTGGCCCTGGGCTGGGGCTCACTGTAAAGAATCCTTCTATCGAAGGATGGACCCCACACCGAAGTTGTCCCCACCTAAAACTTCTGCTGCCTTGATACACCCAAGGGAGCCCTACAAACTGACATCAGGAAGCTGGACTGCTGAGTTTTCTTTTCCAGGGAAAATGGAAAAAGGATGCGGTGGGGGCCCCTGGCCCTGACTGCAAAAAATCCTTATATCGAACGATAGACCCCACAGCGAAGTTGTCCCCACCTCAAACTTGTGCTGCCCTGATAGACCCAAGGGAGCCCTACAAACTGAC
The DNA here is from genome assembly GCF_050655825.1 of Lonchura striata. NCBI lineage: Eukaryota > Metazoa > Chordata > Aves > Passeriformes > Estrildidae > Lonchura > Lonchura striata. Next base: position 4,887,276 of record NC_140723.1, read on the forward strand.
ATCAGGAACCTGGACTGCTGAGTTTTCCTTCCCAGGGAAAATGGAAAAAGGATGTGCACAGGGGCCCCTGGACCTGGGCTGGGGCCTCACTGCAAAGAATCCTTATATCGAAGGATGGATCCCACACCGAAGTTGTCCCCACCTCAAACTTGTGCTGCCCTGATAGAACCATGGGAGCCCTACAAACTGACATCAGGAACCTGGACTGCTGAGTTTTCTTTCCCAGGGAAAATGGAAAAAGGATGTGCCCGGGGGCCCCTGGCCCTGGGCTGGGGCCTGACTGCAAAGAATCCTTATATCGAAGGATGGACCCCACACCGAAGTTGTCCCCACCTCAAACTTGTGCTGCCCTGATAGACCCAAGGGAGCCCTACAAACTGACATCAGGAACCTGGACTGCTGAGTTTTCTTTCCCAGGGAAAATGGAAAAAGGATGTGCCCAGGGGCCCCTGGCTCTGACTGCAAAAAATCCTTATATCGAAGGATGGACCCCACACCGAAGTTGTCCCCACCTCAAACTTGTGCTGCCCTGATAGATCCAAGGGAGCCCTACAAACTGACATCAGGAACCTGGACTGCTGAGTTTTCTTTCCCAGGGAAAATGGAAAAAGGATGTGCCCAGGGGCCCCTGGACCTGGGCTGGGGCCTCACTGTAAAGAATCCTTCTATCGAAGGATGGACCCCACACCGAAGTTGTCCCCACCTCAAACTTGTGCTGCCCTGATACACCCAAGGGAGCCCTACAAACTGACATCAGGAACCTGGACTGCTGAGTTTTCTTTCCCAGGGAAAATGGAAAAAGGATGTGCCCGGGGGGCCCTGGCCCTGACAGAAAAATATCCTTATATCGAAGGATGGACCCCACACCGAAGTTGTCCCCACCTCAAACTTGTGCTGCCCTGATAGACCCAAGGGAGCCCTACAAACTGACATCAGGAACCTGGACTGCTGAGTTTTCTTTCCCAGGGAAAATGGAAAAAGGATGTGCCCAGGGGCCTGTGGCCCTGACTGCAAAAAATCCTTATATCGAAGGATGGACCCCACACCGAAGTTGTCCCCATCTCAAACTTGTGCTGCCTTGATAGACCCAAGGGAGCCCTACAAACTGACATCAGGAACCTGGACTGCTGAGTTTTCTTTCCCAGGGAAAATGGAAAAAGGATGTGCCCAGGGGCCCCTGGACCTGGGCTGGGGCCTCACTGCAAAGAATCATTATATCGAAGGATGGACCCCACACCGAAGTTGTCCCCACCTCAAACTTGTGCTGCCCTGATAGACCCAAGGGAGCCCTACAAACTGACATCAGGAACCTGGACTGCTGAGTTTTCCTTCCCAGGGAAAATGGAAAAAGGATGTGCCCAAGGGCCCCTAGCCCTGACTGCAAAAAGCCCTTATATCGAAGGATGGACCCCACACCGAAGTTGTCCCCACCTCAAACTTGTGCTGCCCTGATAGACCCAAGGGAGCCCTACAAACTGACATCAGGAACCTGGACTGCTGAGTTTTCTTTCCCAGGGAAAATGGAAAAAGGATGTGCCCAGGGGCCCCTTGCCCTGACTGCAAAAAATCCTTATATCGAAGGATGGACCCCACACCGAAGTTGTCCCCACCTCAAACTTGTGCTGCCCTGATAGACCCAAGGGAGCCCTACAAACTGACATCAGGAACCTGGACTGCTGAGTTTTCTTTCCCAGGGAAAATGGAAAAAGGATGTGCCCCGGGTCCCCTGGCCCTGGGCTGGGGCTCACTGCAAAAAATCCTTATATCGAAGGATGGACCCCACACCGAAGTTGTCCCCACCTAAAACTTCTGCTGCCTTGATACACCCAAGGGAGCCCTACAAACTGACATCAGGAAGCTGGACTGCTGAGTTTTCTTTTCCAGGGAAAATGGAAAAAGGATGCGGTGGGGGCCCCTGGCCCTGACTGCAAAAAATCCTTATATCGAACGATAGACCCCACAGCGAAGTTGTCCCCACCTCAAACTTGTGCTGCCCTGATAGACCCAAGGGAGCCCTACAAACTGACATCAGGAACCTGGACTGCTGAGTTTTCCTTCCCAGGGAAAATGGAAAAAGGATGTGCACAGGGGCCCCTGGACCTGGGCTGGGGCCTCACTGCAAAGAATCCTTATATCGAAGGATGGATCCCACACCGAAGTTGTCCCCACCTCAAACTTGTGCTGCCCTGATAGAACCATGGGAGCCCTACAAACTGACATCAGGAACCTGGACTGCTGAGTTTTCTTTCCCAGGGAAAATGGAAAAAGGATGTGCCCGGGGGCCCCTGGCCCTGGGCTGGGGCCTGACTGCAAAGAATCCTTATATCGAAGGATGGACCCCACACCGAAGTTGTCCCCACCTCAAACTTGTGCTGCCCTGATAGACCCAAGGGAGCCCTACAAACTGACATCAGGAACCTGGACTGCTGAGTTTTCTTTCCCAGGGAAAATGGAAAAAGGATGTGCCCAGGGGCCCCTGGCTCTGACTGCAAAAAATCCTTATATCGAAGGATGGACCCCACACCGAAGTTGTCCCCACCTCAAACTTGTGCTGCCCTGATAGATCCAAGGGAGCCCTACAAACTGACATCAGGAACCTGGACTGCTGAGTTTTCTTTCCCAGGGAAAATGGAAAAAGGATGTGCCCAGGGGCCCCTGGACCTGGGCTGGGGCCTCACTGTAAAGAATCCTTCTATCGAAGGATGGACCCCACACCGAAGTTGTCCCCACCTCAAACTTGTGCTGCCCTGATACACCCAAGGGAGCCCTACAAACTGACATCAGGAACCTGGACTGCTGAGTTTTCTTTCCCAGGGAAAATGGAAAAAGGATGTGCCCAAGGGCCCCTAGCCCTGACTGCAAAAAGTCCTTATATCGAAGGATGGACCCCACACCGAAGTTGTCCCCACCTCAAACTTGTGCTGCCCTGATAGACCCAAGGGAGCCCTACAAACTGACATCAGGAACCTGGACTGCTGAGTTTTCTTTCCCAGGGAAAATGGAAAAAGGATGTGCCCGGGGGGCCCGGGCCCTGACAGCAAAAAATCCTTATATTGAAGGATGGACCCCACACCGAAGTTGTCCCCACCTCAAACTTGTGCTGCCCTGATAGACCCAAGGGAGCCCTACAAACTGACATCAGGAAGCTGGACTGCTGAGTTTTCTTTTCCAGGGAAAATGGAAAAAGGATGTGCCCCGGGTCCCCTGGCCCTGACTGCAAAAAATCCTTATATCGAAGGATGCACCCCACACCGAAGTTGTCCCCACCTCAAACTTGTGCTGCCCTGATAGACCCAAGGGAGCCCTACAAACTGACATCAGGAACCTGGACTGCTGTGTTTTCTTTCCCAGGGAAAATGGAAAAAGGATGTGCCCCGGGTCCCCTGGCCCTGGGCTGGGGCCTCACTGCAAAGAATCCTTATATCGAAGGATGGACCCCACACCGAAGTTGTCCCCACCTCAAACTTGTGCTGCCCTGATAGACCCAAGGGAGCCCTACAAACTGACATCAGTAACCTGGACTGCTGAGTTTTCTTTTCCAGGGAAAATGGAAAAAGGTTGTGCCCGGGGGCCCCTGGCCCTGACTGCAAAGAATCCTTATATCGAAGGATGGACCCAACACCGAAATTGTCCCCACCTCAAACTTGTGCTGCCCTGATAGACCCAAGGGAGCCCTACAAACTGACATCAGGAACCTGGACTGCTGAGTTTTCTTTCCCAGGGAAAATGGAAAAAGGATGTGCCCAGGGGCCCCTGGACCTGGGCTGGGGCCTCACTGCAAAGAATCCTTATATCGAAGGATGGACCCCACACCCAAGTTGTCCCCACCTCAAACTTGTGCTGCCCTGATAGACCCAAGGGAGCCCTACAAACTGACATCAGGAACCTGGACTGCTGAGTTTTCTTTCCCAGGGAAAATGGAAAAAGGATGTGCCCAGGGGCCCCTGGCCCTGACTGCAAAAAATCCTTATATCGAAGGATGGAGCCCACACCGAAGTTGTCCCCACCTCAAACTTGTGCTGCCCTGATAGACCCAAGGGAGCCCTACAAACTGACATCAGGAACCTGGACTGCTGAGTTTTCTTTCCCAGGGAAAATGGAAAAAGGATGTGCCCGGGGGCCCCTGGCCCTGACTGCAAAGAATCCTTATATCGAAGGATGGACCCAACACCGAAATTGTCCCCACCTCAAACTTGTGCTGCCCTGATAGACCCAAGGGAGCCCTACAAACTGACATCAGGAACCTGGACTGCTGAGTTTTCTTTCCCAGGGAAAATGGAAAAAGGATGTGCCCAGGGGCCCCTGGACCTGGGCTGGGGCCTCACTGTAAAGAATCCTTCTATCGAAGGATGGACCCCACACCGAAGTTGTCCCCACCTCAAACTTGTGCTGCCCTGATACACCCAAGGGAGCCCTACAAACTGACATCAGGAACCTGGACTGCTGAGTTTTCTTTCCCAGGGAAAATGGAAAAAGGATGTGCCCAAGGGCCCCTAGCCCTGACTGCAAAAAGTCCTTATATCGAAGGATGGACCCCACACCGAAGTTGTCCCCACCTCAAACTTGTGCTGCCCTGATAGACCCAAGGGAGCCCTACAAACTGACATCAGGAACCTGGACTGCTGAGTTTTCTTTCCCAGGGAAAATGGAAAAAGGATGTGCCCGGGGGGCCCGGGCCCTGACAGCAAAAAATCCTTATATTGAAGGATGGACCCCACACCGAAGTTGTCCCCACCTCAAACTTGTGCTGCCCTGATAGACCCAAGGGAGCCCTACAAACTGACATCAGGAAGCTGGACTGCTGAGTTTTCTTTTCCAGGGAAAATGGAAAAAGGATGTGCCCCGGGTCCCCTGGCCCTGACTGCAAAAAATCCTTATATCGAAGGATGCACCCCACACCGAAGTTTTCCCCACCTCAAACTTGTGCTGCCCTGATAGACCCAAGGGAGCCCTACAAACTGACATCAGGAACCTGGACTGCTGTGTTTTCTTTCCCAGGGAAAATGGAAAAAGGATGTGCCCCGGGTCCCCTGGCCCTGGGCTGGGGCCTCACTGCAAAGAATCCTTATATCGAAGGATGGACCCCACACCGAAGTTGTCCCCACCTCAAACTTGTGCTGCCCTGATAGACCCAAGGGAGCCCTACAAACTGACATCAGGAACCTGGACTGCTGAGTTTTCTTTTCCAGGGAAAATGGAAAAAGGTTGTGCCCGGGGGCCCCTGGCCCTGACTGCAAAGAATCCTTATATCGAAGGATGGACCCAACACCGAAATTGTCCCCACCTCAAACTTGTGCTGCCCTGATAGACCCAAGGGAGCCCTACAAACTGACATCAGGAACCTGGACTGCTGAGTTTTCTTTCCCAGGGAAAATGGAAAAAGGATGTGCCCAGGGGCCCCTGGACCTGGGCTGGGGCCTCACTGCAAAGAATCCTTATATCGAAGGATGGACCCCACACCCAAGTTGTCCCCACCTCAAACTTGTGCTGCCCTGATAGACCCAAGGGAGCCCTACAAACTGACATCAGGAACCTGGACTGCTGAGTTTTCTTTCCCAGGGAAAATGGAAAAAGGATGTGCCCAGGGGCCCCTGGCCCTGACTGCAAAAAATCCTTATATCGAAGGATGGAGCCCACACCGAAGTTGTCCCCACCTCAAACTTGTGCTGCCCTGATAGACCCAAGGGAGCCCTACAAACTGACATCAGGAACCTGGACTGCTGAGTTTTCTTTCCCAGGGAAAATGGAAAAAGGATGTGCCCGGGGGCCCCTGGCCCTGACTGCAAAAAATCCTTATATCGAAGGATGGACCCAACACCGAAATTGTCCCCACCTCAAACTTGTGCTGCCCTGATAGACCCAAGGGAGCCCTACAAACTGACATCAGGAACCTGGACTGCTGAGTTTTCTTTCCCAGGGAAAATGGAAAAAGGATGTGCCCAGGGGCCCCTGGCCCTGGGCAGGGCCCTGACTGCAAAAAATCCTTATATCGAAGGATGGACCCCACACCGAAGTTGTCCCCACCTCAAACTTGTGCTGCCCTGATAGACCCAAGGGAGCCCTACAAACTGACATCAGGAACCTGGACTGCTGAGTTTTCTTTTCCAGGGAAAATGGAAAAAGGACGTGCCCAAGGGCCCCTAGCCCTGACTGCAAAAAGTCCTTATATCGAAGGATGGACCCCACACCGAAGTTGTCCCCACCTCAAACTTGTGCTGCCCTGATAGACCCAAGGGAGCCCTACAAACTGACATCAGGAACCTGGACTGCTGAGTTTTCTTTCCCAGGGAAAATGGAAAAAGGATGTGCCCAGGGGCCCCTGGCCCTGACTGCAAAAAATCCTTCTATCGAAGGATGGACCCCACACCGAAGTTGTCCCCACCTCAAACTTGTGCTGCCCTGATAGACCCAAGGGAGCCCTACAAACTGACATCAGGAACCTGGACTGCTGAGTTTTCTTTCCCAGGGAAAATGGAAAAAGGATGTGCCCGGGGGGCCCTGGCCCTGACAGAAAAATATCCTTATATCGAAGGATGGACCCCACACCGAAGTTGTCCCCACCTCAAACTTGTGCTGCCCTGATAGACCCAAGGGAGCCCTACAAACTGACATCAGGAACCTGGACTGCTGAGTTTTCTTTCCCAGGGAAAATGGAAAAAGGGTGTGCCCGGGGGGCCCTGGCCCTGACTGCAAAAAATCCTTCTATCGAAGGATGGACCCCACACCGAAGTTGTCCCCACCTCAAACTTGTGCTGCCCTGATAGACCCAAGGGAGCCCTACAAACTGACATCAGGAACCTGGACTGCTGAGTTTTCTTTCCCAGGGAAAATGGAAAAAGGATGTGCCCGGGGGGCCCTGGCCCTGACAGAAAAATATCCTTATATCGAAGGATGGACCCCACACCGAAGTTGTCCCCACCTCAAACTTGTGCTGCCCTGATAGACCCAAGGGAGCCCTACAAACTGACATCAGGAACCTGGACTGCTGAGTTTTCTTTCCCAGGGAAAATGGAAAAAGGATGTGCCCAGGGGCCTGTGGCCCTGACTGCAAAAAATCCTTATATTGAAGGATGGACCCCACACCGAAGTTGTCCCCACCTCAAACTTGTGCTGCCTTGATAGACCCAAGGGAGCCCTACAAACTGACATCAGGAACCTGGACTGCTGAGTTTTCTTTCCCAGGGAAAATGGAAAAAGGATGTGCCCAGGTGCACCTGGCCATGACTGCAAAAAATCCTTATAATGAAGGATAGACCCCACACCGAAGTTCTCCCCACCTCAAACTTGTGCTGCCCTGAGAGACCAAAGGGAGCCCTACAACCTGACATCAGGAACCTGGACTGCTGAGTTTTCTTTCCCAGGGAAAATGGAAAAAGGATGTGCCCAGGGGCCCCTGGCCCTGACTGCAAAAAATCCTTATATCGAAGGATGGAACCCACACCGAAGTTGTCCCCACCTCAAACTTGTGCTGCCTTGATAGACCCAAGGGAGCCCTACAAACTGACATCAGGAACCTGGACTGCTGAGTTTTCTTTCCCAGGGAAAATGGAAAAAGGATGTGCCCAGGGGCCCCTGGCCCTGGGCTGGGGCCTCACTGCAAAGAATCATTATATCGAAGGATGGACCCCACACCGAAGTTGTCCCCACCTCAAACTTGTGCTGCCCTGATACACCCAAGGGAGCCCTACAAACTGACATCAGGAACCTGGACTGCTGAGTTTTCTTTCCCAGGGAAAATGGAAAAAGGATGTGCCCAAGGGCCCCTAGCCCTGACTGCAAAAAGCCCTTATATCGAAGGATGGACCCCACACCGAAGTTGTCCCCACCTCAAACTTGTGCTGCCCTGATAGACCCAAGGGAGCCCTACAAACTGACATCAGGAACCTGGACTGCTGAGTTTTCTTTCCCAGGGAAAATGGAAAAAGGATGTGCCCAGGGGCCCCTGGCCCTGACTGCAAAAAATCCTTATATCGAAGGATGGACCCCACACCGAAGTTGTCCCCACCTCAAACTTGTGCTGCCCTGATAGACCCAAGGGAGCCCTACAAACTGACATCAGGAACCTGGACTGCTGAGTTTTCTTTCCCAGGGAAAATGGAAAAAGGATGTGCCCAGGGGCCCCTGGCCCTGGGCTGGGGCCTCACTGCAAAGAATCATTATATCGAAGGATGGACCCCACACCGAAGTTGTCCCCACCTCAAACTTGTGCTGCCCTGATACACCCAAGGGAGCCCTACAAACTGACATCAGGAACCTGGACTGCTGAGTTTTCTTTCCCAGGGAAAATGGAAAAAGGATGTGGCCAAGGGCCCCTAGCCCTGACTGCAAAAAGCCCTTATATCGAAGGATGGACCCCACACCGAAGTTGTCCCCACCTCAAACTTGTGCTGCCCTGATAGACCCAAGGGAGCCCTACAAACTGACATCAGGAACCTGGACTGCTGAGTTTTCTTTCCCAGGGAAAATGGAAAAAGGATGTGCCCAGGGGCCCCTGGCCCTGACTGCAAAAAATCCTTATATCGAAGGATGGACCCCACACCGAAGTTGTCCCCACCTCAAACTTGTGCTGCCCTGATAGACCCAAGGGAGCCCTACAAACTGACATCAGGAACCTGGACTGCTGAGTTTTCTTTCCCAGGGAAAATGGAAAAAGGATGTGCCCCGGGTCCCCTGGCCCTGGGCTGGGGCTCACTGCAAAAAATCCTTATATCGAAGGATGGACCCCACACCGAAGTTGTCCCCACCTAAAACTTCTGCTGCCTTGATACACCCAAGGGAGCCCTACAAACTGACATCAGGAAGCTGGACTGCTGAGTTTTCTTTTCCAGGGAAAATGGAAAAAGGATGCGGTGGGGGCCCCTGGCCCTGACTGCAAAAAATCCTTATATCGAACGATAGACCCCACAGCGAAGTTGTCCCCACCTCAAACTTGTGCTGCCCTGATAGACCCAAGGGAGCCCTACAAACTGACATCAGGAACCTGGACTGCTGAGTTTTCCTTCCCAGGGAAAATGGAAAAAGGATGTGCACAGGGGCCCCTGGACCTGGGCTGGGGCCTCACTGCAAAGAATCCTTATATCGAAGGATGGATCCCACACCGAAGTTGTCCCCACCTCAAACTTGTGCTGCCCTGATAGAACCATGGGAGCCCTACAAACTGACATCAGGAACCTGGACTGCTGAGTTTTCTTTCCCAGGGAAAATGGAAAAAGGATGTGCCCGGGGGCCCCTGGCCCTGGGCTGGGGCCTGACTGCAAAGAATCCTTATATCGAAGGATGGACCCCACACCGAAGTTGTCCCCACCTCAAACTTGTGCTGCCCTGATAGACCCAAGGGAGCCCTACAAACTGACATCAGGAACCTGGACTGCTGAGTTTTCTTTCCCAGGGAAAATGGAAAAAGGATGTGCCCAGGGGCCCCTGGCCCTGACTGCAAAAAATCCTTATATCGAAGGATGGACCCCACACCGAAGTTGTCCCCACCTCAAACTTGTGCTGCCCTGATAGACCCAAGGGAGCCCTACAAACTGACATCAGGAACCTGGACTGCTGAGTTTTCTTTCCCAGGGAAAATGGAAAAAGGATGTGCCCAGGGGCCCCTGGCCCTGACTGCAAAAAATCCTTATATCGAAGGATGGACCCCACACCGAAGTTGTCCCCACCTCAAACTTGTGCTGCCCTGATAGACCCAAGGGAGCCCTACAAACTGACATCAGGAACCTGGACTGCTGAGTTTTCTTTCCCAGGGAAAATGGAAAAAGGATGTGCCCAGGGGCCCCTGGCCCTGGGCTGGGGCCTCACTGCAAAGAATCATTATATCGAAGGATGGACCCCACACCGAAGTTGTCCCCACCTCAAACTTGTGCTGCCCTGATACACCCAAGGGAGCCCTACAAACTGACATCAGGAACCTGGACTGCTGAGTTTTCTTTCCCAGGGAAAATGGAAAAAGGATGTGCCCAAGGGCCCCTAGCCCTGACTGCAAAAAGCCCTTATATCGAAGGATGGACCCCACACCGAAGTTGTCCCCACCTCAAACTTGTGCTGCCCTGATAGACCCAAGGGAGCCCTACAAACTGACATCAGGAACCTGGACTGCTGAGTTTTCTTTCCCAGGGAAAATGGAAAAAGGATGTGCCCAGGGGCCCCTGGCCCTGACTGCAAAAAATCCTTATATCGAAGGATGGACCCCACACCGAAGTTGTCCCCACCTCAAACTTGTGCTGCCCTGATAGACCCAAGGGAGCCCTACAAACTGACATCAGGAACCTGGACTGCTGAGTTTTCTTTCCCAGGGAAAATGGAAAAAGGATGTGCCCCGGGTCCCCTGGCCCTGGGCTGGGGCTCACTGCAAAAAATCCTTATATCGAAGGATGGACCCCACACCGAAGTTGTCCCCACCTAAAACTTCTGCTGCCTTGATACACCCAAGGGAGCCCTACAAACTGACATCAGGAAGCTGGACTGCTGAGTTTTCTTTTCCAGGGAAAATGGAAAAAGGATGCGGTGGGGGCCCCTGGCCCTGACTGCAAAAAATCCTTATATCGAACGATAGACCCCACAGCGAAGTTGTCCCCACCTCAAACTTGTGCTGCCCTGATAGACCCAAGGGAGCCCTACAAACTGACATCAGGAACCTGGACTGCTGAGTTTTCCTTCCCAGGGAAAATGGAAAAAGGATGTGCCCGGGGGCCCCTGGCCCTGGGCTGGGGCCTGACTGCAAAGAATCCTTATATCGAAGGATGGACCCCACACCGAAGTTGTCCCCACCTCAAACTTGTGCTGCCCTGATAGACCCAAGGGAGCCCTACAAACTGACATCAGGAACCTGGACTGCTGAGTTTTCTTTCCCAGGGAAAATGGAAAAAGGATGTGCCCAGGGGCCCCTGGCTCTGACTGCAAAAAATCCTTATATCGAAGGATGGACCCCACACCGAAGTTGTCCCCACCTCAAACTTGTGCTGCCCTGATAGATCCAAGGGAGCCCTACAAACTGACATCAGGAACCTGGACTGCTGAGTTTTCTTTCCCAGGGAAAATGGAAAAAGGATGTGCCCAAGGGCCCCTAGCCCTGACTGCAAAAAGTCCTTATATCGAAGGATGGACCCCACACCGAAGTTGTCCCCACCTCAAACTTGTGCTGCCCTGATAGAACCATGGGAGCCCTACAAACTGACATCAGGAACCTGGACTGCTGAGTTTTCTTTCCCAGGGAAAATGGAAAAAGGATGTGCCCGGGGGGCCCGGGCCCTGACAGCAAAAAATCCTTATATTGAAGGATGGACCCCACACCGAAGTTGTCCCCACCTCAAACTTGTGCTGCCCTGATAGACCCAAGGGAGCCCTACAAACTGACATCAGGAAGCTGGACTGCTGAGTTTTCTTTTCCAGGGAAAATGGAAAAAGGATGTGCCCCGGGTCCCCTGGCCCTGACTGCAAAAAATCCTTATATCGAAGGATGCACCCCACACCGAAGTTGTCCCCACCTCAAACTTGTGCTGCCCTGATAGACCCAAGGGAGCCCTACAAACTGACATCAGGAACCTGGACTGCTGAGTTTTCTTTCCCAGGGAAAATGGAAAAAGGATGTGCCCCGGGTCCCCTGGCCCTGGGCTGGGGCCTCACTGCAAAGAATCCTTATATCGAAGGATGGACCCCACACCGAAGTTGTCCCCACCTCAAACTTGTGCTGCCCTGATAGACCCAAGGGAGCCCTACAAACTGACATCAGGAACCTGGACTGCTGAGTTTTCTTTCCCAGGGAAAATGGAAAAAGGATGTGCCCAGGGGCCCCTGGCCCTGACTGCAAAAAATCCATATATCGAAGGATGGACCCCACACTGAAATTGTCCCCACCTCAAACTTGTGCTGCCCTGATAGACCCAAGGGAGCCCTACAAACTGACATCAGGAACCTGGACTGCTGAGTTTTCTTTCCCAGGGAAAATGGAAAAAGAATGTGCCCAAGGGCCCCTAGCCCTGACTGCAAAAAGCCCTTATATCGAAGGATGGACCCCACACCGAAGTTGTCCCCACCTCAAACTTGTGCTGCCCTGATAGACCCAAGGGAGCCCTACAAACTGACATCAGGAACCTGGACTGCTGAGTTTTCTTTCCCAGGGAAAATGGAAAAAGGATGTGCCCAGGTGCACCTGGCCATGACTGCAAAAAATCCTTATAACGAAGGATAGACCCCACACCGAAGTTGTCCCCACCTCAAACTTGTGCTGCCCTGATAGACCCAAGGGAGCCCTACAAACTGACATCAGGAACCTGGACTGCTGAGTTTTCTTTCCCAGGGAAAATGGAAAAAGGATGTGCCCGGGGGGCCCTGGCCCTGACAGCAAAAAATCCTTATATCGAAGGATGGACCCCACACCGAAGTTGTCCCCACCTCAAACTTGTGCTGCCCTGATAGACCCAAGGGAGCCCTACAAACTGACATCAGGAACCTGGACTGCTGAGTTTTCTTTCCCAGGGAAAATGGAAAAAGGATGTGCCCAGGGGCCCCTGGCCCTGACTGCAAAGAATCCTTATATCGAAGGATGGAACCAACACCGAAGTTGTCCCCACCTCAAACTTGTGCTGCCCTGATAGACCCAAGGGAGCCCTACAAACTGACATCAGGAACCTGGACTGCTGAGTTTTCTTTCCCAGGGAAAATGGAAAAAGGATGTGCCCAGGGGCCCCTGGCCCTGGGCCCCAGGGCCTCACTGCAAAGAATCCTTATATCGAAGGATGGACCCCACACCGAAGTTGTCCCCACCTCAAACTTGTGCTGCCCTGATAGACCCAAGGGAGCCCTACAAACTGACATCAGGAACCTGGACTGCTGAGTTTTCTTTCCCAGGGAAAATGGAAAAAGGATGTGCCCAGGGGCCCCTGGCCCTGACTGCAAAAAATCCTTATATCGAAGGATGGACCCCACACCGAAGTTGTCCCCACCTCAAACTTGTGCTGCCCTGATAGACCCAAGGGAGCCCTAGAAACTGACATCAGGAACCTGGACTGCTGAGTTTTCTTTCCCAGGGAAAATGGAAAAAGGATGTGCCCAGGGGCCCCTGGCCCTGACTGCAAAGAATCCTTATATCGAAGGATGGAACCAACACCGAAATTGTCCCCACCTCAAACTTGTGCTGCCCTGATAGACCCAAGGGAGCCCTACAAACTGACATCAGGAACCTGGACTGCTGAGTTTTCTTTCCCAGGGAAAATGGAAAAAGGATGTGCCCAGGGGCCCCTGGCCCTGACTGCAAAAAATCCATATATCGAAGGATGGACCCCACACCGAAGTTGTCCCCACCTCAAACTTGTGCTGCCCTGATAGACCCAAGGGAGCCCTACAAACTGACATCAGGAACCTGGACTGCTGAGTTTTCTTTCCCAGGGAAAATGGAAAAAGGATGTGCCCAGGGGCCCCTGGCCCTGACTGCAAAAAATCCATATATCGAAGGATGGACCCCACACCGAAGTTGTCCCCACCTCAAACTTGTGCTGCCCTGATAGACCCAAGGGAGCCCTACAAACTGACATCAGGAACCTGGACTGCTGAGTTTTCTTTCCCAGGGAAAATGGAAAAAGGATGTGCCCAGGGGCCCCTGGACCTGGGCTGGGGCCTCACTGCAAAAAATCCTTATATCGAAGGATGGACCCCACACCGAAGTTGTCCCCACCTCAAACTTGTGCTGCCCTGATAGACCCAAGGGAGCCCTACAAACTGACATCAGGAACCTGGACTGCTGAGTTTTCTTTCCCAGGGAAAATGGAAAAAGGATGTGCCCAGGGGCCCCTGGACCTGGGCTGGGGCCTCACTGCAAAAAATCCTTATATCGAAGGATGGACCCCACACCGAAGTTGTCCCCACCTCAAACTTGTGCTGCCCTGATAGACCCAAGGGAGCCCTACAAACTGACATCAGGAACCTGGACTGCTGAGTTTTCTTTCCCAGGGAAAATGGAAAAAGGATGTGCCCGGGGGGCCCTGGCCCTGACAGCAAAAAATCCTTATATCGAAGGATGGACCCCACACCGAAGTTGTCCCCACCTCAAACTTGTGCTGCCCTGATAGACCCAAGGGAGCCCTACAAACTGACATCAGGAACCTGGACTGCTGAGTTTTCTTTCCCAGGGAAAATGGAAAAAGGATGTGCCCCGGGTCCCCTGGGTCTGGGCTGGGGCTCACTGCAAAGAATCCTTATATCGAAGGATGGACCCCACACCGAAGATGTCCCCACCTCAAACTTGTGCTGCCCTGATAGAACCATGGGAGCCCTACAAACTGACATCAGGAACCTGGACTGCTGAGTTTTCTTTCCCAGGGAAAATGGAAAAAGGATGTGCCCAGGGGCCCCTGGACCTGGGCTGGGGCCTCACTGCAAAGAATCCTTATATCGAAGGATGGACTCTACACCAAAGTTGTCCCCACCTCAAACTTGTGCTGCCCTGATAGACCCAAGGGAGCCCTACAAACTGACATCAGGAACCTGGACTGCTGAGTTTTCTTTCCCAGGGAAAATGGAAAAAGGATGTGCCCGGGGGGCCCGGGCCCTGAGAGCAAAAAATCCTTATATCGAAGGATGGACCCCACACCGAAGTTGTCCCCACCTCAAACTTGTGCTGCCCTGATAGACCCAAGGGAGCCCTACAAACTGACATCAGGAACCTGGACTGCTGAGTTTTCTTTCCCAGGGAAAATGGAAAAAGGATGTGCCAAGGGGCCCCTGGCCCTGACTGCAAAAAATCCTTATATCGAAGGATGGACCCCACACCGAAGTTGTCCCCACCTCAAACTTGTGCTGCCCTGATAGACCCAAGGGAGCCCTACAAACTGACATCAGGAACCTGGACTGCTGAGTTTTCTTTCCCAGGGAAAATGGCCAAAGGATGTGCCCAGGGGCGCCTGGCCCTAACTGCAAAGAATCCTTATAACGAAGGATGGACCCCACACCGAAGTTGTCCCCACCTCAAACTTGTGCTGCCTTGATACACGCAAGGGAGCCCTACAAACTGACATCAGGAACCTGGACTGCTGAGTTTTCTTTCCCAGGGAAAATGGAAAAAGGATGTGCCCAGGGGCCCCTGGCCCTGACAGCAAAAAATCCTTATATCGAAGGATGGACCCCACACCAAAGTTGTCCCCACCTCAAACTTGTGCTGCCCTGATAGACCCAAGGGAGCCCTACAAACTGACATCAGGAAGCTGGACTGCTGAGTTTTCTTTTCCAGGGAAAATGGAAAAAGGATGTGCCCAGGGGCCCCTGGCCCTGACTGCAAAAAATCCTTATATCGAAGGATGCACCCCACACCGAAATTGTCCCCACCTCAAACTTGTGCTGCCCTGATAGACCCAAGGGAGCCCTACAAACTGACATCAGGAACCTGGACTGCTGAGTTTTCTTTCCCAGAGAAAATGGAAAAAGGATGTGCCAAGGGGCCCCTGGCCCTGACTGCAAAAAATCCTTATATCGAACGATAGACCCCACACCGAAGTTGTCCCCACCTCAAACTTGTGCTGCCCTGATAGACCCAAGGGAGCCCTACAAACTGACATCAGGAACCTGGACTGCTGAGTTTCTTTCCCAGGGAAAATGGAAAAAGGATGTGGCCAGGGGCCCCTGGCCCTGACTGCAAAAAACCCTTATATCGAAGGATGGACCCCACACCGAAGTTGTCCCCACCTCAAACTTGTGCTGCCCTGATAGACCCAAGGGAGCCCTACAAACTGACATCAGGAACCTGGACTGCTGAGTTTTCTTTCCCAGGGAAAATGGAAAAAGGATGTGCCCAGGGGCCCCTGGACCTGGGCTGGGGCCTCACTGCAAAGAATCCTTATATCGAAGGATGGACCCAACACCGAAATTGTCCCCACCTCAAACTTGTGCTGCCCTGATAGACCCAAGGGAGCCCTACAAACTGACATCAGGAACCTGGACTGCTGAGTTTTCTTTCTCAGGGAAAATGGAAAAAGGATGTGCCCAAGGGCCCCTAGCCCTGACTGCAAAACGTCCTTATATCGAAGGATGGACCCCACACCGAAGTTGTCCCCACCTCAAACTTGTGCTGCCCTGATAGACCCAAGGGAGCCCTACAAACTGACATCAGGAACCTGGACTGCTGAGTTTTCTTTTCCAGGGAAAATGGAAAAAGGATGTGCCCAGGGGCCCCTGGCCCTGACTGCAAAAAATCCTTATATCGAAGGATGCACCCCACACCGAAATTGTCCCCACCTCAAACTTGTGCTGCCCTGATAGACCCAAGGGAGCCCTACAAACTGACATCAGGAACCTGGACTGCTGAGTTTTCTTTCCCAGGGAAAATGGAAAAAGGATGTGCCCCGGGTCCCCTGGCTCTGGGCTGGGGCTCACTGCAAAGAATCCTTATATCGAAGGATGGACCCCACACCGAAGTTGTCCTCACCTCAAACTTGTGCTGCCCTGATAGACCCAAGGGAGCCCTACAAACTGACATCAGGAACCTGGACTGCTGAGTTTTCTTTCCCAGGGAAAATGGAAAAAGGATGTGCCCGGGGGGCCCGGGCCCTGACAGCAAAAAATCCTTATATCGAAGGATGGACCCCACACCGAAGTTTTCCCCACCTCAAACTTGTGCTGCCCTGATAGACCCAAGGGAGCCCTAAAAACTGACATCAGGAACCTGGACTGCTGAGTTTTCTTTCCCAGGGAAAATGGAAAAAGGATGTGCCCAGGGGCCCCTGGCCCTGACTGCAAAGAATCATTATATCGAAGGATGGACCCCACACCGAAGTTGTCCCCACCTCAAACTTGTGCTGCCCTGATAGACCCAAGGGAGCCCTACAAACTGACATCAGGAACCTGGACTGCTGAGTTTTCTTTCCCAGGGAAAATGGAAAAAGGATGTGCCAAGGGGCCCCTGGCCCTGACAGCAAAAAATCCTTATATCGAAGGATGGACCCCACACCGAAGTTGTCCCCACCTCAAACTTGTGCTGCCCTGATAGACCCAAGGGAGCCCTACAAACTGACATCAGGAACCTGGACTGCTGAGTTTTCTTTCCCAGGGAAAATGGAAAAAGGATGTGCCCGGGGGCCCCTGGCAATGACTGCAAAGAATCCTTATATCGAAGGATGGACCCAACACCGAAATTGTCCCCACCTCAAACTTGTGCTGCCCTGATAGACCCAAGGGAGCCCTACAAACTGACATCAGGAACCTGGACTGCTGAGTTTTCTTTCCCAGGGAAAATGGAAAAAGGATGTGCCAAGGGGCCCCTGGCCCTGACAGCAAAAAATCCTTATATCGAAGGATGGACCCCACACCAAAGTTGTCCCCACCTCAAACTTGTGCTGCCCTGATAGACCCAAGGGAGCCCTACAAACTGACATCAGGAACCTGGACTGCTGAGTTTTCTTTCCCAGGGAAAATGGAAAAAGGATGTGCCCAGGGGCCCCTGGACCTGGGCTGGGGCCTCACTGCAAAGAATCCTTATATCGAAGGATGGACCCAACACCGAAATTGTCCCCACCTCAAACTTGTGCTGCCTTGATACACGCAAGGGAGCCCTACAAACTGACATCAGGAACCTGGACTGCTGAGTTTTCTTTCCCAGGGAAAATGGAAAAAGGATGTGCCCAGGGGCCCCTGGCCCTGACAGCAAAAAATCCTTATATCGAAGGATGGACCCCACACCAAAGTTGTCCCCACCTCAAACTTGTGCTGCCCTGATAGACCCAAGGGAGCCCTACAAACTGACATCAGGAAGCTGGACTGCTGAGTTTTCTTTTCCAGGGAAAATGGAAAAAGGATGTGCCCAGGGGCCCCTGGCCCTGACTGCAAAAAATCCTTATATCGAAGGATGCACCCCACACCGAAATTGTCCCCACCTCAAACTTGTGCTGCCCTGATAGACCCAAGGGAGCCCTACAAACTGACATCAGGAACCTGGACTGCTGAGTTTTCTTTCCCAGAGAAAATGGAAAAAGGATGTGCCAAGGGGCCCCTGGCCCTGACTGCAAAAAATCCTTATATCGAACGATAGACCCCACACCGAAGTTGTCCCCACCTCAAACTTGTGCTGCCCTGATAGACCCAAGGGAGCCCTACAAACTGACATCAGGAACCTGGACTGCTGAGTTTCTTTCCCAGGGAAAATGGAAAAAGGATGTGGCCAGGGGCCCCTGGCCCTGACTGCAAAAAACCCTTATATCGAAGGATGGACCCCACACCGAAGTTGTCCCCACCTCAAACTTGTGCTGCCCTGATAGACCCAAGGGAGCCCTACAAACTGACATCAGGAACCTGGACTGCTGAGTTTTCTTTCCCAGGGAAAATGGAAAAAGGATGTGCCCAGGGGCCCCTGGACCTGGGCTGGGGCCTCACTGCAAAGAATCCTTATATCGAAGGATGGACCCAACACCGAAATTGTCCCCACCTCAAACTTGTGCTGCCCTGATAGACCCAAGGGAGCCCTACAAACTGACATCAGGAACCTGGACTGCTGAGTTTTCTTTCTCAGGGAAAATGGAAAAAGGATGTGCCCAAGGGCCCCTAGCCCTGACTGCAAAACGTCCTTATATCGAAGGATGGACCCCACACCGAAGTTGTCCCCACCTCAAACTTGTGCTGCCCTGATAGACCCAAGGGAGCCCTACAAACTGACATCAGGAACCTGGACTGCTGAGTTTTCTTTTCCAGGGAAAATGGAAAAAGGATGTGCCCAGGGGCCCCTGGCCCTGACTGCAAAAAATCCTTATATCGAAGGATGCACCCCACACCGAAATTGTCCCCACCTCAAACTTGTGCTGCCCTGATAGACCCAAGGGAGCCCTACAAACTGACATCAGGAACCTGGACTGCTGAGTTTTCTTTCCCAGGGAAAATGGAAAAAGGATGTGCCCCGGGTCCCCTGGCTCTGGGCTGGGGCTCACTGCAAAGAATCCTTATATCGAAGGATGGACCCCACACCGAAGTTGTCCTCACCTCAAACTTGTGCTGCCCTGATAGACCCAAGGGAGCCCTACAAACTGACATCAGGAACCTGGACTGCTGAGTTTTCTTTCCCAGGGAAAATGGAAAAAGGATGTGCCCGGGGGGCCCGGGCCCTGACAGCAAAAAATCCTTATATCGAAGGATGGACCCCACACCGAAGTTTTCCCCACCTCAAACTTGTGCTGCCCTGATAGACCCAAGGGAGCCCTAAAAACTGACATCAGGAACCTGGACTGCTGAGTTTTCTTTCCCAGGGAAAATGGAAAAAGGATGTGCCCAGGGGCCCCTGGCCCTGACTGCAAAGAATCATTATATCGAAGGATGGACCCCACACCGAAGTTGTCCCCACCTCAAACTTGTGCTGCCCTGATAGACCCAAGGGAGCCCTACAAACTGACATCAGGAACCTGGACTGCTGAGTTTTCTTTCCCAGGGAAAATGGAAAAAGGATGTGCCAAGGGGCCCCTGGCCCTGACAGCAAAAAATCCTTATATCGAAGGATGGACCCCACACCGAAGTTGTCCCCACCTCAAACTTGTGCTGCCCTGATAGACCCAAGGGAGCCCTACAAACTGACATCAGGAACCTGGACTGCTGAGTTTTCTTTCCCAGGGAAAATGGAAAAAGGATGTGCCCGGGGGCCCCTGGCAATGACTGCAAAGAATCCTTATATCGAAGGATGGACCCAACACCGAAATTGTCCCCACCTCAAACTTGTGCTGCCCTGATAGACCCAAGGGAGCCCTACAAACTGACATCAGGAACCTGGACTGCTGAGTTTTCTTTCCCAGGGAAAATGGAAAAAGGATGTGCCAAGGGGCCCCTGGCCCTGACAGCAAAAAATCCTTATATCGAAGGATGGACCCCACACCAAAGTTGTCCCCACCTCAAACTTGTGCTGCCCTGATAGACCCAAGGGAGCCCTACAAACTGACATCAGGAACCTGGACTGCTGAGTTTTCTTTCCCAGGGAAAATGGAAAAAGGATGTGCCCAGGGGCCCCTGGACCTGGGCTGGGGCCTCACTGCAAAGAATCCTTATATCGAAGGATGGACCCAACACCTAAATTGTCCCCACCTCAAACTTGTGCTGCCCTGATAGACCCAAGGGAGCCCTACAAACTGACATCAGGAACCTGGACTGCTGAGTTTTCTTTCTCAGGGAAAATGGAAAAAGGATGTGCCCAAGGGCCCCTAGCCCTGACTGCAAAAAGTCCTTATATCGAAGGATGGACCCCACACCGAAGTTGTCCCCACCTCAAACTTGTGCTGCCCTGATAGACCCAAGGGAGCCCTACAAACTGACATCAGGAACCTGGACTGCTGAGTTTTCTTTTCCAGGGAAAATGGAAAAAGGATGTGCCCAGGGGCCCCTGGCCCTGACTGCAAAAAATCCTTATATCGAAGGATGCACCCCACACCGAAATTGTCCCCACCTCAAACTTGTGCTGCCCTGATAGACCCAAGGGAGCCCTACAAACTGACATCAGGAACCTGGACTGCTGAGTTTTCTTTCCCAGGGAAAATGGAGAAAGGATGTGCCCCGGGTCCCCTGGCTCTGGGCTGGGGCTCACTGCAAAGAATCCTTATATCGAAGGATGGACCCCACACCGAAGTTGTCCCCACCTCAAACTTGTGCTGCCCTGATAGACCCAAGGGAGCCCTACAAACTGACATCAGGAACCTGGACTGCTGAGTTTTCTTTCCCAGGGAAAATGGAAAAAGGATGTGCCCGGGGGGCCCGGGCCCTGACAGCAAAAAATCCTTATATCGAAGGATGGACCCCACACCGAAGTTTTCCCCACCTCAAACTTGTGCTGCCCTGATAGACCCAAGGGAGCCCTAAAAACTGACATCAGGAACCTGGACTGCTGAGTTTTCTTTCCCAGGGAAAATGGAAAAAGGATGTGCCCAGGGGCCCCTGGCCCTGACTGCAAAAAATCCTTATATCGAAGGATGGACCCCACACCGAAGTTGTCCCCACCTCAAACTTGTGCTGCCCTGATAGACCCAAGGGAGCCCTACAAACTGACATCAGGAACCTGGACTGCTGAGTTTTCTTTCCCAGGGAAAATGGAAAAAGGATGTGCCAAGGGGCCCCTGGCCCTGACAGCAAAAAATCCTTATATCGAAGGATGGACCCCACACCGAAGTTGTCCCCACCTCAAACTTGTGCTGCCCTGATAGACCCAAGGGAGCCCTACAAACTGACATCAGGAACCTGGACTGCTGAGTTTTCTTTTCCAGGGAAAATGGAAAAAGGATGTGCCCGGGGGCCCCTGGCAATGACTGCAAAGAATCCTTATATCGAAGGATGGACCCAACACCGAAATTGTCCCCACCTCAAACTTGTGCTGCCCTGATAGACCCAAGGGAGCCCTACAAACTGACATCAGGAACCTGGACTGCTGAGTTTTCTTTCCCAGGGAAAATGGAAAAAGGATGTGCCAAGGGGCCCCTGGCCCTGACAGCAAAAAATCCTTATATCGAAGGATGGACCCCACACCGAAGTTGTCCCCACCTCAAACTTGTGCTGCCCTGATAGACCCAAGGGAGCCCTACAAACTGACATCAGGAACCTGGACTGCTGAGTTTTCTTTTCCAGGGAAAATGGAAAAAGGATGTGCCCAGGGGCCCCTGGCCCTGACTGCAAAAAATCCATATATCGAAGGATGCACCCCACACCGAAATTGTCCCCACCTCAAACTTGTGCTGCCCTGATAGACCCAAGGGAGCCCTACAAACTGACATCAGGAACCTGGACTGCTGAGTTTTCTTTCCTAGGGAAAATGGAAAAAGGATGTGCCCAGGGGCCCCTGGCCCTGACTGCAAAAAATCCATATATCGAAGGATGGACCCCACACCGAAGTTGTCCCCACCTCAAACTTGTGCTGCCCTGATAGACCCAAGGGAGCCCTAAAAACTGACATCAGGAACCTGGACTGCTGAGTTTTCTTTCCCAGGGAAAATGGAAAAAGGATGTGCCCAGGGGCCCCTGGACCTGGGCTGGGGCCTCACTGCTAAGAATCCTTATATCGAAGGATGGACCCCACACCGAAGTTGTCCCCACCTCAAACTTGTGCTGCCCTGATAGACCCAAGGGAGCCCTACAAACTGACATCAGGAACCTGGACTGCTGAGTTTTCTTTCTCAGGGAAAATGGAAAAAGGATGTGCCCAAGGGCCCCTAGCCCTGACTGCAAAAAGTCCTTATATCGAAGGATGGACCCCACACCGAAGTTGTCCCCACCTCAAACTTGTGCTGCCCTGATAGACTCAAGGGAGCCCTACAAACTGACATCAGGAACCTGGACTGCTGAGTTTTCTTTCCCAGGGAAAATGGAAAAAGGATGTGCCCAGGGGCCCCTGGCCCTGACTTGAAAAAATCCTTATATCGAAGGATGGACCCCACACCGAAGATGTCCCCACCTCAAACTTGTGCTGCCCTGATAGACCCAAGGGAGCCCTACAAACTGACATCAGGAACCTGGACTGCTGAGTTTTCTTTCCCAGGGAAAATGGAAAAAGGATGTGCCCGGGGGGCCCTGGCCCTGACAGCAAAAAATCCTTATATCGAAGGATGGAGCCCACACCGAAGTTGTCCCCACCTCAAACTTGTGCTGCCCTGATAGACCCAAGGGAGCCCTACAAACTGACATCAGGAACCTGGACTGCTGAGTTTTCTTTCCCAGGGAAAATGGAAAAAGGATGTGCCCCGGGTCCCCTGGGTCTGGGCTGGGGCTCACTGCAAAGAATCCTTATATCGAAGGATGGACCCCACACCGAAGATGTCCCCACCTCAAACTTGTGCTGCCCTGATAGAACCATGGGAGCCCTAGAAACTGACATCAGGAACCTGGACTGCTGAGTTTTCTTTCCCAGGGAAAATGGAAAAAGGATGTGCCCAGGGGCCCCTGGACCTGGGCTGGGGCCTCACTGCAAAGAATCCTTATATCGAAGGATGGACTCTACACCAAAGTTGTCCCCACCTCAAACTTGTGCTGCCCTGATAGACCCAAGGGAGCCCTACAAACTGACATCAGGAACCTGGACTGCTGAGTTTTCTTTCCCAGGGAAAATGGAAAAAGGATGTGCCAAGGGGCCCCTGGCCCTGACTGCAAAAAATCCTTATATCGAAGGATGGACCCCACACCGAAGTTGTCCCCACCTCAAACTTGTGCTGCCCTGATAGACCCAAGGGAGCCCTACAAACTGACATCAGGAACCTGGACTGCTGAGTTTTCTTTCCCAGGGAAAATGGAAAAAGGATGTGCCCAGGGGCCCCTGGACCTGGGCTGGGGCCTCACTGCAAAGAATCCTTATATCGAAGGATGGACCCCACACCGAAGTTGTCCCCACCTCAAACTTGTGCTGCCCTGATAGACCCAAGGGAGCCCTACAAACTGACATCAGGAACCTGGACTGCTGAGTTTTCTTTTCCAGGGAAAATGGAAAAAGGATGTGCCCAGGGGCCCCTGGCCCTGACTGCAAAAAATCCTTATATCGAAGGATGCACCCCACACCGAAATTGTCCCCACCTCAAACTTGTGCTGCCCTGATAGACCCAAGGGAGCCCTAGAAACTGACATCAGGAACCTGGACTGCTGAGTTTTCTTTCCCAGGGAAAATGGAAAAAGGATGTCCCCCGGGTCCCCTGGCTCTGGGCTGGGGCTCACTGCAAAGAATCCTTATATCGAAGGATGGACCCCACACCGAAGATGTCCCCACCTCAAACTTGTGCTGCCCTGATAGAACCATGGGAGCCCTACAAACTGACATCAGGAACCTGGACTGCTGAGTTTTCTTTTCCAGGGAAAATGGAAAAAGGATGTGCCCGGGGGGCCCGGGCCCTGACAGCAAAAAATCCTTATATCGAAGGATGGACCCCACACCGAAGTTTTCCCCACCTCAAACTTGTGCTGCCCCGATAGACCCAAGGGAGCCCTACAAACTGACATCAGGAACCTGGACTGCTGAGTTTTCTTTCCCAGGGAAAATGGAAAAAGGATGTGCCCAGGGGCCCCTGGCCCTGACTGCAAAAAATCCTTATATCGAAGGATGGACCCCACACCGAAGTTGTCCCCAGCTCAAACTTGTGCTGCCCTGATAGACCCAAGGGAGCCCTACAAACTGACATCAGGAACCTGGACTGCTGAGTTTTCTTTCCCAGGGAAAATGGCCAAAGGATGTGCCCAGGGGCCCCTGGCCCTGACTGCAAAGAATCCGTATAACGAAGGATGGACCCCACACCGAAGTTGTCCCCACCTCAAACTTGTGCTGCCCTGATAGACCCAAGGGAGCCCTACAAACTGACATCAGGAACCTGGACTGCTGAGTTTTCTTTCCCAGGGAAAATGGAAAAAGGATGTGCCCGGGGGCCCCTGGCCCTGACTGCAAAGAATCCTTATATCGAAGGATGGACCCAACACCGAAATTGTCCCCACCTCAAACTTGTGCTGCCCTGATACACCCAAGGGAGCCCTACAAACTGACATCAGGAACCTGGACTGCTGAGTTTTCTTTCCCAGGGAAAATGGAAAAAGGATGTGCCCGGGGGCCCCTGGCCCTGACTGCAGAGAATCCTTATATCGAAGGATGGACCCAACACCGAAATTGTCCCCACCTCAAACTTGTGCTGCCCTGATAGACCCAAGGGAGCCCTACAAACTGACATCAGGAACCTGGACTGCTGAGTTTTCTTTCCCAGGGAAAATGGAAAAAGGATGTGCCCAGGGGCCCCTGGCCCTGGGCAGGGCCCTGACTGCAAAAAATCCTTATATCGAAGGATGGACCCCACACCGAAGTTGTCCCCACCTCAAACTTGTGCTGCCCTGATAGACCCAAGGGAGCCCTACAAACTGACATCAGGAACCTGGACTGCTGAGTTTTCTTTCCCAGGGAAAATGGAAAAAGGATGTGCCCAGGGGCCCCTGGCCCTGACTGCAAAAAATCCATATATCGAAGGATGGACCCCACACCGAAGTTGTCCCCACCTCAAACTTGTGCTGCCCTGATAGACCCAAGGGAGCCCTACAAACTGACATCAGGAACCTGGACTGCTGAGTTTTCTTTCCCAGGGAAAATGGAAAAAGGATGTGCCCAAGGGCCCCTAGCCCTGACTGCAAAAAGTCCTTATATCGAAGGATGGACCCCACACCGAAGTTGTCCCCACCTCAAACTTGTGCTGCCCTGATAGACCCAAGGGAGCCCTACAAACTGACATCAGGAACCTGGACTGCTGAGTTTTCTTTCCCAGGGAAATTGGAAAAAGGATGTGCCCGGGGGGCCCTGGCCCTGACAGAAAAATATCCTTATAACGAAGGATGGACCCCACACCGAAGTTGTCCCCACCTCAAACTTGTGCTGCCCTGATAGACCCAAGGGAGCCCTACAAACTGACATCAGGAACCTGGACTGCTGAGTTTTCTTTCCCAGGGAAAATGGAAAAAGGATGTGCCCAGGGGCCTGTGGCCCTGACTGCAAAAAATCCTTATATCGAAGGATGGACCCCACACCGAAGTTGTCCCCACCTCAAACTTGTGCTGCCTTGATAGACCCAAGGGAGCCCTACAAACTGACATCAGGAACCTGGACTGCTGAGTTTTCTTTCCCAGGGAAAATGGAAAAAGGATGTGCCCAGGTGCACCTGGCCATGACTGCAAAAAATCCTTATAATGAAGGATAGACCCCACACCGAAGTTGTCCCCACCTCAAACTTGTGCTGCCCTGAGAGACCAAAGGGAGCCCTACAACCTGACATCAGGAACCTGGACTGCTGAGTTTTCTTTCCCAGGGAAAATGGAAAAAGGATGTGCCCAGGGGCCCCTGGCCCTGACTGCAAAAAATCCTTATATCGAAGGATGGAACCCACACCGAAGTTGTCCCCACCTCAAACTTGTGCTGCCTTGATAGACCCAAGGGAGCCCTACAAACTGACATCAGGAACCTGGACTGCTGAGTTTTCTTTCCCAGGGAAAATGGAAAAAGGATGTGCCCAGGGGCCCCTGGCCCTGGGCAGGGCCCTGACTGCAAAAAATCCATATATCGAAGGATGGACCCCACACCGAAGTTGTCCCCACCTCAAACTTGTGCTGCCCTGATAGACCCAAGGGAGCCCTACAAACTGACATCAGGAACCTGGACTGCTGAGTTTTCTTTCCCAGGGAAAATGGAAAAAGGATGTGCCCAAGGGCCCCTAGCCCTGACTGCAAAAAGCCCTTATATCGAAGGATGGACCCCACACCGAAGTTGTCCCCACCTCAAACTTGTGCTGCCCTGATAGACCCAAGGGAGCCCTACAAACTGACATCAGGAACCTGGACTGCTGAGTTTTCTTTCCCAGGGAAAATGGAAAAAGGATGTGCCCAGGGGCCCCTGGCCCTGACTGCAAAAAATCCTTATATCGAAGGATGGAGCCCACACCGAAGTTGTCCCCACCTCAAACTTGTGCTGCCCTGATAGACCCAAGGGAGCCCTACAAACTGACATCAGGAACCTGGACTGCTGAGTTTTCTTTCCCAGGGAAAATGGAAAAAGGATGTGCCCCGGGTCCCCTGGCCCTGGGCTGGGGCTCACTGCAAAAAATCCTTATATCGAAGGATGGACCCCACACCGAAGTTGTCCCCACCTAAAACTTCTGCTGCCTTGATACACCCAAGGGAGCCCTACAAACTGACATCAGGAAGCTGGACTGCTGAGTTTTCTTTTCCAGGGAAAATGGAAAAAGGATGTGCCCAGGGGCCCCTGGCCCTGACTGCAAAAAATCCATATATCGAAGGATGCACCCCACACCGAAATTGTCCCCACCTCAAACTTGTGCTGCCCTGATAGACCCAAGGGAGCCCTACAAACTGACATCAGGAACCTGGACTGCTGAGTTTTCTTTCCTAGGGAAAATGGAAAAAGGATGTGCCCAGGGGCCCCTGGCCCTGACTGCAAAAAATCCATATATCGAAGGATGGACCCCACACCGAAGTTGTCCCCACCTCAAACTTGTGCTGCCCTGATAGACCCAAGGGAGCCCTAAAAACTGACATCAGGAACCTGGACTGCTGAGTTTTCTTTCCCAGGGAAAATGGAAAAAGGATGTGCCCAGGGGCCCCTGGACCTGGGCTGGGGCCTCACTGCTAAGAATCCTTATATCGAAGGATGGACCCCACACCGAAGTTGTCCCCACCTCAAACTTGTGCTGCCCTGATAGACCCAAGGGAGCCCTACAAACTGACATCAGGAACCTGGACTGCTGAGTTTTCTTTCTCAGGGAAAATGGAAAAAGGATGTGCCCAAGGGCCCCTAGCCCTGACTGCAAAAAGTCCTTATATCGAAGGATGGACCCCACACCGAAGTTGTCCCCACCTCAAACTTGTGCTGCCCTGATAGACTCAAGGGAGCCCTACAAACTGACATCAGGAACCTGGACTGCTGAGTTTTCTTTCCCAGGGAAAATGGAAAAAGGATGTGCCCAGGGGCCCCTGGCCCTGACTTGAAAAAATCCTTATATCGAAGGATGGACCCCACACCGAAGATGTCCCCACCTCAAACTTGTGCTGCCCTGATAGACCCAAGGGAGCCCTACAAACTGACATCAGGAACCTGGACTGCTGAGTTTTCTTTCCCAGGGAAAATGGAAAAAGGATGTGCCCGGGGGGCCCTGGCCCTGACAGCAAAAAATCCTTATATCGAAGGATGGAGCCCACACCGAAGTTGTCCCCACCTCAAACTTGTGCTGCCCTGATAGACCCAAGGGAGCCCTACAAACTGACATCAGGAACCTGGACTGCTGAGTTTTCTTTCCCAGGGAAAATGGAAAAAGGATGTGCCCCGGGTCCCCTGGGTCTGGGCTGGGGCTCACTGCAAAGAATCCTTATATCGAAGGATGGACCCCACACCGAAGATGTCCCCACCTCAAACTTGTGCTGCCCTGATAGAACCATGGGAGCCCTAGAAACTGACATCAGGAACCTGGACTGCTGAGTTTTCTTTCCCAGGGAAAATGGAAAAAGGATGTGCCCAGGGGCCCCTGGACCTGGGCTGGGGCCTCACTGCAAAGAATCCTTATATCGAAGGATGGACTCTACACCAAAGTTGTCCCCACCTCAAACTTGTGCTGCCCTGATAGACCCAAGGGAGCCCTACAAACTGACATCAGGAACCTGGACTGCTGAGTTTTCTTTCCCAGGGAAAATGGAAAAAGGATGTGCCAAGGGGCCCCTGGCCCTGACTGCAAAAAATCCTTATATCGAAGGATGGACCCCACACCGAAGTTGTCCCCACCTCAAACTTGTGCTGCCCTGATAGACCCAAGGGAGCCCTACAAACTGACATCAGGAACCTGGACTGCTGAGTTTTCTTTCCCAGGGAAAATGGAAAAAGGATGTGCCCAGGGGCCCCTGGACCTGGGCTGGGGCCTCACTGCAAAGAATCCTTATATCGAAGGATGGACCCCACACCGAAGTTGTCCCCACCTCAAACTTGTGCTGCCCTGATAGACCCAAGGGAGCCCTACAAACTGACATCAGGAACCTGGACTGCTGAGTTTTCTTTTCCAGGGAAAATGGAAAAAGGATGTGCCCAGGGGCCCCTGGCCCTGACTGCAAAAAATCCTTATATCGAAGGATGCACCCCACACCGAAATTGTCCCCACCTCAAACTTGTGCTGCCCTGATAGACCCAAGGGAGCCCTAGAAACTGACATCAGGAACCTGGACTGCTGAGTTTTCTTTCCCAGGGAAAATGGAAAAAGGATGTCCCCCGGGTCCCCTGGCTCTGGGCTGGGGCTCACTGCAAAGAATCCTTATATCGAAGGATGGACCCCACACCGAAGATGTCCCCACCTCAAACTTGTGCTGCCCTGATAGAACCATGGGAGCCCTACAAACTGACATCAGGAACCTGGACTGCTGAGTTTTCTTTTCCAGGGAAAATGGAAAAAGGATGTGCCCGGGGGGCCCGGGCCCTGACAGCAAAAAATCCTTATATCGAAGGATGGACCCCACACCGAAGTTTTCCCCACCTCAAACTTGTGCTGCCCCGATAGACCCAAGGGAGCCCTACAAACTGACATCAGGAACCTGGACTGCTGAGTTTTCTTTCCCAGGGAAAATGGAAAAAGGATGTGCCCAGGGGCCCCTGGCCCTGACTGCAAAAAATCCTTATATCGAAGGATGGACCCCACACCGAAGTTGTCCCCAGCTCAAACTTGTGCTGCCCTGATAGACCCAAGGGAGCCCTACAAACTGACATCAGGAACCTGGACTGCTGAGTTTTCTTTCCCAGGGAAAATGGCCAAAGGATGTGCCCAGGGGCCCCTGGCCCTGACTGCAAAGAATCCGTATAACGAAGGATGGACCCCACACCGAAGTTGTCCCCACCTCAAACTTGTGCTGCCCTGATAGACCCAAGGGAGCCCTACAAACTGACATCAGGAACCTGGACTGCTGAGTTTTCTTTCCCAGGGAAAATGGAAAAAGGATGTGCCCGGGGGCCCCTGGCCCTGACTGCAAAGAATCCTTATATCGAAGGATGGACCCAACACCGAAATTGTCCCCACCTCAAACTTGTGCTGCCCTGATACACCCAAGGGAGCCCTACAAACTGACATCAGGAACCTGGACTGCTGAGTTTTCTTTCCCAGGGAAAATGGAAAAAGGATGTGCCCGGGGGCCCCTGGCCCTGACTGCAGAGAATCCTTATATCGAAGGATGGACCCAACACCGAAATTGTCCCCACCTCAAACTTGTGCTGCCCTGATAGACCCAAGGGAGCCCTACAAACTGACATCAGGAACCTGGACTGCTGAGTTTTCTTTCCCAGGGAAAATGGAAAAAGGATGTGCCCAGGGGCCCCTGGCCCTGGGCAGGGCCCTGACTGCAAAAAATCCTTATATCGAAGGATGGACCCCACACCGAAGTTGTCCCCACCTCAAACTTGTGCTGCCCTGATAGACCCAAGGGAGCCCTACAAACTGACATCAGGAACCTGGACTGCTGAGTTTTCTTTCCCAGGGAAAATGGAAAAAGGATGTGCCCAGGGGCCCCTGGCCCTGACTGCAAAAAATCCATATATCGAAGGATGGACCCCACACCGAAGTTGTCCCCACCTCAAACTTGTGCTGCCCTGATAGACCCAAGGGAGCCCTACAAACTGACATCAGGAACCTGGACTGCTGAGTTTTCTTTCCCAGGGAAAATGGAAAAAGGATGTGCCCAAGGGCCCCTAGCCCTGACTGCAAAAAGTCCTTATATCGAAGGATGGACCCCACACCGAAGTTGTCCCCACCTCAAACTTGTGCTGCCCTGATAGACCCAAGGGAGCCCTACAAACTGACATCAGGAACCTGGACTGCTGAGTTTTCTTTCCCAGGGAAATTGGAAAAAGGATGTGCCCGGGGGGCCCTGGCCCTGACAGAAAAATATCCTTATAACGAAGGATGGACCCCACACCGAAGTTGTCCCCACCTCAAACTTGTGCTGCCCTGATAGACCCAAGGGAGCCCTACAAACTGACATCAGGAACCTGGACTGCTGAGTTTTCTTTCCCAGGGAAAATGGAAAAAGGATGTGCCCAGGGGCCTGTGGCCCTGACTGCAAAAAATCCTTATATCGAAGGATGGACCCCACACCGAAGTTGTCCCCACCTCAAACTTGTGCTGCCTTGATAGACCCAAGGGAGCCCTACAAACTGACATCAGGAACCTGGACTGCTGAGTTTTCTTTCCCAGGGAAAATGGAAAAAGGATGTGCCCAGGTGCACCTGGCCATGACTGCAAAAAATCCTTATAATGAAGGATAGACCCCACACCGAAGTTGTCCCCACCTCAAACTTGTGCTGCCCTGAGAGACCAAAGGGAGCCCTACAACCTGACATCAGGAACCTGGACTGCTGAGTTTTCTTTCCCAGGGAAAATGGAAAAAGGATGTGCCCAGGGGCCCCTGGCCCTGACTGCAAAAAATCCTTATATCGAAGGATGGAACCCACACCGAAGTTGTCCCCACCTCAAACTTGTGCTGCCTTGATAGACCCAAGGGAGCCCTACAAACTGACATCAGGAACCTGGACTGCTGAGTTTTCTTTCCCAGGGAAAATGGAAAAAGGATGTGCCCAGGGGCCCCTGGCCCTGGGCAGGGCCCTGACTACAAAAAATCCATATATCGAAGGATGGACCCCACACCGAAGTTGTCCCCACCTCAAACTTGTGCTGCCCTGATAGACCCAAGGGAGCCCTACAAACTGACATCAGGAACCTGGACTGCTGAGTTTTCTTTCCCAGGGAAAATGGAAAAAGGATGTGCCCAAGGGCCCCTAGCCCTGACTGCAAAAAGCCCTTATATCGAAGGATGGACCCCACACCGAAGTTGTCCCCACCTCAAACTTGTGCTGCCCTGATAGACCCAAGGGAGCCCTACAAACTGACATCAGGAACCTGGACTGCTGAGTTTTCTTTCCCAGGGAAAATGGAAAAAGGATGTGCCCAGGGGCCCCTGGCCCTGACTGCAAAAAATCCTTATATCGAAGGATGGAGCCCACACCGAAGTTGTCCCCACCTCAAACTTGTGCTGCCCTGATAGACCCAAGGGAGCCCTACAAACTGACATCAGGAACCTGGACTGCTGAGTTTTCTTTCCCAGGGAAAATGGAAAAAGGATGTGCCCCGGGTCCCCTGGCCCTGGGCTGGGGCTCACTGCAAAAAATCCTTATATCGAAGGATGGACCCCACACCGAAGTTGTCCCCACCTAAAACTTCTGCTGCCTTGATACACCCAAGGGAGCCCTACAAACTGACATCAGGAAGCTGGACTGCTGAGTTTTCTTTTCCAGGGAAAATGGAAAAAGGATGCGGTGGGGGCCCCTGGCCCTGACTGCAAAAAATCCTTATATCGAACGATAGACCCCACAGCGAAGTTGTCCCCACCTCAAACTTGTGCTGCCCTGATAGACCCAAGGGAGCCCTACAAACTGACATCAGGAACCTGGACTGCTGAGTTTTCCTTCCCAGGGAAAATGGAAAAAGGATGTGCACAGGGGCCCCTGGACCTGGGCTGGGGCCTCACTGCAAAGAATCCATATATCGAAGGATGGATCCCACACCGAAGTTGTCCCCACCTCAAACTTGTGCTGCCCTGATAGAACCATGGGAGCCCTACAAACTGACATCAGGAACCTGGACTGCTGAGTTTTCTTTCCCAGGGAAAATGGAAAAAGGATGTGCCCGGGGGCCCCTGGCCCTGGGCTGGGGCCTGACTGCAAAGAATCCTTATATCGAAGGATGGACCCCACACCGAAGTTGTCCCCACCTCAAACTTGTGCTGCCCTGATAGATCCAAGGGAGCCCTACAAACTGACATCAGGAACCTGGACTGCTGAGTTTTCTTTCCCAGGGAAAATGGAAAAAGGATGTGCCCGGGGGGCCCGGGCCCTGACAGCAAAAAATCCTTATATTGAAGGATGGACCCCACACCGAAGTTGTCCCCACCTCAAACTTGTGCTGCCCTGATAGACCCAAGGGAGCCCTACAAACTGACATCAGGAAGCTGGACTGCTGAGTTTTCTTTTCCAGGGAAAATGGAAAAAGGATGTGCCCCGGGTCCCCTGGCCCTGACTGCAAAAAATCCTTATATCGAAGGATGCACCCCACACCGAAGTTGTCCCCACCTCAAACTTGTGCTGCCCTGATAGACCCAAGGGAGCCCTACAAACTGACATCAGGAACCTGGACTGCTGAGTTTTCTTTCCCAGGGAAAATGGAAAAAGGATGTGCCCCGGGTCCCCTGGCCCTGGGCTGGGGCCTCACTGCAAAGAATCCTTATATCGAAGGATGGACCCCACACCGAAGTTGTCCCCACCTCAAACTTGTGCTGCCCTGATAGACCCAAGGGAGCCCTACAAACTGACATCAGGAACCTGGACTGCTGAGTTTTCTTTCCCAGGGAAAATGGAAAAAGGATGTGCCCAGGGGCCCCTGGCCCTGACTGCAAAAAATCCATATATCGAAGGATGGACCCCACACTGAAATTGTCCCCACCTCAAACTTGTGCTGCCCTGATAGACCCAAGGGAGCCCTACAAACTGACATCAGGAACCTGGACTGCTGAGTTTTCTTTCCCAGGGAAAATGGGAAAAGGATGTGTCCAGGGGCCCCTGGCCCTGACTGCAAAAAATCCTTATATCGAAGGATGGACCCCACACCGAAGTTGTCCCCACCTCAAACTTGTGCTGCCCTGATAGACCCAAGGGAGCCCTACAAACTGACATCAGGAACCTGGACTGCTGAGTTTTCTTTCCCAGGGAAAATGGAAAAAGGATGTGCCCAGGTGCACCTGGCCATGACTGCAAAAAATCCTTATAACGAAGGATAGACCCCACACCGAAGTTGTCCCCACCTCAAACTTGTGCTGCCCTGATAGACCCAAGGGAGCCCTACAAACTGACATCAGGAACCTGGACTGCTGAGTTTTCTTTCCCAGGGAAAATGGAAAAAGGATGTGCCCGGGGGGCCCTGGCCCTGACAGCAAAAAATCCTTATATCGAAGGATGGAGCCCACACCGAAGTTGTCCCCACCTCAAACTTGTGCTGCCCTGATAGAACCATGGGAGCCCTACAAACTGACATCAGGAACCTGGACTGCTGAGTTTTCTTTCCCAGGGAAAATGGAAAAAGGATGTGCCCAGGGGCCCCTGGCCCTGGGCTGGGGCCTCACTGCAAAGAATCCTTATATCGAAGGATGGACCCCACACCGAAGTTGTCCCCACCTCAAACTTGTGCTGCCCTGATAGACCCAAGGGAGCCCTACAAACTGACATCAGGAAGCTGGACTGCTGAGTTTTCTTTTCCAGGGAAAATGGAAAAAGGATGCGGTGGGGGCCCCTGGCCCTGACTGCAAAAAATCCTTATATCGAACGATAGACCCCACAGCGAAGTTGTCCCCACCTCAAACTTGTGCTGCCCTGATAGACCCAAGGGAGCCCTAGAAACTGACATCAGGAACCTGGACTGCTGAGTTTTCTTTCCCAGGGAAAATGGAAAAAGGATGTGCCCCGGGTCCCCTGGCTCTGGGCTGGGGCTCACTGCAAAGAATCCTTATATCGAAGGATGGACCCCACACCGAAGATGTCCCCACCTCAAACTTGTGCTGCCCTGATAGAACCATGGGAGCCCTACAAACTGACATCAGGTACCTGGACTGCTGAGTTTTCTTTTCCAGGGAAAATGGAAAAAGGATGTGCCCGGGGGGCCCGGGCCCTGACAGCAAAAAATCCTTATATCGAAGGATGGACCCCACACCGAAGTTTTCCCCACCTCAAACTTGTGCTGCCCTGATAGACCCAAGGGAGCCCTACAAACTGACATCAGGAACCTGGACTGCTGAGTTTTCTTTCCCAGGGAAAATGGAAAAAGGATGTGCCCAGGGGCCCCTGGCCCTGACTGCAAAAAATCCTTATATCGAAGGATGGACCCCACACCGAAGTTGTCCCCAGCTCAAACTTGTGCTGCCCTGATAGACCCAAGGGAGCCCTACAAACTGACATCAGGAACCTGGACTGCTGAGTTTTCTTTCCCAGGGAAAATGGCCAAAGGATGTGCCCAGGGGCCCCTGGCCCTGACTGCAAAGAATCCGTATAACGAAGGATGGACCCCACACCGAAGTTGTCCCCACCTCAAACTTGTGCTGCCCTGATAGACCCAAGGGAGCCCTACAAACTGACATCAGTAACCTGGACTGCTGAGTTTTCTTTTCCAGGGAAAATGGAAAAAGGTTGTGCCCGGGGGCCCCTGGCCCTGACTGCAAAGAATCCTTATATCGAAGGATGGACCCAACACCGAAATTGTCCCCACCTCAAACTTGTGCTGCCCTGATACACCCAAGGGAGCCCTACAAACTGACATCAGGAACCTGGACTGCTGAGTTTTCTTTCCCAGGGAAAATGGAAAAAGGATGTGCCCGGGGGCCCCTGGCCCTGACTGCAGAGAATCCTTATATCGAAGGATGGACCCAACACCGAAATTGTCCCCACCTCAAACTTGTGCTGCCCTGATAGACCCAAGGGAGCCCTACAAACTGACATCAGGAACCTGGACTGCTGAGTTTTCTTTCCCAGGGAAAATGGAAAAAGGATGTGCCCAGGGGCCCCTGGCCCTGGGCAGGGCCCTGACTGCAAAAAATCCTTATATCGAAGGATGGACCCCACACCGAAGTTGTCCCCACCTCAAACTTGTGCTGCCCTGATAGACCCAAGGGAGCCCTACAAACTGACATCAGGAACC
This sequence comes from Lonchura striata, assembly GCF_050655825.1. Taxonomy (NCBI): domain Eukaryota; kingdom Metazoa; phylum Chordata; class Aves; order Passeriformes; family Estrildidae; genus Lonchura; species Lonchura striata. The sequence goes on from NC_140723.1 coordinate 4,922,498, forward strand.
TGGACTGCTGAGTTTTCTTTCCCAGGGAAAATGGAAAAAGGATGTGCCCAGGGGCCCCTGGCCCTGACTGCAAAAAATCCATATATCGAAGGATGGACCCCACACCGAAGTTGTCCCCACCTCAAACTTGTGCTGCCCTGATAGACCCAAGGGAGCCCTACAAACTGACATCAGGAACCTGGACTGCTGAGTTTTCTTTCCCAGGGAAAATGGAAAAAGGATGTGCCCAAGGGCCCCTAGCCCTGACTGCAAAAAGTCCTTATATCGAAGGATGGACCCCACACCGAAGTTGTCCCCACCTCAAACTTGTGCTGCCCTGATAGACCCAAGGGAGCCCTACAAACTGACATCAGGAACCTGGACTGCTGAGTTTTCTTTCCCAGGGAAAATGGAAAAAGGATGTGCCCAGGGGCCCCTGGCCCTGACTGCAAAAAATCCTTATATCGAAGGATGGACCCCACACCGAAGTTGTCCCCACCTCAAACTTGTGCTGCCCTGATAGACCCAAGGGAGCCCTACAAACTGACATCAGGAACCTGGACTGCTGAGTTTTCTTTCCCAGGGAAAATGGAAAAAGGATGTGCCCGGGGGGCCCTGGCCCTGACTGCAAAAAATCCTTATATCGAAGGATGGACCCCACACCGAAGTTGTCCCCACCTCAAACTTGTGCTGCCCTGATAGACCCAAGGGAGCCCTACAAACTGACATCAGGAACCTGGACTGCTGAGTTTTCTTTCCCAGGGAAAATGGAAAAAGGATGTGCCCGGGGGGCCCTGGCCCTGACAGAAAAATATCCTTATAACGAAGGATGGACCCCACACCGAAGTTGTCCCCACCTCAAACTTGTGCTGCCCTGATAGACCCAAGGGAGCCCTACAAACTGACATCAGGAACCTGGACTGCTGAGTTTTCTTTCCCAGGGAAAATGGAAAAAGGATGTGCCCAGGGGCCTGTGGCCCTGACTGCAAAAAATCCTTATATCGAAGGATGGACCCCACACCGAAGTTGTCCCCACCTCAAACTTGTGCTGCCTTGATAGACCCAAGGGAGCCCTACAAACTGACATCAGGAACCTGGACTGCTGAGTTTTCTTTCCCAGGGAAAATGGAAAAAGGATGTGCCCAGGTGCACCTGGCCATGACTGCAAAAAATCCTTATAATGAAGGATAGACCCCACACCGAAGTTGTCCCCACCTCAAACTTGTGCTGCCCTGAGAGACCAAAGGGAGCCCTACAACCTGACATCAGGAACCTGGACTGCTGAGTTTTCTTTCCCAGGGAAAATGGAAAAAGGATGTGCCCAGGGGCCCCTGGCCCTGACTGCAAAAAATCCTTATATCGAAGGATGGAACCCACACCGAAGTTGTCCCCACCTCAAACTTGTGCTGCCTTGATAGACCCAAGGGAGCCCTACAAACTGACATCAGGAACCTGGACTGCTGAGTTTTCTTTCCCAGGGAAAATGGAAAAAGGATGTGCCCAGGGGCCCCTGGCCCTGGGCAGGGCCCTGACTGCAAAAAATCCATATATCGAAGGATGGACCCCACACCGAAGTTGTCCCCACCTCAAACTTGTGCTGCCCTGATAGACCCAAGGGAGCCCTACAAACTGACATCAGGAACCTGGACTGCTGAGTTTTCTTTCCCAGGGAAAATGGAAAAAGGATGTGCCCAAGGGCCCCTAGCCCTGACTGCAAAAAGCCCTTATATCGAAGGATGGACCCCACACCGAAGTTGTCCCCACCTCAAACTTGTGCTGCCCTGATAGACCCAAGGGAGCCCTACAAACTGACATCAGGAACCTGGACTGCTGAGTTTTCTTTCCCAGGGAAAATGGAAAAAGGATGTGCCCAGGGGCCCCTGGCCCTGACTGCAAAAAATCCTTATATCGAAGGATGGAGCCCACACCGAAGTTGTCCCCACCTCAAACTTGTGCTGCCCTGATAGACCCAAGGGAGCCCTACAAACTGACATCAGGAACCTGGACTGCTGAGTTTTCTTTCCCAGGGAAAATGGAAAAAGGATGTGCCCCGGGTCCCCTGGCCCTGGGCTGGGGCTCACTGCAAAAAATCCTTATATCGAAGGATGGACCCCACACCGAAGTTGTCCCCACCTAAAACTTCTGCTGCCTTGATACACCCAAGGGAGCCCTACAAACTGACATCAGGAAGCTGGACTGCTGAGTTTTCTTTTCCAGGGAAAATGGAAAAAGGATGCGGTGGGGGCCCCTGGCCCTGACTGCAAAAAATCCTTATATCGAACGATAGACCCCACAGCGAAGTTGTCCCCACCTCAAACTTGTGCTGCCCTGATAGACCCAAGGGAGCCCTACAAACTGACATCAGGAACCTGGACTGCTGAGTTTTCCTTCCCAGGGAAAATGGAAAAAGGATGTGCACAGGGGCCCCTGGACCTGGGCTGGGGCCTCACTGCAAAGAATCCTTATATCGAAGGATGGATCCCACACCGAAGTTGTCCCCACCTCAAACTTGTGCTGCCCTGATAGAACCATGGGAGCCCTACAAACTGACATCAGGAACCTGGACTGCTGAGTTTTCTTTCCCAGGGAAAATGGAAAAAGGATGTGCCCGGGGCCCCCTGGCCCTGGGCTGGGGCCTGACTGCAAAGAATCCTTATATCGAAGGATGGACCCCACACCGAAGTTGTCCCCACCTCAAACTTGTGCTGCCCTGATAGATCCAAGGGAGCCCTACAAACTGACATCAGGAACCTGGACTGCTGAGTTTTCTTTCCCAGGGAAAATGGAAAAAGGATGTGCCCAGGGGCCCCTGGACCTGGGCTGGGGCCTCACTGTAAAGAATCCTTATATCGAAGGATGGACCCCACACCGAAGTTGTCCCCACCTCAAACTTGTGCTGCCCTGATAGACCCAAGGGAGCCCTACAAACTGACATCAGGAACCTGGACTGCTGAGTTTTCTTTCCCAGGGAAAATGGAAAAAGGATGTGCCCGGGGGGCCCGGGCCCTGACAGCAAAAAATCCGTATATTGAAGGATGGACCCCACACCGAAGTTGTCCCCACCTCAAACTTGTGCTGCCCTGATAGACCCAAGGGAGCCCTACAAACTGACATCAGGAAGCTGGACTGCTGAGTTTTCTTTTCCAGGGAAAATGGAAAAAGGATGTGCCCCGGGTCCCTTGGCCCTGACTGCAAAAAATCCTTATATCGAAGGATGCACCCCACACCGAAGTTGTCCCCACCTCAAACTTGTGCTGCCCTGATAGACCCAAGGGAGCCCTACAAACTGACATCAGGAACCTGGACTGCTGAGTTTTCTTTCCCAGGGAAAATGGAAAAAGGATGTGCCCCGGGTCCCCTGGCCCTGGGCTGGGGCCTCACTGCAAAGAATCCTTATATCGAAGGATGGACCCCACACCGAAGTTGTCCCCACCTCAAACTTGTGCTGCCCTGATAGACCCAAGGGAGCCCTACAAACTGACATCAGGAACCTGGACTGCTGAGTTTTCTTTCCCAGGGAAAATGGAAAAAGGATGTGCCCAGGTGCACCTGGCCATGACTGCAAAAAATCCTTATAACGAAGGATAGACCCCACACCGAAGTTGTCCCCACCTCAAACTTGTGCTGCCCTGATAGACCCAAGGGAGCCCTACAAACTGACATCAGGAACCTGGACTGCTGAGTTTTCTTTCCCAGGGAAAATGGAAAAAGGATGTGCCCGGGGGGCCCTGGCCCTGACAGCAAAAAATCCTTATATCGAAGGATGGACCCCACACCGAAGTTGTCCCCACCTCAAACTTGTGCTGCCCTGATAGAACCATGGGAGCCCTACAAACTGACATCAGGAACCTGGACTGCTGAGTTTTCTTTCCCAGGGAAAATGGAAAAAGGATGTGCCCGGGGGCCCCAGGCCCTGGGCTGGGGCCTCACTGCAAAGAATCCTTATATCGAAGGATGGACTCCACACCGAAGTTGTCCCCACCTCAAACTTGTGCTGCCCTGATAGACCCAAGGGAGCCCTACAAACTGACATCAGGAAGCTGGACTGCTGAGTTTTCTTTTCCAGGGAAAATGGAAAAAGGATGCGGTGGGGGCCCCTGGCCCTGACTGCAAAAAATCCTTATATCGAACGATAGACCCCACAGCGAAGTTGTCCCCACCTCAAACTTGTGCTGCCCTGATAGACCCAAGGGAGCCCTACAAACTGACATCAGGAACCTGGACTGCTGAGTTTTCCTTCCCAGGGAAAATGGAAAAAGGATGTGCACAGGGGCCCCTGGACCTTGGCTGGGGCCTCACTGCAAAGAATCCTTATATCGAAGGATGGATCCCACACCGAAGTTGTCCCCACCTCAAACTTGTGCTGCCCTGATAGAACCATGGGAGCCCTACAAACTGACATCAGGAACCTGGACTGCTGAGTTTTCTTTCCCAGGGAAAATGGAAAAAGGATGTGCCCGGGGGCCCCTGGCCCTGGGCTGGGGCCTGACTGCAAAGAATCCTTATATCGAAGGATGGACCCCACACCGAAGTTGTCCCCACCTCAAACTTGTGCTGCCCTGATAGATCCAAGGGAGCCCTACAAACTGACATCAGGAACCTGGACTGCTGAGTTTTCTTTCCCAGGGAAAATGGAAAAAGGATGTGCCCAGGGGCCCCTGGACCTGGGCTAGGGCCTCACTGTAAAGAATCCTTATATCGAAGGATGGACCCCACACCGAAGTTGTCCCCACCTCAAACTTGTGCTGCCCTGATACACCCAAGGGAGCCCTACAAACTGACATCAGGAACCTGGACTGCTGAGTTTTCTTTCCCAGGGAAAATGGAAAAAGGATGTGCCCAAGGGCCCCTAGCCCTGACTGCAAAAAGTCCTTATATCGAAGGATGGACCCCACACCGAAGTTGTCCCCACCTCAAACTTGTGCTGCCCTGATAGACCCAAGGGAGCCCTACAAACTGACATCAGGAACCTGGACTGCTGAGTTTTCTTTCCCAGGGAAAATGGAAAAAGGATGTGCCCGGGGGGCCCGGGCCCTGACAGCAAAATATCCTTATATTGAAGGATGGACCCCACACCGAAGTTGTCCCCACCTCAAACTTGTGCTGCCCTGATAGACCCAAGGGAGCCCTACAAACTGACATCAGGAAGCTGGACTGCTGAGTTTTCTTTTCCAGGGAAAATGGAAAAAGGATGTGCCCCTGGTCCCCTGGCCCTGACTGCAAAAAATCCTTATATCGAAGGATGCACCCCACACCGAAGTTTTCCCCACCTCAAACTTGTGCTGCCCTGATAGACCCAAGGGAGCCCTACAAACTGACATCAGGAACCTGGACTGCTGAGTTTTCTTTCCCAGGGAAAATGGAAAAAGGATGTGCCCCGGGTCCCCTGGCCCTGGGCTGGGGCCTCACTGCAAAGAATCCTTATATCGAAGGATGGACCCCACACCGAAGTTGTCCCCACCTCAAACTTGTGCTGCCCTGATAGACCCAAGGGAGCCCTACAAACTGACATCAGGAACCTGGACTGCTGAGTTTTCTTTCCCAGGGAAAATGGAAAAAGGATGTGCCCAGGGGCCCCTGGCCCTGACTGCAAAAAATCCATATATCGAAGGATGGACCCCACACTGAAATTGTCCCCACCTCAAACTTGTGCTGCCCTGATAGACCCAAGGGAGCCCTACAAACTGACATCAGGAACCTGGACTGCTGAGTTTTCTTTCCCAGGGAAAATGGGAAAAGGATGTGTCCAGGGGCCCCTGGCCCTGACTGCAAAAAATCCTTATATCGAAGGATGGACCCCACACCGAAGTTGTCCCCACCTCAAACTTGTGCTGCCCTGATAGACCCAAGGGAGCCCTACAAACTGACATCAGGAACCTGGACTGCTGAGTTTTCTTTCCCAGGGAAAATGGAAAAAGGATGTGCCCAGGTGCACCTGGCCATGACTGCAAAAAATCCTTATAACGAAGGATAGACCCCACACCGAAGTTGTCCCCACCTCAAACTTGTGCTGCCCTGATAGACCCAAGGGAGCCCTACAAACTGACATCAGGAACCTGGACTGCTGAGTTTTCTTTCCCAGGGAAAATGGAAAAAGGATGTGCCCCGGGTCCCCTGGCTCTGGGCTGGGGCTCACTGCAAAGAATCCTTATATCGAAGGATGGACCCCACACCGAAGATGTCCCCACCTCAAACTTGTGCTGCCCTGATAGAACCATGGGAGCCCTACAAACTGACATCAGGAACCTGGACTGCTGAGTTTTCTTTCCCAGGGAAAATGGAAAAAGGATGTGCCCAGGGGCCCCTGGACCTGGGCTGGGGCCTCACTGCAAAGAATCCTTATATCGAAGGATGGACTCTACACCAAAGTTGTCCCCACCTCAAACTTGTGCTGCCCTGATAGACCCAAGGGAGCCCTACAAACTGACATCAGGAACCTGGACTGCTGAGTTTTCTTTTCCAGGGAAAATGGAAAAAGGATGTGCCCGGGGGGCCCGGGCCCTGACAGCAAAAAATCCTTATATCGAAGGATGGACCCCACACCGAAGTTGTCCCCACCTCAAACTTGTGCTGCCCTGATAGACCCAAGGGAGCCCTACAAACTGACATCAGGAACCTGGACTGCTGAGTTTTCTTTTCCAGGGAAAATGGAAAAAGGATGTGCCCGGGGGCCCCTGGCCCTGACTGCAAAGAATCCTTATATCGAAGGATGGACCCAACACCGAAATTTTCCCCACCTCAAACTTGTGCTGCCCTGATAGACCCAAGGGAGCCCTACAAACTGACATCAGGAACCTGGACTGCTGAGTTTTCTTTCCCAGGGAAAATGGAAAAAGGATGTGCCCAGGGGCCCCTGGCCCTGACAGCAAAAAATCCTTATATCGAAGGATGGACCCCACACCAAAGTTGTCCCCACCTCAAACTTGTGCTGCCCTGATAGACCCAAGGGAGCCCTACAAACTGACATCAGGAAGCTGGACTGCTGAGTTTTCTTTCCCAGGGAAAATGGAAAAAGGATGTGCCCAGGGTCCCCTGGCCCTGACTGCAAAAAATCCTTATATCGAAGGATGCACCCCACACCGAAATTGTCCCCACCTCAAACTTGTGCTGCCCTGATAGACCCAAGGGAGCCCTACAAACTGACATCAGGAACCTGGACTGCTGAGTTTTCTTTCCCAGAGAAAATGGAAAAAGGATGTGCCAAGGGGCCCCTGGCCCTGACTGCAAAAAATCCTTATATCGAACGATAGACCCCACACCGAAGTTGTCCCCACCTCAAACTTGTGCTGCCCTGATAGACCCAAGGGAGCCCTACAAACTGACATCAGGAACCTGGACTGCTGAGTTTCTTTCCCAGGGAAAATGGAAAAAGGATGTGCCCAGGGGCCCCTGGCCCTGACTGCAAAAAACCCTTATATCGAAGGATGGACCCCACACCGAAGTTGTCCCCACCTCAAACTTGTGCTGCCCTGATAGACCCAAGGGAGCCCTACAAACTGACATCAGGAACCTGGACTGCTGAGTTTTCTTTCCCGGGGAAAATGGCCAAAGGATGTGCCCGTGGGGCCCTGGCCCTGACAGCAAAAAATCCTTATATCGAAGGATGGACCCCACACCGAAGTTGTCCCCACCTCAAACTTGTGCTGCCCTGATAGACCCAAGGGAGCCCTACAAACTGACATCAGGAACCTGGACTGCTGAGTTTTCTTTCTCAGGGAAAATGGAAAAAGGATGTGCCCAAGGGCCCCTAGCCCTGACTGCAAAAAGTCCTTATATCGAAGGATGGACCCCACACCGAAGTTGTCCCCACCTCAAACTTGTGCTGCCCTGATAGACCCAAGGGAGCCCTACAAACTGACATCAGGAACCTGGACTGCTGAGTTTTCTTTTCCAGGGAAAATGGAAAAAGGATGTGCCCAGGGGCCCCTGGCCCTGACTGCAAAAAATCCTTATATCGAAGGATGCACCCCACACCGAAATTGTCCCCACCTCAAACTTGTGCTGCCCTGATAGACCCAAGGGAGCCCTACAAACTGACATCAGGAACCTGGACTGCTGAGTTTTCTTTCCCAGGGAAAATGGAAAAAGGATGTGCCCCGGGTCCCCTGGCTCTGGGCTGGGGCTCACTGCAAAGAATCCTTATATCGAAGGATGGACCCCACACCGAAGATGTCCCCACCTCAAACTTGTGCTGCCCTGATAGAACCATGGGAGCCCTACAAACTGACATCAGGAACCTGGACTGCTGAGTTTTCTTTCCCAGGGAAAATGGAAAAAGGATGTGCCCAGGGGCCCCTGGCCCTGAGCCCCAGGGCCTCACTGCAAAGAATCCTTATATCGAAGGATGGACCCCACACCGAAGTTGTCCCCACCTCAAACTTGTGCTGCCCTGATAGACCCAAGGGAGCCCTACAAACTGACATCAGGAACCTGGACTGCTGAGTTTTCTTTCCCAGGGAAAATGGAAAAAGGATGTGCCCGGGGGGCCCGGGCCCTGACAGCAAAAAATCCTTATATCGAAGGATGGACCCCACACCGAAGTTTTCCCCACCTCAAACTTGTGCTGCCCTGATAGACCCAAGGGAGCCCTAAAAACTGACATCAGGAACCTGGACTGCTGAGTTTTCTTTCCCAGGGAAAATGGAAAAAGGATGTGCCCAGGGGCCCCTGGCCCTGACTGCAAAAAATCCTTATATCGAAGGATGGACCCCACACCGAAGTTGTCCCCACCTCAAACTTGTGCTGCCCTGATAGACCCAAGGGAGCCCTACAAACTGACATCAGGAACCTGGACTGCTGAGTTTTCTTTCCCAGGGAAAATGGAAAAAGGATGTGCCCCGGGTCCCCTGGCTCTGGGCTGGGGCTCACTGCAAAGAATCCTTATATCGAAGGATGGACCCCACACCGAAGATGTCCCCACCTCAAACTTGTGCTGCCCTGATAGAACCATGGGAGCCCTACAAACTGACATCAGGAACCTGGACTGCTGAGTTTTCTTTCCCAGGGAAAATGGAAAAAGGATGTGCCCAGGGGCCCCTGGACCTGGGCTGGGGCCTCACTGCAAAGAATCCTTATATCGAAGGATGGACTCTACACCAAAGTTGTCCCCACCTCAAACTTGTGCTGCCCTGATAGACCCAAGGGAGCCCTACAAACTGACATCAGGAACCTGGACTGCTGAGTTTTCTTTCCCAGGGAAAATGGAAAAAGGATGTGCCAAGGGGCCCCTGGCCCTGACTGCAAAAAATCCTTATATCGAAGGATGGACCCCACACCGAAGTTGTCCCCACCTCAAACTTGTGCTGCCCTGATAGACCCAAGGGAGCCCTACAAACTGACATCAGGAACCTGGACTGCTGAGTTTTCTTTCTCAGGGAAAATGGAAAAAGGATGTGCCCAAGGGCCCCTAGCCCTGACTGCAAAAAGTCCTTATATCGAAGGATGGACCCCACACCGAAGTTGTCCCCACCTCAAACTTGTGCTGCCCTGATAGACCCAAGGGAGCCCTACAAACTGACATCAGGAACCTGGACTGCTGAGTTTTCTTTTCCAGGGAAAATGGAAAAAGGATGTGCCCAGGGGCCCCTGGCCCTGAGCCCCAGGGCCTCACTGCAAAGAATCCTTATATCGAAGGATGGACCCCACACCGAAGTTGTCCCCACCTCAAACTTGTGCTGCCCTGATAGACCCAAGGGAGCCCTACAAACTGACATCAGGAACCTGGACTGCTGAGTTTTCTTTCCCAGGGAAAATGGAAAAAGGATGTACCCAGGGGCCCCTGGCCCTGACTGCAAAAAATCCTTATATCGAAGGATGGACCCCACACCGAAGTTGTCCCCACCTCAAACTTGTGCTGCCCTGATAGACCCAAGGGAGCCCTACAAACTGACATCAGGAACCTGGACTGCTGAGTTTTCTTTCCCGGGGAAAATGGCCAAAGGATGTGCCCGTGGGGCCCTGGCCCTGACAGCAAAAAATCCTTATATCGAAGGATGGACCCCACACCGAAGTTGTCCCCACCTCAAACTTGTGCTGCCCTGATAGACCCAAGGGAGCCCTACAAACTGACATCAGGAACCTGGACTGCTGAGTTTTCTTTCCCAGGGAAAATGGAAAAAGGATGTGCCCCGGGTCCCCTGGCTCTGGGCTGGGGCTCACTGCAAAGAATCCTTATATCGAAGGATGGACCCCACACCGAAGATGTCCCCACCTCAAACTTGTGCTGCCCTGATAGAACCATGGGAGCCCTACAAACTGACATCAGGAACCTGGACTGCTGAGTTTTCTTTCCCAGGGAAAATGGAAAAAGGATGTGCCCAGGGGCCCCTGGACCTGGGCTGGGGCCTCACTGCAAAGAATCCTTATATCGAAGGATGGACTCTACACCAAAGTTGTCCCCACCTCAAACTTGTGCTGCCCTGATAGACCCAAGGGAGCCCTACAAACTGACATCAGGAACCTGGACTGCTGAGTTTTCTTTTCCAGGGAAAATGGAAAAAGGATGTGCCCGGGGGGCCCGGGCCCTGACAGCAAAAAATCCTTATATCGAAGGATGGACCCCACACCGAAGTTGTCCCCACCTCAAACTTGTGCTGCCCTGATAGACCCAAGGGAGCCCTACAAACTGACATCAGGAACCTGGACTGCTGAGTTTTCTTTTCCAGGGAAAATGGAAAAAGGATGTGCCCAGGGGCCCCTGGCCCTGACAGCAAAAAATCCTTATATCGAAGGATGGACCCCACACCAAAGTTGTCCCAACCTCAAACTTGTGCTGCCCTGATAGACCCAAGGGAGCCCTACAAACTGACATCAGGAAGCTGGACTGCTGAGTTTTCTTTTCCAGGGAAAATGGAAAAAGGATGTGCCCAGGGGCCCCTGGCCCTGACTGCAAAAAATTCTTATATCGAAGGATGCACCCCACACCGAAATTGTCCCCACCTCAAACTTGTGCTGCCCTGATAGACCCAAGGGAGCCCTACAAACTGACATCAGGAACCTGGACTGCTGAGTTTTCTTTCCCAGGGAAAATGGAAAAAGGATGTGCACAGGGGCCCCTGGACCTGGGCTGGGGCCTCACTGCAAAGAATCCTTATATCGAAGGATGGATCCCACACCGAAGTTGTCCCCACCTCAAACTTGTGCTGCCCTGATAGAACCATGGGAGCCCTACAAACTGACATCAGGAACCTGGACTGCTGAGTTTTCTTTCCCAGGGAAAATGGAAAAAGGATGTGCCCGGGGGCCCCTGGCCCTGGGCTGGGGCCTGACTGCAAAGAATCCTTATATCGAAGGATGGACCCCACACCGAAGTTGTCCCCACCTCAAACTTGTGCTGCCCTGATAGATCCAAGGGAGCCCTACAAACTGACATCAGGAACCTGGACTGCTGAGTTTTCTTTCCCAGGGAAAATGGAAAAAGGATGTGCCCAGGGGCCCCTGGACCTGGGCTGGGGCCTCACTGTAAAGAATCCTTATATTGAAGGATGGACCCCACACCGAAGTTGTCCCCACCTCAAACTTGTGCTGCCCTGATAGACCCAAGGGAGCCCTACAAACTGACATCAGGAAGCTGGACTGCTGAGTTTTCTTTTCCAGGGAAAATGGAAAAAGGATGTGCCCCGGGTCCCCTGGCCCTGACTGCAAAAAATCCTTATATCGAAGGATGCACCCCACACCGAAGTTTTCCCCACCTCAAACTTGTGCTGCCCTGATAGACCCAAGGGAGCCCTACAAACTGACATCAGGAACCTGGACTGCTGAGTTTTCTTTCCCAGGGAAAATGGAAAAAGGATGTGCCCCGGGTCCCCTGGCCCTGGGCTGGGGCCTCACTGCAAAGAATCCTTATATCGAAGGATGGACCCCACACCGAAGTTGTCCCCACCTCAAACTTGTGCTGCCCTGATAGACCCAAGGGAGCCCTACAAACTGACATCAGGAACCTGGACTGCTGAGTTTTCTTTCCCAGGGAAAATGGAAAAAGGATGTGCCCAGGGGCCCCTGGCCCTGACTGCAAAAAATCCATATATCGAAGGATGGACCCCACACTGAAATTGTCCCCACCTCAAACTTGTGCTGCCCTGATAGACCCAAGGGAGCCCTACAAACTGACATCAGGAACCTGGACTGCTGAGTTTTCTTTCCCAGGGAAAATGGGAAAAGGATGTGTCCAGGGGCCCCTGGCCCTGACTGCAAAAAATCCTTATATCGAAGGATGGACCCCACACCGAAGTTGTCCCCACCTCAAACTTGTGCTGCCCTGATAGACCCAAGGGAGCCCTACAAACTGACATCAGGAACCTGGACTGCTGAGTTTTCTTTCCCAGGGAAAATGGAAAAAGGATGTGCCCAGGTGCACCTGGCCATGACTGCAAAAAATCCTTATAACGAAGGATAGACCCCACACCGAAGTTGTCCCCACCTCAAACTTGTGCTGCCCTGATAGACCCAAGGGAGCCCTACAAACTGACATCAGGAACCTGGACTGCTGAGTTTTCTTTCCCAGGGAAAATGGAAAAAGGATGTGCCCGGGGGGCCCTGGCCCTGACAGCAAAAAATCCTTATATCGAAGGATGGACCCCACACCGAAGTTGTCCCCACCTCAAACTTGTGCTGCCCTGATAGACCCAAGGGAGCCCTACAAACTGACATCAGGAACCTGGACTGCTGAGTTTTCTTTCCCAGGGAAAATGGAAAAAGGATGTGCCCAGGGGCCCCTGGACCTGGGCTGGGGCCTCACTGCAAAAAATCCTTCTATGGAAGGATGGACCCCACACCGAAGTTGTCCCCACCTCAAACTTGTGCTGCCCTGATAGACCCAAGGGAGCCCTACAAACTGACATCAGGAACCTGGACTGCTGAGTTTTCTTTCTCAGGGAAAATGGAAAAAGGATGTGCCCAAGGGCCCCTAGCCCTGACTGCAAAAAGTCCTTATATCGAAGGATGGACCCCACACCGAAGTTGTCCCCACCTCAAACTTGTGCTGCCCTGATAGACCCAAGGGAGCCCTACAAACTGACATCAGGAACCTGGACTGCTGAGTTTTCTTTCCCAGGGAAAATGGAAAAAGGATGTGCCCCGGGTCCCCTGGCTCTGGGCTGGGGCTCACTGCAAAGAATCCTTATATCGAAGGATGGACCCCACACCGAAGATGTCCCCACCTCAAACTTGTGCTGCCCTGATAGAACCATGGGAGCCCTACAAACTGACATCAGGAACCTGGACTGCTGAGTTTTCTTTCCCAGGGAAAATGGAAAAAGGATGTGCCCAGGGGCCCCTGGACCTGGGCTGGGGCCTCACTGCAAAGAATCCTTATATCGAAGGATGGACTCTACACCAAAGTTGTCCCCACCTCAAACTTGTGCTGCCCTGATAGACCCAAGGGAGCCCTACAAACTGACATCAGGAACCTGGACTGCTGAGTTTTCTTTTCCAGGGAAAATGGAAAAAGGATGTTCCCGGGGGGCCCGGGCCCTGACAGCAAAAAATCCTTATATCGAAGGATGGACCCCACACCGAAGTTGTCCCCACCTCAAACTTGTGCTGCCCTGATAGACCCAAGGGAGCCCTACAAACTGACATCAGGAACCTGGACTGCTGAGTTTTCTTTTCCAGGGAAAATGGAAAAAGGATGTGCCCGGGGGCCCCTGGCCCTGACTGCAAAGAATCCTTATATCGAAGGATGGACCCAACACCGAAATTGTCCCCACCTCAAACTTGTGCTGCCCTGATAGACCCAAGGGAGCCCTACAAACTGACATCAGGAACCTGGACTGCTGAGTTTTCTTTCCCAGGGAAAATGGAAAAAGGATGTGCACAGGGGCCCCTGGCCCTGACAGCAAAAAATCCTTATATCGAAGGATGGACCCCACACCAAAGTTGTCCCCACCTCAAACTTGTGCTGCCCTGATAGACCCAAGGGAGCCCTACAAACTGACATCAGGAAGCTGGACTGCTGAGTTTTCTTTCCCAGGGAAAATGGAAAAAGGATGTGCCCAGGGTCCCCTGGCCCTGACTGCAAAAAATCCTTATATCGAAGGATGCACCCCACACCGAAATTGTCCCCACCTCAAACTTGTGCTGCCCTGATAGACCCAAGGGAGCCCTACAAACTGACATCAGGAACCTGGACTGCTGAGTTTTCTTTCCCAGAGAAAATGGAAAAAGGATGTGCCAAGGGGCCCCTGGCCCTGACTGCAAAAAATCCTTATATCGAACGATAGACCCCACACCGAAGTTGTCCCCACCTCAAACTTGTGCTGCCCTGATAGACCCAAGGGAGCCCTACAAACTGACATCAGGAACCTGGACTGCTGAGTTTCTTTCCCAGGGAAAATGGAAAAAGGATGTGCCCAGGGGCCCCTGGCCCTGACTGCAAAAAACCCTTATATCGAAGGATGGAGCCCACACCGAAGTTGTCCCCACCTCAAACTTGTGCTGCCCTGATAGACCCAAGGGAGCCCTACAAACTGACATCAGGAACCTGGACTGCTGAGTTTTCTTTCCCAGGGAAAATGGAAAAAGGATGTACCCAGGGGCCCCTGGCCCTGACTGCAAAAAATCCTTATATCGAAGGATGGACCCCACACCGAAGTTGTCCCCACCTCAAACTTGTGCTGCCCTGATAGACCCAAGGGAGCCCTACAAACTGACATCAGGAACCTGGACTGCTGAGTTTTCTTTCCCAGGGAAAATGGAAAAAGGATGTGCCCCGGGTCCCCTGGCTCTGGGCTGGGGCTCACTGCAAAGAATCCTTATATCGAAGGATGGACCCCACACCGAAGATGTCCCCACCTCAAACTTGTGCTGCCCTGATAGAACCATGGGAGCCCTACAAACTGACATCAGGAACCTGGACTGCTGAGTTTTCTTTCCCAGGGAAAATGGAAAAAGGATGTGCCCAGGGGCCCCTGGACCTGGGCTGGGGCCTCACTGCAAAGAATCCTTATATCGAAGGATGGACTCTACACCAAAGTTGTCCCCACCTCAAACTTGTGCTGCCCTGATAGACCCAAGGGAGCCCTACAAACTGACATCAGGAACCTGGACTGCTGAGTTTTCTTTTCCAGGGAAAATGGAAAAAGGATGTGCCCGGGGGGCCCGGGCCCTGACAGCAAAAAATCCTTATATCGAAGGATGGACCCCACACCGAAGTTGTCCCCACCTCAAACTTGTGCTGCCCTGATAGACCCAAGGGAGCCCTACAAACTGACATCAGGAACCTGGACTGCTGAGTTTTCTTTTCCAGGGAAAATGGAAAAAGGATGTGCCCAGGGGCCCCTGGCCCTGACAGCAAAAAATCCTTATATCGAAGGATGGACCCCACACCAAAGTTGTCCCAACCTCAAACTTGTGCTGCCCTGATAGACCCAAGGGAGCCCTACAAACTGACATCAGGAAGCTGGACTGCTGAGTTTTCTTTTCCAGGGAAAATGGAAAAAGGATGTGCCTAGGGGCCCCTGGCCCTGACTGCAAAAAATTCTTATATCGAAGGATGCACCCCACACCGAAATTGTCCCCACCTCAAACTTGTGCTGCCCTGATAGACCCAAGGGAGCCCTACAAACTGACATCAGGAACCTGGACTGCTGAGTTTTCTTTCCCAGGGAAAATGGAAAAAGGATGTGCACAGGGGCCCCTGGACCTGGGCTGGGGCCTCACTGCAAAGAATCCTTATATCGAAGGATGGATCCCACACCGAAGTTGTCCCCACCTCAAACTTGTGCTGCCCTGATAGAACCATGGGAGCCCTACAAACTGACATCAGGAACCTGGACTGCTGAGTTTTCTTTCCCAGGGAAAATGGAAAAAGGATGTGCCCGGGGGCCCCTGGCCCTGGGCTGGGGCCTGACTGCAAAGAATCCTTATATCGAAGGATGGACCCCACACCGAAGTTGTCCCCACCTCAAACTTGTGCTGCCCTGATAGATCCAAGGGAGCCCTACAAACTGACATCAGGAACCTGGACTGCTGAGTTTTCTTTCCCAGGGAAAATGGAAAAAGGATGTGCCCAGGGGCCCCTGGACCTGGGCTGGGGCCTCACTGTAAAGAATCCTTATATCGAAGGATGGACCCCACACCGAAGTTGTCCCCACCTCAAACTTGTGCTGCCCTGATACACCCAAGGGAGCCCTACAAACTGACATCAGGAACCTGGACTGCTGAGTTTTCTTTCCCAGGGAAAATGGAAAAAGGATGTGCCCAAGGGCCCCTAGCCCTGACTGCAAAAAGTCCTTATATCGAAGGATGGACCCCACACCGAAGTTGTCCCCACCTCAAACTTGTGCTGCCCTGATAGACCCAAGGGAGCCCTACAAACTGACATCAGGAACCTGGACTGCTGAGTTTTCTTTCCCAGGGAAAATGGAAAAAGGATGTGCCCGGGGGGCCCGGGCCCTGACAGCAAAAAATCCTTATATTGAAGGATGGACCCCACACCGAAGTTGTCCCCACCTCAAACTTGTGCTGCCCTGATAGACCCAAGGGAGCCCTACAAACTGACATCAGGAAGCTGGACTGCTGAGTTTTCTTTTCCAGGGAAAATGGAAAAAGGATGTGCCCCGGGTCCCCTGGCCCTGACTGCAAAAAATCCTTATATCGAAGGATGCACCCCACACCGAAGTTTTCCCCACCTCAAACTTGTGCTGCCCTGATAGACCCAAGGGAGCCCTACAAACTGACATCAGGAACCTGGACTGCTGAGTTTTCTTTCCCAGGGAAAATGGAAAAAGGATGTGCCCCGGGTCCCCTGGCCCTGGGCTGGGGCCTCACTGCAAAGAATCCTTATATCGAAGGATGGACCCCACACCGAAGTTGTCCCCACCTCAAACTTGTGCTGCCCTGATAGACCCAAGGGAGCCCTACAAACTGACATCAGGAACCTGGACTGCTGAGTTTTCTTTCCCAGGGAAAATGGAAAAAGGATGTGCCCAGGGGCCCCTGGCCCTGACTGCAAAAAATCCATATATCGAAGGATGGACCCCACACTGAAATTGTCCCCACCTCAAACTTGTGCTGCCCTGATAGACCCAAGGGAGCCCTACAAACTGACATCAGGAACCTGGACTGCTGAGTTTTCTTTCCCAGGGAAAATGGGAAAAGGATGTGTCCAGGGGCCCCTGGCCCTGACTGCAAAAAATCCTTATATCGAAGGATGGACCCCACACCGAAGTTGTCCCCACCTCAAACTTGTGCTGCCCTGATAGACCCAAGGGAGCCCTACAAACTGACATCAGGAACCTGGACTGCTGAGTTTTCTTTCCCAGGGAAAATGGAAAAAGGATGTGCCCAGGTGCACCTGGCCATGACTGCAAAAAATCCTTATAACGAACGATAGACCCCACACCGAAGTTGTCCCCACCTCAAACTTGTGCTGCCCTGATAGACCCAAGGGAGCCCTACAAACTGACATCAGGAACCTGGACTGCTGAGTTTTCTTTCCCAGGGAAAATGGAAAAAGGATGTGCCCGGGGGGCCCTGGCCCTGACAGCAAAAAATCCTTATATCGAAGGATGGACCCCACACCGAAGTTGTCCCCACCTCAAACTTGTGCTGCCCTGATAGACCCAAGGGAGCCCTACAAACTGACATCAGGAACCTGGACTGCTGAGTTTTCTTTCCCAGGGAAAATGGAAAAAGGATGTGCCCAGGGGCCCCTGGACCTGGGCTGGGGCCTCACTGCAAAAAATCCTTATATCGAAGGATGGACCCCACACCGAAGTTGTCCCCACCTCAAACTTGTGCTGCCCTGATAGACCCAAGGGAGCCCTACAAACTGACATCAGGAACCTGGACTGCTGAGTTTTCTTTCTCAGGGAAAATGGAAAAAGGATGTGCCCAAGGGCCCCTAGCCCTGACTGCAAAAAGTCCTTATATCGAAGGATGGACCCCACACCGAAGTTGTCCCCACCTCAAACTTGTGCTGCCCTGATAGACCCAAGGGAGCCCTACAAACTGACATCAGGAACCTGGACTGCTGAGTTTTCTTTCCCAGGGAAAATGGAAAAAGGATGTGCCCCGGGTCCCCTGGCTCTGGGCTGGGGCTCACTGCAAAGAATCCTTATATCGAAGGATGGACCCCACACCGAAGATGTCCCCACCTCAAACTTGTGCTGCCCTGATAGAACCATGGGAGCCCTACAAACTGACATCAGGAACCTGGACTGCTGAGTTTTCTTTCCCAGGGAAAATGGAAAAAGGATGTGCCCAGGGGCCCCTGGACCTGGGCTGGGGCCTCACTGCAAAGAATCCTTATATCGAAGGATGGACTCTACACCAAAGTTGTCCCCACCTCAAACTTGTGCTGCCCTGATAGACCCAAGGGAGCCCTACAAACTGACATCAGGAACCTGGACTGCTGAGTTTTCTTTTCCAGGGAAAATGGAAAAAGGATGTGCCCGGGGGGCCCGGGCCCTGACAGCAAAAAATCCTTATATCGAAGGATGGACCCCACACCGAAGTTGTCCCCACCTCAAACTTGTGCTGCCCTGATAGACCCAAGGGAGCCCTACAAACTGACATCAGGAACCTGGACTGCTGAGTTTTCTTTTCCAGGGAAAATGGAAAAAGGATGTGCCCGGGGGCCCCTGGCCCTGACTGCAAAGAATCCTTATATCGAAGGATGGACCCAACACCGAAATTGTCCCCACCTCAAACTTGTGCTGCCCTGATAGACCCAAGGGAGCCCTACAAACTGACATCAGGAACCTGGACTGCTGAGTTTTCTTTCCCAGGGAAAATGGAAAAAGGATGTGCCCAGGGGCCCCTGGCCCTGACAGCAAAAAATCCTTATATCGAAGGATGGACCCCACACCAAAGTTGTCCCCACCTCAAACTTGTGCTGCCCTGATAGACCCAAGGGAGCCCTACAAACTGACATCAGGAAGCTGGACTGCTGAGTTTTCTTTCCCAGGGAAAATGGAAAAAGGATGTGCCCAGGGTCCCCTGGCCCTGACTGCAAAAAATCCTTATATCGAAGGATGCACCCCACACCGAAATTGTCCCCACCTCAAACTTGTGCTGCCCTGATAGACCCAAGGGAGCCCTACAAACTGACATCAGGAACCTGGACTGCTGAGTTTTCTTTCCCAGAGAAAATGGAAAAAGGATGTGCCAAGGGGCCCCTGGCCCTGACTGCAAAAAATCCTTATATCGAACGATAGACCCCACACCGAAGTTGTCCCCACCTCAAACTTGTGCTGCCCTGATAGACCCAAGGGAGCCCTACAAACTGACATCAGGAAGCTGGACTGCTGAGTTTCTTTCCCAGGGAAAATGGAAAAAGGATGTGCCCAGGGGCCCCTGGCCCTGACTGCAAAAAACCCTTATATCGAAGGATGGACCCCACACCGAAGTTGTCCCCACCTCAAACTTGTGCTGCCCTGATAGACCCAAGGGAGCCCTACAAACTGACATCAGGAACCTGGACTGCTGAGTTTTCTTTCCCAGGGAAAATGGAAAAAGGATGTGCCCAGGGGCCCCTGGACCTGGGCTGGGGCCTCACTGCAAAGAATCCTTATATCGAAGGATGGACCCCACACCGAAGTTGTCCCCACCTCAAACTTGTGCTGCCCTGATAGACCCAAGGGAGCCCTACAAACTGACATCAGGAACCTGGACTGCTGAGTTTTCTTTCTCAGGGAAAATGGAAAAAGGATGTGCCCAAGGGCCCCTAGCCCTGACTGCAAAAAGTCCTTATATCGAAGGATGGACCCCACACCGAAGTTGTCCCCACCTCAAACTTGTGCTGCCCTGATAGACCCAAGGGAGCCCTACAAACTGACATCAGGAACCTGGACTGCTGAGTTTTCTTTTCCAGGGAAAATGGAAAAAGGATGTGCCCAGGGGCCCCTGGCCCTGACTGCAAAAAATCCTTATATCGAAGGATGCACCCCACACCGAAATTGTCCCCACCTCAAACTTGTGCTGCCCTGATAGACCCAAGGGAGCCCTACAAACTGACATCAGGAACCTGGACTGCTGAGTTTTCTTTCCCAGGGAAAATGGAAAAAGGATGTGCCCCGGGTCCCCTGGCTCTGGGCTGGGGCTCACTGCAAAGAATCCTTATATCGAAGGATGGACCCCACACCGAAGATGTCCCCACCTCAAACTTGTGCTGCCCTGATAGAACCATGGGAGCCCTACAAACTGACATCAGGAACCTGGACTGCTGAGTTTTCTTTCCCAGGGAAAATGGAAAAAGGATGTGCCCAGGGGCCCCTGGCCCTGAGCCCCAGGTCCTCACTGCAAAGAATCCTTATATCGAAGGATGGACCCCACACCGAAGTTGTCCCCACCTCAAACTTGTGCTGCCCTGATAGACCCAAGGGAGCCCTACAAACTGACATCAGGAACCTGGACTGCTGAGTTTTCTTTCCCAGGGAAAATGGAAAAAGGATGTGCCCGGGGGGCCCGGGCCCTGACAGCAAAAAATCCTTATATCGATGGATGGACCCCACACCGAAGTTTTCCCCACCTCAAACTTGTGCTGCCCTGATAGACCCAAGGGAGCCCTAAAAACTGACATCAGGAACCTGGACTGCTGAGTTTTCTTTCCCAGGGAAAATGGAAAAAGGATGTGCCCAGGGGCCCCTGGCCCTGACTGCAAAAAATCCTTATATCGAAGGATGGACCCCACACCGAAGTTGTCCCCACCTCAAACTTGTGCTGCCCTGATAGACCCAAGGGAGCCCTACAAACTGACATCAGGAACCTGGACTGCTGAGTTTTCTTTCCCAGGGAAAATGGAAAAAGGATGTGCCCCGGGTCCCCTGGGTCTGGGCTGGGGCTCACTGCAAAGAATCCTTATATCGAAGGATGGACCCCACACCGAAGATGTCCCCACCTCAAACTTGTGCTGCCCTGATAGAACCATGGGAGCCCTACAAACTGACATCAGGAACCTGGACTGCTGAGTTTTCTTTCCCAGGGAAAATGGAAAAAGGATGTGCCCAGGGGCCCCTGGACCTGGGCTGGGGCCTCACTGCAAAGAATCCTTATATCGAAGGATGGACTCTACACCAAAGTTGTCCCCACCTCAAACTTGTGCTGCCCTGATAGACCCAAGGGAGCCCTACAAACTGACATCAGGAACCTGGACTGCTGAGTTTTCTTTCCCAGGGAAAATGGAAAAAGGATGTGCCAAGGGGCCCCTGGCCCTGACTGCAAAAAATCCTTATATCGAAGGATGGACCCCACACCGAAGTTGTCCCCACCTCAAACTTGTGCTGCCCTGATAGACCCAAGGGAGCCCTACAAACTGACATCAGGAACCTGGACTGCTGAGTTTTCTTTTCCAGGGAAAATGGAAAAAGGATGTGCCCGGGGGGCCCGGGCCCTGACAGCAAAAAATCCTTATATCGAAGGATGGACCCCACACCGAAGTTGTCCCCACCTCAAACTTGTGCTGCCCTGATAGACCCAAGGGAGCCCTACAAACTGACATCAGGAACCTGGACTGCTGAGTTTTCTTTTCCAGGGAAAATGGAAAAAGGATGTGCCCGGGGGCCCCTGGCCCTGACTGCAAAGAATCCTTATATCGAAGGATGGACCCAACACCGAAATTGTCCCCACCTCAAACTTGTGCTGCCCTGATAGACCCAAGGGAGCCCTACAAACTGACATCAGGAACCTGGACTGCTGAGTTTTCTTTCCCAGGGAAAATGGAAAAAGGATGTGCCCAGGGGCCCCGGGCCCTGACAGCAAAAAATCCTTATATCGAAGGATGGACCCCACACCAAAGTTGTCCCCACCTCAAACTTGTGCTGCCCTGATAGACCCAAGGGAGCCCTACAAACTGACATCAGGAAGCTGGACTGCTGAGTTTTCTTTCCCAGGGAAAATGGAAAAAGGATGTGCCCAGGGTCCCCTGGCCCTGACTGCAAAAAATCCTTATATCGAAGGATGCACCCCACACCGAAATTGTCCCCACCTCAAACTTGTGCTGCCCTGATAGACCCAAGGGAGCCCTACAAACTGACATCAGGAACCTGGACTGCTGAGTTTTCTTTCCCAGAGAAAATGGAAAAAGGATGTGCCAAGGGGCCCCTGGCCCTGACTGCAAAAAATCCTTATATCGAACGATAGACCCCACACCGAAGTTGTCCCCACCTCAAACTTGTGCTGCCCTGATAGACCCAAGGGAGCCCTACAAACTGACATCAGGAACCTGGACTGCTGAGTTTTCTTTCCCAGGGAAAATGGAAAAAGGATGTGCCCGGGGGGCCCGGGCCCTGACAGCAAAAAATCCTTATATCGATGGATGGACCCCACACCGAAGTTTTCCCCACCTCAAACTTGTGCTGCCCTGATAGACCCAAGGGAGCCCTAAAAACTGACATCAGGAACCTGGACTGCTGAGTTTTCTTTCCCAGGGAAAATGGAAAAAGGATGTGCCCAGGGGCCCCTGGCCCTGACTGCAAAAAATCCTTATATCGAAGGATGGACCCCACACCGAAGTTGTCCCCACCTCAAACTTGTGCTGCCCTGATAGACCCAAGGGAGCCCTACAAACTGACATCAGGAACCTGGACTGCTGAGTTTTCTTTCCCAGGGAAAATGGAAAAAGGATGTGCCCCGGGTCCCCTGGGTCTGGGCTGGGGCTCACTGCAAAGAATCCTTATATCGAAGGATGGACCCCACACCGAAGATGTCCCCACCTCAAACTTGTGCTGCCCTGATAGAACCATGGGAGCCCTACAAACTGACATCAGGAACCTGGACTGCTGAGTTTTCTTTCCCAGGGAAAATGGAAAAAGGATGTGCCCAGGGGCCCCTGGACCTGGGCTGGGGCCTCACTGCAAAGAATCCTTATATCGAAGGATGGACTCTACACCAAAGTTGTCCCCACCTCAAACTTGTGCTGCCCTGATAGACCCAAGGGAGCCCTACAAACTGACATCAGGAACCTGGACTGCTGAGTTTTCTTTCCCAGGGAAAATGGAAAAAGGATGTGCCAAGGGGCCCCTGGCCCTGACTGCAAAAAATCCTTATATCGAAGGATGGACCCCACACCGAAGTTGTCCCCACCTCAAACTTGTGCTGCCCTGATAGACCCAAGGGAGCCCTACAAACTGACATCAGGAACCTGGACTGCTGAGTTTTCTTTCTCAGGGAAAATGGAAAAAGGATGTGCCCAAGGGCCCCTAGCCCTGACTGCAAAAGTCCTTATATCGAAGGATGGACCCCACACTGAAATTGTCCCCACCTCAAACTTGTGCTGCCCTGATAGACCCAAGGGAGCCCTACAAACTGACATCAGGAACCTGGACTGCTGAGTTTTCTTTTCCAGGGAAAATGGAAAAAGGATGTGCCCAGGGGCCCCTGGCCCTGAGCCCCAGGGCCTCACTGCAAAGAATCCTTATATCGAAGGATGGACCCCACACCGAAGTTGTCCCCACCTCAAACTTGTGCTGCCCTGATAGACCCAAGGGAGCCCTACAAACTGACATCAGGAACCTGGACTGCTGAGTTTTCTTTCCCAGGGAAAATGGAAAAAGGATGTACCCAGGCGCCCCTGGCCCTGACTGCAAAAAATCCTTATATCGAAGGATGGACCCCACACCGAAGTTGTCCCCACCTCAAACTTGTGCTGCCCTGATAGACCCAAGGGAGCCCTACAAACTGACATCAGGAACCTGGACTGCTGAGTTTTCTTTCCCGGGGAAAATGGCCAAAGGATGTGCCCGTGGGGCCCTGGCCCTGACAGCAAAAAATCCTTATATCGAAGGATGGACCCCACACCGAAGTTGTCCCCACCTCAAACTTGTGCTGCCCTGATAGACCCAAGGGAGCCCTACAAACTGACATCAGGAACCTGGACTGCTGAGTTTTCTTTCCCAGGGAAAATGGAAAAAGGATGTGCCCCGGGTCCCCTGGCTCTGGGCTGGGGCTCACTGCAAAGAATCCTTATATCGAAGGATGGACCCCACACCGAAGATGTCCCCACCTCAAACTTGTGCTGCCCTGATAGAACCATGGGAGCCCTACAAACTGACATCAGGAACCTGGACTGCTGAGTTTTCTTTCCCAGGGAAAATGGAAAAAGGATGTGCCCAGGGGCCCCTGGACCTGGGCTGGGGCCTCACTGCAAAGAATCCTTATATCGAAGGATGGACTCTACACCAAAGTTGTCCCCACCTCAAACTTGTGCTGCCCTGATAGACCCAAGGGAGCCCTACAAACTGACATCAGGAACCTGGACTGCTGAGTTTTCTTTTCCAGGGAAAATGGAAAAAGGATGTGCCCAGGGGCCCCTGGCCCTGACTGCAAAAAATTCTTATATCGAAGGATGCACCCCACACCGAAATTGTCCCCACCTCAAACTTGTGCTGCCCTGATAGACCCAAGGGAGCCCTACAAACTGACATCAGGAACCTGGACTGCTGAGTTTTCTTTCCCAGAGAAAATGGAAAAAGGATGTGCCAAGGGGCCCCTGGCCCTGACTGCAAAAAATCCTTATATCGAACGATAGACCCCACACCGAAGTTGTCCCCACCTCAAACTTGTGCTGCCCTGATAGACCCAAGGGAGCCCTACAAACTGACATCAGGAACCTGGACTGCTGAGTTTCTTTCCCAGGGAAAATGGAAAAAGGATGTGCCCAGGGGCCCCTGGCCCTGACTGCAAAAAACCCTTATATCGAAGGATGGACCCCACACCGAAGTTGTCCCCACCTCAAACTTGTGCTGCCCTGATAGACCCAAGGGAGCCCTACAAACTGACATCAGGAACCTGGACTGCTGAGTTTTCTTTCCCAGGGAAAATGGAAAAAGGATGTGCCCCGGGTCCCCTGGGTCTGGGCTGGGGCTCACTGCAAAGAATCCTTATATCGAAGGATGGACCCCACACCGAAGATGTCCCCACCTCAAACTTGTGCTGCCCTGATAGAACCATGGGAGCCCTACAAACTGACATCAGGAACCTGGACTGCTGAGTTTTCTTTCCCAGGGAAAATGGAAAAAGGATGTGCCCAGGGGCCCCTGGACCTGGGCTGTGGCCTCACTGCAAAGAATCCTTATATCGAAGGATGGACTCTACACCAAAGTTGTCCCCACCTCAAACTTGTGCTGCCCTGATAGACCCAAGGGAGCCCTACAAACTGACATCAGGAACCTGGACTGCTGAGTTTTCTTTCCCAGGGAAAATGGAAAAAGGATGTGCCAAGGGGCCCCTGGCCCTGACTGCAAAAAATCCTTATATCGAAGGATGGACCCCACACCGAAGTTGTCCCCACCTCAAACTTGTGCTGCCCTGATAGACCCAAGGGAGCCCTACAAACTGACATCAGGAACCTGGACTGCTGAGTTTTCTTTCCCAGGGAAAATGGAAAAAGGATGTGCCCAGGGGCCCCTGGACCTGGGCTGGGGCCTCACTGCAAAGAATCCTTATATCGAAGGATGGACCCCACACCGAAGTTGTCCCCACCTCAAACTTGTGCTGCCCTGATAGACCCAAGGGAGCCCTACAAACTGACATCAGGAACCTGGACTGCTGAGTTTTCTTTCTCAGGGAAAATGGAAAAAGGATGTGCCCAAGGGCCCCTAGCCCTGACTGCAAAAAGTCCTTATATCGAAGGATGGACCCCACACCGAAGTTGTCCCCACCTCAAACTTGTGCTGCCCTGATAGACCCAAGGGAGCCCTACAAACTGACATCAGGAACCTGGACTGCTGAGTTTTCTTTTCCAGGGAAAATGGAAAAAGGATGTGCCCAGGGGCCCCTGGCCCTGAGCCCCAGGGCCTCACTGCAAAGAATCCTTATATCGAAGGATGGACCCCACACCGAAGTTGTCCCCACCTCAAACTTGTGCTGCCCTGATAGACCCAAGGGAGCCCTACAAACTGACATCAGGAACCTGGACTGCTGAGTTTTCTTTCCCGGGGAAAATGGCCAAAGGATGTGCCCGTGGGGCCCTGGCCCTGACAGCAAAAAATCCTTATATCGAAGGATGGACCCCACACCGAAGTTGTCCCCACCTCAAACTTGTGCTGCCCTGATAGACCCAAGGGAGCCCTACAAACTGACATCAGGAACCTGGACTGCTGAGTTTTCTTTCCCAGGGAAAATGGAAAAAGGATGTGCCCCGGGTCCCCTGGCTCTGGGCTGGGGCTCACTGCAAAGAATCCTTATATCGAAGGATGGACCCCACACCGAAGATGTCCCCACCTCAAACTTGTGCTGCCCTGATAGAACCATGGGAGCCCTACAAACTGACATCAGGAACCTGGACTGCTGAGTTTTCTTTCCCAGGGAAAATGGAAAAAGGATGTGCCCAGGGGCCCCTGGACCTGGGCTGGGGCCTCACTGCAAAGAATCCTTATATCGAAGGATGGACTCTACACCAAAGTTGTCCCCACCTCAAACTTGTGCTGCCCTGATAGACCCAAGGGAGCCCTACAAACTGACATCAGGAACCTGGACTGCTGAGTTTTCTTTCTCAGGGAAAATGGAAAAAGGATGTGCCCAAGGGCCCCTAGCCCTGACTGCAAAAAGTCCTTATATCGAAGGATGGACCCCACACCGAAGTTGTCCCCACCTCAAACTTGTGCTGCCCTGATAGACCCAAGGGAGCCCTACAAACTGACATCAGGAACCTGGACTGCTGAGTTTTCTTTTCCAGGGAAAATGGAAAAAGGATGTGCCCAGGGGCCCCTGGCCCTGAGCCCCAGGGCCTCACTGCAAAGAATCCTTATATCGAAGGATGGACCCCACACCGAAGTTGTCCCCACCTCAAACTTGTGCTGCCCTGATAGACCCAAGGGAGCCCTACAAACTGACATCAGGAACCTGGACTGCTGAGTTTTCTTTCCCAGGGAAAATGGAAAAAGGATGTGCCCAGGGGCCCCTGGCCCTGACTGCAAAAAATCCTTATATCGAAGGATGGACCCCACACCGAAGTTGTCCCCACCTCAAACTTGTGCTGCCCTGATAGACCCAAGGGAGCCCTACAAACTGACATCAGGAACCTGGACTGCTGAGTTTTCTTTCCCGGGGAAAATGGCCAAAGGATGTGCCCGTGGGGCCCTGGCCCTGACAGCAAAAAATCCTTATATCGAAGGATGGACCCCACACCGAAGTTGTCCCCACCTCAAACTTGTGCTGCCCTGATAGACCCAAGGGAGCCCTACAAACTGACATCAGGAAGCTGGACTGCTGAGTTTTCTTTCCCAGGGAAAATGGAAAAAGGATGTGCCCCGGGTCCCCTGGCTCTGGGCTGGGGCTCACTGCAAAGAATCCTTATATCGAAGGATGGACCCCACACCGAAGATGTCCCCACCTCAAACTTGTGCTGCCCTGATAGAACCATGGGAGCCCTACAAACTGACATCAGGAACCTGGACTGCTGAGTTTTCTTTCCCAGGGAAAATGGAAAAAGGATGTGCCCAGGGGCCCCTGGACCTGGGCTGGGGCCTCACTGCAAAGAATCCTTATATCGAAGGATGGACTCTACACCAAAGTTGTCCCCACCTCAAACTTGTGCTGCCCTGATAGACCCAAGGGAGCCCTACAAACTGACATCAGGAACCTGGACTGCTGAGTTTACTTTTCCAGGGAAAATGGAAAAAGGATGTGCCCGGGGGGCCCGGGCCCTGACAGCAAAAAATCCTTATATCGAAGGATGGACCCCACACCGAAGTTGTCCCCACCTCAAACTTGTGCTGCCCTGATAGACCCAAGGGAGCCCTACAAACTGACATCAGGAACCTGGACTGCTGAGTTTTCTTTTCCAGGGAAAATGGAAAAAGGATGTGCCCAGGGGCCCCTGGCCCTGACAGCAAAAAATCCTTATATCGAAGGATGCACCCCACACCGAAATTGTCCCCACCTCAAACTTGTGCTGCCCTGATAGACCCAAGGGAGCCCTACAAACTGACATCAGGAACCTGGACTGCTGAGTTTTCTTTCCCAGAGAAAATGGAAAAAGGATGTGCCAAGGGGCCCCTGGCCCTGACTGCAAAAAATCCTTATATCGAACGATAGACCCCACACCGAAGTTGTCCCCACCTCAAACTTGTGCTGCCCTGATAGACCCAAGGGAGCCCTACAAACTGACATCAGGAACCTGGACTGCTGAGTTTCTTTCCCAGGGAAAATGGAAAAAGGATGTGCCCAGGGGCCCCTGGCCCTGACTGCAAAAAACCCTTATATCGAAGGATGGACCCCACACCGAAGTTGTCCCCACCTCAAACTTGTGCTGCCCTGATAGACCCAAGGGAGCCCTACAAACTGACATCAGGAACCTGGACTGCTGAGTTTTCTTTCCCAGGGAAAATGGAAAAAGGATGTGCCCAGGGGCCCCTGGACCTGGGCTGGGGCCTCACTGCAAAGAATCCTTATATCGAAGGATGGACCCCACACCGAAGTTGTCCCCACCTCAAACTTGTGCTGCCCTGATAGACCCAAGGGAGCCCTACAAACTGACATCAGGAACCTGGACTGCTGAGTTTTCTTTCTCAGGGAAAATGGAAAAAGGATGTGCCCAAGGGCCCCTGGCCCTGACTGCAAAAAGTCCTTATATCGAAGGATGGACCCCACACCGAAGTTGTCCCCACCTCAAACTTGTGCTGCCCTGATAGACCCAAGGGAGCCCTACAAACTGACATCAGGAACCTGGACTGCTGAGTTTTCTTTTCCAGGGAAAATGGAAAAAGGATGTGCCCAGGGGCCCCTGGCCCTGACTGCAAAAAATCCTTATATCGAAGGATGCACCCCACACCGAAATTGTCCCCACCTCAAACTTGTGCTGCCCTGATAGACCCAAGGGAGCCCTACAAACTGACATCAGGAACCTGGACTGCTGAGTTTTCTTTCCCAGGGAAAATGGAAAAAGGATGTGCCCAGGGGCCCCTGGCCCTGACTGCAAAAAATCCATATATCGAAGGATGGACCCCACACCGAAGTTGTCCCCACCTCAAACTTGTGCTGCCCTGATAGACCCAAGGGAGCCCTACAAACTGACATCAGGAACCTGGACTGCTGAGTTTTCTTTCTCAGGGAAAATGGAAAAAGGATGTGCCCAAGGGCCCCTAGCCCTGACTGCAAAAAGTCCTTATATCGAAGGATGGACCCCACACCGAAGTTGTCCCCACCTCAAACTTGTGCTGCCCTGATAGACCCAAGGGAGCCCTACAAACTGACATCAGGAACCTGGACTGCTGAGTTTTCTTTCCCAGGGAAAATGGAAAAAGGATGTGCCCCGGGTCCCCTGGGTCTGGGCTGGGGCTCACTGCAAAGAATCCTTATATCGAAGGATGGACCCCACACCGAAGATGTCCCCACCTCAAACTTGTGCTGCCCTGATAGAACCATGGGAGCCCTACAAACTGACATCAGGAACCTGGACTGCTGAGTTTTCTTTCCCAGGGAAAATGGAAAAAGGATGTGCCCAGGGGCCCCTGGACCTGGGCTGGGGCCTCACTGCAAAGAATCCTTATATCGAAGGATGGACTCTACACCAAAGTTGTCCCCACCTCAAACTTGTGCTGCCCTGATAGACCCAAGGGAGCCCTACAAACTGACATCAGGAACCTGGACTGCTGAGTTTTCTTTCCCAGGGAAAATGGAAAAAGGATGTGCCAAGGGGCCCCTGGCCCTGACTGCAAAAAATCCTTATATCGAAGGATGGACCCCACACCGAAGTTGTCCCCACCTCAAACTTGTGCTGCCCTGATAGACCCAAGGGAGCCCTACAAACTGACATCAGGAAGCTGGACTGCTGAGTTTTCTTTTCCAGGGAAAATGGAAAAAGGATGTGCCCAGGGGCCCCTGGCCCTGACTGCAAAAAATCCTTATATCGAAGGATGCACCCCACACCGAAATTGTCCCCACCTCAAACTTGTGCTGCCCTGATAGACCCAAGGGAGCCCTACAAACTGACATCAGGAACCTGGACTGCTGAGTTTTCTTTCCCAGGGAAAATGGAAAAAGGATGTGCCCCGGGTCCCCTGGCTCTGGGCTGGGGCTCACTGCAAAGAATCCTTATATCGAAGGATGGACCCCACACCGAAGATGTCCCCACCTCAAACTTGTGCTGCCCTGATAGACCCAAGGGAGCCCTACAAACTGACATCAGGAACCTGGACTGCTGAGTTTTCTTTCCCAGGGAAAATGGAAAAAGGATGTGCCCAGGGGCCCCTGGCCCTGAGCCCCAGGGCCTCACTGCAAAGAATCCTTATATCGAAGGATGGACCCCACACCGAAGTTGTCCCCACCTCAAACTTGTGCTGCCCTGATAGACCCAAGGGAGCCCTACAAACTGACATCAGGAACCTGGACTGCTGAGTTTTCTTTCCCAGGGAAAATGGAAAAAGGATGTGCCCGGGGGCCCCTGGACCTGGGCTGGGGCCTCACTGCTAAGAATCCTTATATCGAAGGATGGACCCCACACCGAAGTTGTCCCCACCTCAAACTTGTGCTGCCCTGATAGACCCAAGGGAGCCCTACAAACTGACATCAGGAACCTGGACTGCTGAGTTTTCTTTCTCAGGGAAAATGGAAAAAGGATGTGCCCAAGGGCCCCTAGCCCTGACTGCAAAAAGTCCTTATATCGAAGGATGGACCCCACACCGAAGTTGTCCCCACCTCAAACTTGTGCTGCCCTGATAGACCCAAGGGAGCCCTACAAACTGACATCAGGAACCTGGACTGCTGAGTTTTCTTTCCCAGGGAAAATGGAAAAAGGATGTGCCCAGGGGCCCCTGGACCTGGGCTGGGGCCTCACTGCAAAGAATCCTTATATCGAAGGATGGACCCCACACCGAAGTTGTCCCCACCTCAAACTTGTGCTGCCCTGATAGACCCAAGGGAGCCCTACAAACTGACATCAGGAACCTGGACTGCTGAGTTTTCTTTCCCAGGGAAAATGGAAAAAGGATGTGCCCGGGGGGCCCGGGCCCTGACAGCAAAAAATCCTTATATCGAAGGATGGACCCCACACCGAAGTTTTCCCCACCTCAAACTTGTGCTGCCCTGATAGACCCAAGGGAGCCCTACAAACTGACATCAGGAACCTGGACTGCTGAGTTTTCTTTCCCAGGGAAAATGGAAAAAGGATGTGCCCAGGGGCCCCTGGCCCTGACAGCAAAAAATCCTTCTATCGAAGGATGGACCCCACACCGAAGTTGTCCCCACCTCAAACTTGTGCTGCCCTGATAGACCCAAGGGAGCCCTACAAACTGACATCAGGAACCTGGACTGCTGAGTTTTCTTTCCCAGGGAAAATGGAAAAAGGATGTGCCCAGGGGCCCCTGGACCTGGGCTGGGGCCTCACTGCAAAGAATCCTTATATCGAAGGATGGACCCCACACCCAAGTTGTCCCCACCTCAAACTTGTGCTGCCCTGATAGACCCAAGGGAGCCCTACAAACTGACATCAGGAACCTGGACTGCTGAGTTTTCTTTCCCAGGGAAAATGGAAAAAGGATGTGCCCAGGGGCCCCTGGCCCTGACTGCAAAAAATCCTTATATCGAAGGATGGACCCCACACCGAAGTTCTCCCCACCTCAAACTTGTGCTGCCCTGATAGACCCAAGGGAGCCCTACAAACTGACATCAGGAACCTGGACTGCTGAGTTTTCTTTCCCAGGGAAAATGGAAAAAGGATGTGCCCGGGGGGCCCTGGCCCTGACAGCAAAAAATCCTTATATCGAAGGATGGACCCCACACCGAAGTTGTCCCCACCTCAAACTTGTGCTGCCCTGATAGACCCAAGGGAGCCCTACAAACTGACATCAGGAACCTGGACTGCTGAGTTTTCTTTTCCAGGGAAAATGGAAAAAGGATGTGCCCAGGGGCCCCTGGCCCTGACTGCAAAAAATCCTTATATCGAAGGATGCACCCCACACCGAAATTGTCCCCACCTCAAACTTGTGCTGCCCTGATAGACCCAAGAGAGCCCTACAAACTGACATCAGGAACCTGGACTGCTGAGTTTTCTTTCCCAGAGAAAATGGAAAAAGGATGTGCCAAGGGGCCCCTGGCCCTGACTGCAAAAAATCCTTATATCGAACGATAGACCCCACACCGAAGTTGTCCCCACCTCAAACTTGTGCTGCCCTGATAGACCCAAGGGAGCCCTACAAACTGACATCAGGAACCTGGACTGCTGAGTTTTCCTTCCCAGGGCAAATGGAAAAAGGATGTGCCCGGGGGCCCCTGGCCCTGGGCTGGGGCCTCACTGCTAAGAATCCTTATATCGAAGGACGGACCCCACACCGAAGTTGTCCCCACCTCAAACTTGTGCTGCCCTGATAGACCCAAGGGAGCCCTACAAACTGACATCAGGAACCTGGACTGCTGAGTTTTCTTTCTCAGGGAAAATGGAAAAAGGATGTGCCCAAGGGCCCCTAGCCCTGACTGCAAAAAGTCCTTATATCGAAGGATGGACCCCACACCGAAGTTGTCCCCACCTCAAACTTGTGCTGCCCTGATAGACCCAAGGGAGCCCTACAAACTGACATCAGGAACCTGGACTGCTGAGTTTTCTTTCCCAGGGAAAATGGAAAAAGGATGTGCCCAGGGGCCCCTGGACCTGGGCTGGGGCCTCACTGCAAAGAATCCTTATATCGAAGGATGGACCCCACACCGAAGTTGTCCCCACCTCAAACTTGTGCTGCCCTGATAGACCCAAGGGAGCCCTACAAACTGACATCAGGAACCTGGACTGCTGAGTTTTCTTTCTCAGGGAAAATGGAAAAAGGATGTGCCCAAGGGCCCCTAGCCCTGACTGCAAAAAGTCCTTATATCGAAGGATGGACCCCACACCGAAGTTGTCCCCACCTCAAACTTGTGCTGCCCTGATAGACCCAAGGGAGCCCTACAAACTGACATCAGGAACCTGGACTGCTGAGTTTTCTTTTCCAGGGAAAATGGAAAAAGGATGTGCCCAGGGGCCCCTGGCCCTGAGCCCCAGGGCCTCACTGCAAAGAATCCTTATATCGAAGGATGGACCCCACACCGAAGTTGTCCCCACCTCAAACTTGTGCTGCCCTGATAGACCCAAGGGAGCCCTACAAACTGACATCAGGAACCTGGACTGCTGAGTTTTCTTTCCCAGGGAAAATGGAAAAAGGATGTGCCCAGGGGCCCCTGGCCCTGACTGCAAAAAATCCTTATATCGAAGGATGGACCCCACACCGAAGTTGTCCCCACCTCAAACTTGTGCTGCCCTGATAGACCCAAGGGAGCCCTACAAACTGACATCAGGAACCTGGACTGCTGAGTTTTCTTTTCCAGGGAAAATGGAAAAAGGATGTGCCCAGGGGCCCCTGGCCCTGACTGCAAAAAATCCTTATATCGAAGGATGCACCCCACACCGAAATTGTCCCCACCTCAAACTTGTGCTGCCCTGATAGACCCAAGGGAGCCCTACAAACTGACATCAGGAACCTGGACTGCTGAGTTTTCTTTCCCAGGGAAAATGGAAAAAGGATGTGCCCCGGGTCCCCTGGCTCTGGGCTGGGGCTCACTGCAAAGAATCCTTATATCGAAGGATGGACCCCACACCGAAGATGTCCCCACCTCAAACTTGTGCTGCCCTGATAGAACCATGGGAGCCCTACAAACTGACATCAGGAACCTGGACTGCTGAGTTTTCTTTCCCAGGGAAAATGTAAAAAGGATGTGCCCAGGGGCCCCTGGCCCTGAGCCCCAGGGCCTCACTGCAAAGAATCCTTATATCGAAGGATGGACCCCACACCGAAGTTGTCCCCACCTCAAACTTGTGCTGCCCTGATAGACCCAAGGGAGCCCTACAAACTGACATCAGGAACCTGGACTGCTGAGTTTTCTTTCCCAGGGAAAATGGAAAAAGGATGTGCCCGGGGGGCCCGGGCCCTGACAGCAAAAAATCCTTATATCGAAGGATGGACCCCACACCGAAGTTTTCCCCACCTCAAACTTGTGCTGCCCTGATAGACCCAAGGGAGCCCTAAAAACTGACATCAGGAACCTGGACTGCTGAGTTTTCTTTCCCAGGGAAAATGGAAAAAGGATGTGCCCAGGGGCCCCTGGCCCTGACTGCAAAGAATCCTTATATCGAAGGATGGACCCCACACCGAAGTTGTCCCCACCTCAAACTTGTGCTGCCCTGATAGACCCAAGGGAGCCCTACAAACTGACATCAGGAACCTGGACTGCTGAGTTTTCTTTCCCAGGGAAAATGGAAAAAGGATGTGCCAAGGGGCCCCTGGCCCTGACAGCAAAAAATCCTTATATCGAAGGATGGACCCCACACCGAAGTTGTCCCCACCTCAAACTTGTGCTGCCCTGATAGACCCAAGGGAGCCCTACAAACTGACATCAGGAACCTGGACTGCTGAGTTTTCTTTTCCAGGGAAAATGGAAAAAGGATGTGCCCGGGGGCCCCTGGCAATGACTGCAAAGAATCCTTATATCGAAGGATGGACCCAACACCGAAATTGTCCCCACCTCAAACTTGTGCTGCCCTGATAGACCCAAGGGAGCCCTACAAACTGACATCAGGAACCTGGACTGCTGAGTTTTCTTTCCCAGGGAAAATGGAAAAAGGATGTGCCAAGGGGCCCCTGGCCCTGACAGCAAAAAATCCTTATATCGAAGGATGGACCCCACACCGAAGTTGTCCCCACCTCAAACTTGTGCTGCCCTGATAGACCCAAGGGAGCCCTACAAACTGACATCAGGAACCTGGACTGCTGAGTTTTCTTTTCCAGGGAAAATGGAAAAAGGATGTGCCCAGGGGCCCCTGGCCCTGACTGCAAAAAATCCTTATATCGAAGGATGCACCCCACACCGAAATTGTCCCCACCTCAAACTTGTGCTGCCCTGATAGACCCAAGGGAGCCCTACAAACTGACATCAGGAACCTGGACTGCTGAGTTTTCTTTCCCAGGGAAAATGGAAAAAGGATGTGCCCAGGGGCCCCTGGCCCTGACTGCAAAAAATCCATATATCGAAGGATGGACCCCACACCGAAGTTGTCCCCACCTCAAACTTGTGCTGCCCTGATAGACCCAAGGGAGCCCTACAAACTGACATCAGGAACCTGGACTGCTGAGTTTTCTTTCTCAGGGAAAATGGAAAAAGGATGTGCCCAAGGGCCCCTAGCCCTGACTGCAAAAAGTCCTTATATCGAAGGATGGACCCCACACCGAAGTTGTCCCCACCTCAAACTTGTGCTGCCCTGATAGACCCAAGGGAGCCCTACAAACTGACATCAGGAACCTGGACTGCTGAGTTTTCTTTCCCAGGGAAAATGGAAAAAGGATGTGCCCCGGGTCCCCTGGGTCTGGGCTGGGGCTCACTGCAAAGAATCCTTATATCGAAGGATGGACCCCACACCGAAGATGTCCCCACCTCAAACTTGTGCTGCCCTGATAGAACCATGGGAGCCCTACAAACTGACATCAGGAACCTGGACTGCTGAGTTTTCTTTCCCAGGGAAAATGGAAAAAGGATGTGCCCAGGGGCCCCTGGACCTGGGCTGGGGCCTCACTGCAAAGAATCCTTATATCGAAGGATGGACTCTACACCAAAGTTGTCCCCACCTCAAACTTGTGCTGCCCTGATAGACCCAAGGGAGCCCTACAAACTGACATCAGGAACCTGGACTGCTGAGTTTTCTTTCCCAGGGAAAATGGAAAAAGGATGTGCCAAGGGGCCCCTGGCCCTGACTGCAAAAAATCCTTATATCGAAGGATGGACCCCACACCGAAGTTGTCCCCACCTCAAACTTGTGCTGCCCTGATAGACCCAAGGGAGCCCTACAAACTGACATCAGGAACCTGGACTGCTGAGTTTTCTTTCCCAGGGAAAATGGAAAAAGGATGTGCCCCGGGTCCCCTGGGTCTGGGCTGGGGCTCACTGCAAAGAATCCTTATATCGAAGGATGGACCCCACACCGAAGATGTCCCCACCTCAAACTTGTGCTGCCCTGATAGAACCATGGGAGCCCTACAAACTGACATCAGGAACCTGGACTGCTGAGTTTTCTTTCCCAGGGAAAATGGAAAAAGGATGTGCCCAGGGGCCCCTGGACCTGGGCTGGGGCCTCACTGCAAAGAATCCTTATATCGAAGGATGGACTCTACACCAAAGTTGTCCCCACCTCAAACTTGTGCTGCCCTGATAGACCCAAGGGAGCCCTACAAACTGACATCAGGAACCTGGACTGCTGAGTTTTCTTTCCCAGGGAAAATGGAAAAAGGATGTGCCAAGGGGCCCCTGGCCCTGACTGCAAAAAATCCTTATATCGAAGGATGGACCCCACACCGAAGTTGTCCCCACCTCAAACTTGTGCTGCCCTGATAGACCCAAGGGAGCCCTACAAACTGACATCAGGAAGCTGGACTGCTGAGTTTTCTTTTCCAGGGAAAATGGAAAAAGGATGTGCCCAGGGGCCCCTGGCCCTGACTGCAAAAAATCCTTATATCGAAGGATGCACCCCACACCGAAATTGTCCCCACCTCAAACTTGTGCTGCCCTGATAGACCCAAGGGAGCCCTACAAACTGACATCAGGAACCTGGACTGCTGAGTTTTCTTTCCCAGGGAAAATGGAAAAAGGATGTGCCCCGGGTCCCCTGGCTCTGGGCTGGGGCTCACTGCAAAGAATCCTTATATCGAAGGATGGACCCCACACCGAAGATGTCCCCACCTCAAACTTGTGCTGCCCTGATAGACCCAAGGGAGCCCTACAAACTGACATCAGGAACCTGGACTGCTGAGTTTTCTTTCCCAGGGAAAATGGAAAAAGGATGTGCCCAGGGGCCCCTGGCCCTGAGCCCCAGGGCCTCACTGCAAAGAATCCTTATATCGAAGGATGGACCCCACACCGAAGTTGTCCCCACCTCAAACTTGTGCTGCCCTGATAGACCCAAGGGAGCCCTACAAACTGACATCAGGAACCTGGACTGCTGAGTTTTCTTTCCCAGGGAAAATGGAAAAAGGATGTGCCCGGGGGCCCCTGGACCTGGGCTGGGGCCTCACTGCTAAGAATCCTTATATCGAAGGATGGACCCCACACCGAAGTTGTCCCCACCTCAAACTTGTGCTGCCCTGATAGACCCAAGGGAGCCCTACAAACTGACATCAGGAACCTGGACTGCTGAGTTTTCTTTCTCAGGGAAAATGGAAAAAGGATGTGCCCAAGGGCCCCTAGCCCTGACTGCAAAAAGTCCTTATATCGAAGGATGGACCCCACACCGAAGTTGTCCCCACCTCAAACTTGTGCTGCCCTGATAGACCCAAGGGAGCCCTACAAACTGACATCAGGAACCTGGACTGCTGAGTTTTCTTTCCCAGGGAAAATGGAAAAAGGATGTGCCCAGGGGCCCCTGGACCTGGGCTGGGGCCTCACTGCAAAGAATCCTTATATCGAAGGATGGACCCCACACCGAAGTTGTCCCCACCTCAAACTTGTGCTGCCCTGATAGACCCAAGGGAGCCCTACAAACTGACATCAGGAACCTGGACTGCTGAGTTTTCTTTCCCAGGGAAAATGGAAAAAGGATGTGCCCGGGGGGCCCGGGCCCTGACAGCAAAAAATCCTTATATCGAAGGATGGACCCCACACCGAAGTTTTCCCCACCTCAAACTTGTGCTGCCCTGATAGACCCAAGGGAGCCCTACAAACTGACATCAGGAACCTGGACTGCTGAGTTTTCTTTCCCAGGGAAAATGGAAAAAGGATGTGCCCAGGGGCCCCTGGCCCTGACAGCAAAAAATCCTTCTATCGAAGGATGGACCCCACACCGAAGTTGTCCCCACCTCAAACTTGTGCTGCCCTGATAGACCCAAGGGAGCCCTACAAACTGACATCAGGAACCTGGACTGCTGAGTTTTCTTTCCCAGGGAAAATGGAAAAAGGATGTGCCCAGGGGCCCCTGGACCTGGGCTGGGGCCTCACTGCAAAGAATCCTTATATCGAAGGATGGACCCCACACCCAAGTTGTCCCCACCTCAAACTTGTGCTGCCCTGATAGACCCAAGGGAGCCCTACAAACTGACATCAGGAACCTGGACTGCTGAGTTTTCTTTCCCAGGGAAAATGGAAAAAGGATGTGCCCAGGGGCCCCTGGCCCTGACTGCAAAAAATCCTTATATCGAAGGATGGACCCCACACCGAAGTTCTCCCCACCTCAAACTTGTGCTGCCCTGATAGACCCAAGGGAGCCCTACAAACTGACATCAGGAACCTGGACTGCTGAGTTTTCTTTCCCAGGGAAAATGGAAAAAGGATGTGCCCGGGGGGCCCTGGCCCTGACAGCAAAAAATCCTTATATCGAAGGATGGACCCCACACCGAAGTTGTCCCCACCTCAAACTTGTGCTGCCCTGATAGACCCAAGGGAGCCCTACAAACTGACATCAGGAACCTGGACTGCTGAGTTTTCTTTTCCAGGGAAAATGGAAAAAGGATGTGCCCAGGGGCCCCTGGCCCTGACTGCAAAAAATCCTTATATCGAAGGATGCACCCCACACCGAAATTGTCCCCACCTCAAACTTGTGCTGCCCTGATAGACCCAAGAGAGCCCTACAAACTGACATCAGGAACCTGGACTGCTGAGTTTTCTTTCCCAGAGAAAATGGAAAAAGGATGTGCCAAGGGGCCCCTGGCCCTGACTGCAAAAAATCCTTATATCGAACGATAGACCCCACACCGAAGTTGTCCCCACCTCAAACTTGTGCTGCCCTGATAGACCCAAGGGAGCCCTACAAACTGACATCAGGAACCTGGACTGCTGAGTTTTCCTTCCCAGGGCAAATGGAAAAAGGATGTGCCCGGGGGCCCCTGGCCCTGGGCTGGGGCCTCACTGCTAAGAATCCTTATATCGAAGGACGGACCCCACACCGAAGTTGTCCCCACCTCAAACTTGTGCTGCCCTGATAGACCCAAGGGAGCCCTACAAACTGACATCAGGAACCTGGACTGCTGAGTTTTCTTTCTCAGGGAAAATGGAAAAAGGATGTGCCCAAGGGCCCCTAGCCCTGACTGCAAAAAGTCCTTATATCGAAGGATGGACCCCACACCGAAGTTGTCCCCACCTCAAACTTGTGCTGCCCTGATAGACCCAAGGGAGCCCTACAAACTGACATCAGGAACCTGGACTGCTGAGTTTTCTTTCCCAGGGAAAATGGAAAAAGGATGTGCCCAGGGGCCCCTGGACCTGGGCTGGGGCCTCACTGCAAAGAATCCTTATATCGAAGGATGGACCCCACACCGAAGTTGTCCCCACCTCAAACTTGTGCTGCCCTGATAGACCCAAGGGAGCCCTACAAACTGACATCAGGAACCTGGACTGCTGAGTTTTCTTTCTCAGGGAAAATGGAAAAAGGATGTGCCCAAGGGCCCCTAGCCCTGACTGCAAAAAGTCCTTATATCGAAGGATGGACCCCACACCGAAGTTGTCCCCACCTCAAACTTGTGCTGCCCTGATAGACCCAAGGGAGCCCTACAAACTGACATCAGGAACCTGGACTGCTGAGTTTTCTTTTCCAGGGAAAATGGAAAAAGGATGTGCCCAGGGGCCCCTGGCCCTGAGCCCCAGGGCCTCACTGCAAAGAATCCTTATATCGAAGGATGGACCCCACACCGAAGTTGTCCCCACCTCAAACTTGTGCTGCCCTGATAGACCCAAGGGAGCCCTACAAACTGACATCAGGAACCTGGACTGCTGAGTTTTCTTTCCCAGGGAAAATGGAAAAAGGATGTGCCCAGGGGCCCCTGGCCCTGACTGCAAAAAATCCTTATATCGAAGGATGGACCCCACACCGAAGTTGTCCCCACCTCAAACTTGTGCTGCCCTGATAGACCCAAGGGAGCCCTACAAACTGACATCAGGAACCTGGACTGCTGAGTTTTCTTTTCCAGGGAAAATGGAAAAAGGATGTGCCCAGGGGCCCCTGGCCCTGACTGCAAAAAATCCTTATATCGAAGGATGCACCCCACACCGAAATTGTCCCCACCTCAAACTTGTGCTGCCCTGATAGACCCAAGGGAGCCCTACAAACTGACATCAGGAACCTGGACTGCTGAGTTTTCTTTCCCAGGGAAAATGGAAAAAGGATGTGCCCCGGGTCCCCTGGCTCTGGGCTGGGGCTCACTGCAAAGAATCCTTATATCGAAGGATGGACCCCACACCGAAGATGTCCCCACCTCAAACTTGTGCTGCCCTGATAGAACCATGGGAGCCCTACAAACTGACATCAGGAACCTGGACTGCTGAGTTTTCTTTCCCAGGGAAAATGTAAAAAGGATGTGCCCAGGGGCCCCTGGCCCTGAGCCCCAGGGCCTCACTGCAAAGAATCCTTATATCGAAGGATGGACCCCACACCGAAGTTGTCCCCACCTCAAACTTGTGCTGCCCTGATAGACCCAAGGGAGCCCTACAAACTGACATCAGGAACCTGGACTGCTGAGTTTTCTTTCCCAGGGAAAATGGAAAAAGGATGTGCCCGGGGGGCCCGGGCCCTGACAGCAAAAAATCCTTATATCGAAGGATGGACCCCACACCGAAGTTTTCCCCACCTCAAACTTGTGCTGCCCTGATAGACCCAAGGGAGCCCTAAAAACTGACATCAGGAACCTGGACTGCTGAGTTTTCTTTCCCAGGGAAAATGGAAAAAGGATGTGCCCAGGGGCCCCTGGCCCTGACTGCAAAGAATCCTTATATCGAAGGATGGACCCCACACCGAAGTTGTCCCCACCTCAAACTTGTGCTGCCCTGATAGACCCAAGGGAGCCCTACAAACTGACATCAGGAACCTGGACTGCTGAGTTTTCTTTCCCAGGGAAAATGGAAAAAGGATGTGCCAAGGGGCCCCTGGCCCTGACAGCAAAAAATCCTTATATCGAAGGATGGACCCCACACCGAAGTTGTCCCCACCTCAAACTTGTGCTGCCCTGATAGACCCAAGGGAGCCCTACAAACTGACATCAGGAACCTGGACTGCTGAGTTTTCTTTTCCAGGGAAAATGGAAAAAGGATGTGCCCGGGGGCCCCTGGCAATGACTGCAAAGAATCCTTATATCGAAGGATGGACCCAACACCGAAATTGTCCCCACCTCAAACTTGTGCTGCCCTGATAGACCCAAGGGAGCCCTACAAACTGACATCAGGAACCTGGACTGCTGAGTTTTCTTTCCCAGGGAAAATGGAAAAAGGATGTGCCAAGGGGCCCCTGGCCCTGACAGCAAAAAATCCTTATATCGAAGGATGGACCCCACACCGAAGTTGTCCCCACCTCAAACTTGTGCTGCCCTGATAGACCCAAGGGAGCCCTACAAACTGACATCAGGAACCTGGACTGCTGAGTTTTCTTTTCCAGGGAAAATGGAAAAAGGATGTGCCCAGGGGCCCCTGGCCCTGACTGCAAAAAATCCTTATATCGAAGGATGCACCCCACACCGAAATTGTCCCCACCTCAAACTTGTGCTGCCCTGATAGACCCAAGGGAGCCCTACAAACTGACATCAGGAACCTGGACTGCTGAGTTTTCTTTCCCAGGGAAAATGGAAAAAGGATGTGCCCAGGGGCCCCTGGCCCTGACTGCAAAAAATCCATATATCGAAGGATGGACCCCACACCGAAGTTGTCCCCACCTCAAACTTGTGCTGCCCTGATAGACCCAAGGGAGCCCTACAAACTGACATCAGGAACCTGGACTGCTGAGTTTTCTTTCTCAGGGAAAATGGAAAAAGGATGTGCCCAAGGGCCCCTAGCCCTGACTGCAAAAAGTCCTTATATCGAAGGATGGACCCCACACCGAAGTTGTCCCCACCTCAAACTTGTGCTGCCCTGATAGACCCAAGGGAGCCCTACAAACTGACATCAGGAACCTGGACTGCTGAGTTTTCTTTCCCAGGGAAAATGGAAAAAGGATGTGCCCCGGGTCCCCTGGGTCTGGGCTGGGGCTCACTGCAAAGAATCCTTATATCGAAGGATGGACCCCACACCGAAGATGTCCCCACCTCAAACTTGTGCTGCCCTGATAGAACCATGGGAGCCCTACAAACTGACATCAGGAACCTGGACTGCTGAGTTTTCTTTCCCAGGGAAAATGGAAAAAGGATGTGCCCAGGGGCCCCTGGACCTGGGCTGGGGCCTCACTGCAAAGAATCCTTATATCGAAGGATGGACTCTACACCAAAGTTGTCCCCACCTCAAACTTGTGCTGCCCTGATAGACCCAAGGGAGCCCTACAAACTGACATCAGGAACCTGGACTGCTGAGTTTTCTTTCCCAGGGAAAATGGAAAAAGGATGTGCCAAGGGGCCCCTGGCCCTGACTGCAAAAAATCCTTATATCGAAGGATGGACCCCACACCGAAGTTGTCCCCACCTCAAACTTGTGCTGCCCTGATAGACCCAAGGGAGCCCTACAAACTGACATCAGGAACCTGGACTGCTGAGTTTTCTTTCCCAGGGAAAATGGAAAAAGGATGTGCCCAGGGGCCCCTGGACCTGGGCTGGGGCCTCACTGCAAAGAATCCTTATATCGAAGGATGGACCCCACACCGAAGTTGTCCCCACCTCAAACTTGTGCTGCCCTGATAGACCCAAGGGAGCCCTACAAACTGACATCAGGAACCTGGACTGCTGAGTTTTCTTTCTCAGGGAAAATGGAAAAAGGATGTGCCCAAGGGCCCCTAGCCCTGACTGCAAAAAGTCCTTATATCGAAGGATGGACCCCACACCGAAGTTGTCCCCACCTCAAACTTGTGCTGCCCTGATAGACCCAAGGGAGCCCTACAAACTGACATCAGGAACCTGGACTGCTGAGTTTTCTTTTCCAGGGAAAATGGAAAAAGGATGTGCCCAGGGGCCCCTGGCCCTGACTGCAAAAAATCCTTATATCGAAGGATGCACCCCACACCGAAATTGTCCCCACCTCAAACTTGTGCTGCCCTGATAGACCCAAGGGAGCCCTACAAACTGACATCAGGAACCTGGACTGCTGAGTTTTCTTTCCCAGGGAAAATGGAAAAAGGATGTGCCCAGGGTCCCCTGGCTCTGGGCTGGGGCTCACTGCAAAGAATCCTTATATCGAAGGATGGACCCCACACCGAAGATGTCCCCACCTCAAACTTGTGCTGCCCTGATAGACCCAAGGGAGCCCTACAAACTGACATCAGGAACCTGGACTGCTGAGTTTTCTTTCCCAGGGAAAATGGAAAAAGGATGTGCCCAGGGGCCCCTGGCCCTGAGCCCCAGGGCCTCACTGCAAAGAATCCTTATATCGAAGGATGGACCCCACACCGAAGTTGTCCCCACCTCAAACTTGTGCTGCCCTGATAGACCCAAGGGAGCCCTACAAACTGACATCAGGAACCTGGACTGCTGAGTTTTCTTTCCCAGGGAAAATGGAAAAAGGATGTGCCAAGGGGCCCCTGGCCCTGACAGCAAAAAATCCTTATATCGAAGGATGGACCCCACACCGAAGTTGTCCCCACCTCAAACTTGTGCTGCCCTGATAGACCCAAGGGAGCCCTACAAACTGACATCAGGAACCTGGACTGCTGAGTTTTCTTTCCCAGGGAAAATGGAAAAAGGATGTGCCCGGGGGGCCCTGGCCCTGACAGCAAAAAATCCTTATATCGAAGGATGGACCCCACACCGAAGTTGTCCCCACCTCAAACTTGTGCTGCCCTGATAGACCCAAGGGAGCCCTACAAACTGACATCAGGAACCTGGACTGCTGAGTTTTCTTTTCCAGGGAAAATGGAAAAAGGATGTGCCCAGGGGCCCCTGGCCCTGACTGCAAAAAATCCTTATATCGAAGGATGCACCCCACACCGAAATTGTCCCCACCTCAAACTTGTGCTGCCCTGATAGA
The DNA here is from genome assembly GCF_050655825.1 of Lonchura striata. Classification (NCBI taxonomy): domain Eukaryota; kingdom Metazoa; phylum Chordata; class Aves; order Passeriformes; family Estrildidae; genus Lonchura; species Lonchura striata. The sequence goes on from NC_140723.1 coordinate 4,966,283, forward strand.
CCCAAGGGAGCCCTACAAACTGACATCAGGAACCTGGACTGCTGAGTTTTCTTTCCCAGAGAAAATGGAAAAAGGATGTGCCAAGGGGCCCCTGGCCCTGACTGCAAAAAATCCTTATATCGAACGATAGACCCCACACCGAAGTTGTCCCCACCTCAAACTTGTGCTGCCCTGATAGACCCAAGGGAGCCCTACAAACTGACATCAGGAACCTGGACTGCTGAGTTTTCCTTCCCAGGGCAAATGGAAAAAGGATGTGCCCAGGGGCCCCTGGCCCTGGGCTGGGGCCTGACTGCAAAGAATCCTTATATCGAAGGATGGACCCCACACTGAAGATGTCCCCACCTCAAACTTGTGCTGCCCTGATAGAACCATGGGAGCCCTGCAAACTGACATCAGGAACCTGGACTGCTGAGTTTTCTTTTCCAGGGAAAATGGAAAAAGGATGTGCCCGGGGGGCCCGGGCCCTGACAGCAAAAAATCCTTATATCGAAGGATGGACCCCACACCGAAGTTGTCCCCACCTCAAACTTGTGCTGCCCTGATAGACCCAAGGGAGCCCTACAAACTGACATCAGGAACCTGGACTGCTGAGTTTTCTTTTCCAGGGAAAATGGAAAAAGGATGTGCCCGGGGGCCCCTGGCCCTGACTGCAAAGAATCCTTATATCGAAGGATGGACCCAACACCGAAATTGTCCCCACCTCAAACTTGTGCTGCCCTGATAGACCCAAGGGAGCCCTACAAACTGACATCAGGAACCTGGACTGCTGAGTTTTCTTTCCCAGGGAAAATGGAAAAAGGATGTGCCCAGGGGCCCCTGGCCCTGACTGCAAAAAATCCTTATATCGAAGGATGGACCCCACACCGAAGTTGTCCCCACCTCAAACTTGTGCTGCCCTGATAGACCCAAGGGAGCCCTACAAACTGACATCAGGAACCTGGACTGCTGAGTTTTCTTTCCCAGGGAAAATGGCCAAAGGATGTGCCCAGGGGCGCCTGGCCCTGACTGCAAAGAATCCTTATAACGAAGGATGGACCCCACACCGAAGTTGTCCCCACCTCAAACTTGTGCTGCCCTGATAGACCCAAGGGAGCCCTACAAACTGACATCAGGAAGCTGGACTGCTGAGTTTTCTTTTCCAGGGAAAATGGAAAAAGGATGTGCCCAGGGGCCCCTGGCCCTGACTGCAAAAAATCCTTATATCGAAGGATGCACCCCACACCGAAATTGTCCCCACCTCAAACTTGTGCTGCCCTGATAGACCCAAGGGAGCCCTACAAACTGACATCAGGAACCTGGACTGCTGAGTTTCTTTCTCAGGGAAAATGGAAAAAGGATGTGCCCAGGGGCCCCTGGCCCTGACTGCAAAAAACCCTTATATCGAAGGATGGACCCCACACCGAAGTTGTCCCCACCTCAAACTTGTGCTGCCCTGATAGACCCAAGGGAGCCCTACAAACTGACATCAGGAACCTGGACTGCTGAGTTTTCTTTCCCAGGGAAAATGGAAAAAGGATGTGCCAAGGGGCCCCTGGACCTGGGCTGGGGCCTCACTGCAAAGAATCCTTATATCGAAGGATGGACCCCACACCGAAGTTGTCCCCACCTCAAACTTGTGCTGCCCTGATAGACCCAAGGGAGCCCTACAAACTGACATCAGGAACCTGGACTGCTGAGTTTTCTTTCTCAGGGAAAATGGAAAAAGGATGTGCCCAAGGGCCCCTAGCCCTGACTGCAAAAAGTCCTTATATCGAAGGATGGACCCCACACCGAAGTTGTCCCCACCTCAAACTTGTGCTGCCCTGATAGACCCAAGGGAGCCCTACAAACTGACATCAGGAACCTGGACTGCTGAGTTTTCTTTTCCAGGGAAAATGGAAAAAGGATGTGCCCAGGGGCCCCTGGCCCTGACTGCAAAAAATCCTTATATCGAAGGATGCACCCCACACCGAAATTGTCCCCACCTCAAACTTGTGCTGCTCTGATAGACCCAAGGGAGCCCTACAAACTGACATCAGGAACCTGGACTGCTGAGTTTTCTTTCCCACGGAAAATGGAAAAAGGATGTGCCCCGGGTCCCCTGGCTCTGGGCTGGGGCTCACTGCAAAGAATCCTTATATCGAAGGATGGACCCCACACCGAAGTTTTCCCCACCTCAAACTTGTGCTGCCCTGATAGACCCAAGGGAGCCCTACAAACTGACATCAGGAACCTGGACTGCTGAGTTTTCTTTCCCAGGGAAAATGGAAAAAGGATGTGCCCAGGGGCCCCTGGCCCTGACTGCAAAAAATCCTTATATCGAAGGATGGACCCCACACCGAAGTTGTCCCCACCTCAAACTTGTGCTGCCCTGATAGACCCAAGGGAGCCCTACAAACTGACATCAGGAACCTGGACTGCTGAGTTTTCTTTCCCAGGGAAAATGGAAAAAGGATGTGCCAAGGGGCCCCTGGCCCTGACAGCAAAAAATCCTTATATCGAAGGATGGACCCCACACCGAAGTTGTCCCCACCTCAAACTTGTGCTGCCCTGATAGACCCAAGGGAGCCCTACAAACTGACATCAGGAACCTGGACTGCTGAGTTTTCTTTTCCAGGGAAAATGGAAAAAGGATGTGCCCAGGGGCCCCTGGCCCTGACTGCAAAAAATCCTTATATCGAAGGATGCACCCCACACCGAAATTGTCCCCACCTCAAACTTGTGCTGCCCTGATAGAACCATGGGAGCCCTACAAACTGACATCAGGAACCTGGACTGCTGAGTTTTCTTTCCCAGGGAAAATGGAAAAAGGATGTGCCCAGGGGCCCCTGGACCTGGGCTGGGGACTCACTGCAAAGAATCCTTATATCGAAGGATGGACTCTACAGCAAAGTTGTCCCCACCTCAAACTTGTGCTGCCCTGATAGACCCAAGGGAGCCCTACAAACTGACATCAGGAACCTGGACTGCTGAGTTTTCTTTCTCAGGGAAAATGGAAAAAGGATGTGCCCAAGGGCCCCTAGCCCTGACTGCAAAAAGTCCTTATATCGAAGGATGGACCCCACACCGAAGTTGTCCCCACCTCAAACTTGTGCTGCCCTGATAGACCCAAGGGAGCCCTACAAACTGACATCAGGAACCTGGACTGCTGAGTTTTCTTTTCCAGGGAAAATGGAAAAAGGATGTGCCCAGGGGCCCCTGGCCCTGACTGCAAAAAATCCTTATATCGAAGGATGCACCCCACACCGAAATTGTCCCCACCTCAAACTTGTGCTGCCCTGATAGACCCAAGGGAGCCCTACAAACTGACATCAGGAACCTGGACTGCTGAGTTTTCTTTCCCAGGGAAAATGGAAAAAGGATGTGCCCCGGGTCCCCTGGCTCTGGGCTGGGGCTCACTGCAAAGAATCCTTATATCGAAGGATGGACCCCACACCGAAGATGTCCCCACCTCAAACTTGTGCTGCCCTGATAGACCCAAGGGAGCCCTACAAACTGACATCAGGAACCTGGACTGCTGAGTTTTCTTTCCCAGGGAAAATGGAAAAAGGATGTGCCCAGGGGCCCCTGGCCCTGAGCCCCAGGGCCTCACTGCAAAGAATCCTTATATCGAAGGATGGACCCCACACCGAAGTTGTCCCCACCTCAAACTTGTGCTGCCCTGATAGACCCAAGGGAGCCCTACAAACTGACATCAGGAACCTGGACTGCTGAGTTTTCTTTCCCAGGGAAAATGGAAAAAGGATGTGCCAAGGGGCCCCTGGCCCTGACAGCAAAAAATCCTTATATCGAAGGATGGACCCCACACCGAAGTTGTCCCCACCTCAAACTTGTGCTGCCCTGATAGACCCAAGGGAGCCCTACAAACTGACATCAGGAACCTGGACTGCTGAGTTTTCTTTCCCAGGGAAAATGGAAAAAGGATGTGCCCGGGGGGCCCTGGCCCTGACAGCAAAAAATCCTTATATCGAAGGATGGACCCCACACCGAAGTTGTCCCCACCTCAAACTTGTGCTGCCCTGATAGACCCAAGGGAGCCCTACAAACTGACATCAGGAACCTGGACTGCTGAGTTTTCTTTCACAGAGAAAATGGAAAAAGGATGTGCCAAGGGGCCCCTGGCCCTGACTGCAAAAAATCCTTATATCGAACGATAGACCCCACACCGAAGTTGTCCCCACCTCAAACTTGTGCTGCCCTGATAGACCCAAGGGAGCCCTACAAACTGACATCAGGAACCTGGACTGCTGAGTTTTCCTTCCCAGGGCAAATGGAAAAAGGATGTGCCCAGGGGCCCCTGGCCCTGGGCTGGGGCCTGACTGCAAAGAATCCTTATATCGAAGGATGGACCCCACACCGAAGATGTCCCCACCTCAAACTTGTGCTGCCCTGATAGAACCATGGGAGCCCTACAAACTGACATCAGGAACCTGGACTGCTGAGTTTTCTTTCCCAGGGAAAATGGAAAAAGGATGTGCCCGGGGGCCCCAGGCCCTGGGCTGGGGCCTCACTGCAAAGAATCCTTATATCGAAGGATGGACTCCACACCGAAGTTGTCCCCACCTCAAACTTGTGCTGCCCTGATAGACCCAAGGGAGCCCTACAAACTGACATCAGGAACCTGGACTGCTGAGTTTTCTTTCCCAGGGAAAATGGAAAAAGGATGTGCCCAGGGGCCCCTGGACCTGGGCTGGGGCCTCACTGCTAAGAATCCTTATATCGAAGGATGGACCCCACACCGAAGTTGTCCCCACCTCAAACTTGTGCTGCCCTGATAGACCCAAGGGAGCCCTACAAACTGACATCAGGAACCTGGACTGCTGAGTTTTCTTTCTCAGGGAAAATGGAAAAAGGATGTGCCCAAGGGCCCCTAGCCCTGACTGCAAAAAGTCCTTATATCGAAGGATGGACCCCACACCGAAGTTGTCCCCACCTCAAACTTGTGCTGCCCTGATAGACCCAAGGGAGCCCTACAAACTGACATCAGGAACCTGGACTGCTGAGTTTTCTTTCCCAGGGAAAATGGAAAAAGGATGTGCCCAGGGGCCCCTGGACCTGGGCTGGGGCCTCACTGCAAAGAATCCTTATATCGAAGGATGGACCCCACACCGAAGTTGTCCCCACCTCAAACTTGTGCTGCCCTGATAGACCCAAGGGAGCCCTACAAACTGACATCAGGAACCTGGACTGCTGAGTTTTCTTTCCCAGGGAAAATGGAAAAAGGATGTGCCCGGGGGGCCCGGGCCCTGACAGCAAAAAATCCTTATATCGAAGGATGGACCCCACACCGAAGTTGTCCCCACCTCAAACTTGTGCTGCCCTGATAGACCCAAGGGAGCCCTACAAACTGACATCAGGAACCTGGACTGCTGAGTTTTCTTTCCCAGGGAAAATGGAAAAAGGATGTGCCCAGGGGCCCCTGGCCCTGACAGCAAAAAATCCTTCTATCGAAGGATGGACCCCACACCGAAGTTGTCCCCACCTCAAACTTGTGCTGCCCTGATAGACCCAAGGGAGCCCTACAAACTGACATCAGGAACCTGGACTGCTGAGTTTTCTTTCTCAGGGAAAATGGAAAAAGGATGTGCCCAAGGGCCCCTAGCCCTGACTGCAAAAAGTCCTTATATCGAAGGATGGACCCCACACCGAAGTTGTCCCCACCTCAAACTTGTGCTGCCCTGATAGACCCAAGGGAGCCCTACAAACTGACATCAGGAACCTGGACTGCTGAGTTTTCTTTCCCAGGGAAAATGGAAAAAGGATGTGCCCAGGGGCCCCTGGACCTGGGCTGGGGCCTCACTGCAAAGAATCCTTATATCGAAGGATGGACCCCACACCGAAGTTGTCCCCACCTCAAACTTGTGCTGCCCTGATAGACCCAAGGGAGCCCTACAAACTGACATCAGGAACCTGGACTGCTGAGTTTTCTTTCCCAGGGAAAATGGAAAAAGGATGTGCCCAGGGGCCCCTGGCCCTGACTGCAAAAAATCCTTATATCGAAGGATGGACCCCACACCGAAGTTGTCCCCACCTCAAACTTGTGCTGCCCTGATAGACCCAAGGGAGCCCTACAAACTGACATCAGGAACCTGGACTGCTGAGTTTTCTTTCCCAGGGAAAATGGAAAAAGGATGTGCCCGGGGGGCCCTGGCCCTGACAGCAAAAAATCCTTATATCGAAGGATGGACCCCACACCGAAGTTGTCCCCACCTCAAACTTGTGCTGCCCCGATAGACCCAAGGGAGCCCTACAAACTGACATCAGGAACCTGGACTGCTGAGTTTTCTTTCCCAGGGAAAATGGAAAAAGGATGTGCCCGGGGGCCCCTGGCCCTGACTGCAAAGAATCCTTATATCGAAGGATGGACCCAACACCGAAATTGTCCCCACCTCAAACTTGTGCTGCCCTGATAGACCCAAGGGAGCCCTACAAACTGACATCAGGAACCTGGACTGCTGAGTTTTCTTTCCCAGGGAAAATGGAAAAAGGATGTGCCAAGGGGCCCCTGGCCCTGACTGCAAAAAATCCTTATATCGAAGGATGGACCCCACACCGAAGTTGTCCCCACCTCAAACTTGTGCTGCCCTGATAGACCCAAGGGAGCCCTACAAACTGACATCAGGAACCTGGACTGCTGAGTTTTCTTTTCCAGGGAAAATGGAAAAAGGATGTGCCCGGGGGCCCCTGGCCCTGACTGCAAAGAATCCTTATATCGAAGGATGGACCCCACACCGAAGTTGTCCCCACCTCAAACTTGTGCTGCCCTGATAGACCCAAGGGAGCCCTACAAACTGACATCAGGAACCTGGACTGCTGAGTTTTCTTTTCCAGGGAAAATGGAAAAAGGATGTGCCCAGGGGCCCCTGGCCCTGACTGCAAAAAATCCTTATATCGAAGGATGCACCCCACACCGAAATTGTCACCACCTCAAACTTGTGCTGCCCTGATAGACCCAAGGGAGCCCTACAAACTGACATCAGGAACCTGGACTGCTGAGTTTTCTTTCCCAGAGAAAATGGAAAAAGGATGTGCCAAGGGGCCCCTGGCCCTGACTGCAAAAAATCCTTATATCGAACGATAGACCCCACACCGAAGTTGTCCCCACCTCAAACTTGTGCTGCCCTGATAGACCCAAGGGAGCCCTACAAACTGACATCAGGAACCTGGACTGCTGAGTTTTCTTTCCCAGGGAAAATGGAAAAAGGATGTGCCCAGGGGCCCCTGGACCTGGGCTGGGGCCTCACTGCTAAGAATCCTTATATCGAAGGATGGACCCCACACCGAAGTTGTCCCCACCTCAAACTTGTGCTGCCCTGATAGACCCAAGGGAGCCCTACAAACTGACATCAGGAACCTGGACTGCTGAGTTTTCTTTCTCAGGGAAAATGGAAAAAGGATGTGCCCAAGGGCCCCTAGCCCTGACTGCAAAAAGTCCTTATATCGAAGGATGGACCCCACACCGAAGTTGTCCCCACCTCAAACTTGTGCTGCCCTGATAGACCCAAGGGAGCCCTACAAACTGACATCAGGAACCTGGACTGCTGAGTTTTCTTTCCCAGGGAAAATGGAAAAAGGATGTGCCCAGGGGCCCCTGGCCCTGACTGCAAAAAATCCTTATATCGAAGGATGGACCCCACACCGAAGTTGTCCCCACCTCAAACTTGTGCTGCCCTGATAGACCCAAGGGAGCCCTACAAACTGACATCAGGAACCTGGACTGCTGAGTTTTCCTTCCCAGGGCAAATGGAAAAAGGATGTGCCCAGGGGCCCCTGGCCCTGGGCTGGGGCCTGACTGCAAAGAATACTTATATCGAAGGATGGACCCCACACCGAAGATGTCCCCACCTCAAACTTGTGCTGCCCTGATAGAACCATGGGAGCCCTACAAACTGACATCAGGAACCTGGACTGCTGAGTTTTCTTTCCCAGGGAAAATGGAAAAAGGATGTGCCCGGGGGCCCCTGGCCCTGGGCTGGGGCCTCACTGCAAAGAATCCTTATATCGAAGGATGGACTCCACACCGAAGTTGTCCCCACCTCAAACTTGTGCTGCCCTGATAGACCCAAGGGAGCCCTACAAACTGACATCAGGAACCTGGACTGCTGAGTTTTCTTTCCCAGGGAAAATGGAAAAAGGATGTGCCCAGGGGCCCCTGGACCTGGGCTGGGGCCTCACTGCTAAGAATCCTTATATCGAAGGATGGACCCCACACCGAAGTTGTCCCCACCTCAAACTTGTGCTGCCCTGATAGACCCAAGGGAGCCCTACAAACTGACATCAGGAACCTGGACTGCTGAGTTTTCTTTCTCAGGAAAAATGGAAAAAGGATGTGCCCAAGGGCCCCTAGCCCTGACTGCAAAAAGTCCTTATATCGAAGGATGGACCCCACACCGAAGTTGTCCCCACCTCAAACTTGTGCTGCCCTGATAGACCCAAGGGAGCCCTACAAACTGACATCAGGAACCTGGACTGCTGAGTTTTCTTTCCCAGGGAAAATGGAAAAAGGATGTGCCCAGGGGCCCCTGGACCTGGGCTGGGGCCTCACTGCAAAGAATCCTTATATCGAAGGATGGACCCCACACCGAAGTTTTCCCCACCTCAAACTTGTGCTGCCCTGATAGACCCAAGGGAGCCCTACAAACTGACATCAGGAACCTGGACTGCTGAGTTTTCTTTCCCAGGGAAAATGGAAAAAGGATGTGCCCAGGGGCCCCTGGCCCTGACTGCAAAAAATCCTTATATCGAAGGATGGACCCCACACCGAAGTTGTCCCCACCTCAAACTTGTGCTGCCCTGATAGACCCAAGGGAGCCCTACAAACTGACATCAGGAACCTGGACTGCTGAGTTTTCTTTCCCAGGGAAAATGGAAAAAGGATGTGCCCGGGGGGCCCTGGCCCTGACAGCAAAAAATCCTTATATCGAAGGATGGACCCCACACCGAAGTTGTCCCCACCTCAAACTTGTGCTGCCCTGATAGACCCAAGGGAGCCCTACAAACTGACATCAGGAACCTGGACTGCTGAGTTTTCTTTTCCAGGGAAAATGGAAAAAGGATGTGCCCAGGGGCCCCTGGCCCTGACTGCAAAAAATCCTTATATCGAAGGATGCACCCCACACCGAAATTGTCCCCACCTCAAACTTGTGCTGCCCTGATAGACCCAAGGGAGCCCTACAAACTGACATCAGGAACCTGGACTGCTGAGTTTTCTTTCCCAGAGAAAATGGAAAAAGGATGTGCCAAGGGGCCCCTGGCCCTGACTGCAAAAAATCCTTATATCGAACGATAGACCCCACACCGAAGTTGTCCCCACCTCAAACTTGTGCTGCCCTGATAGACCCAAGGGAGCCCTACAAACTGACATCAGGAACCTGGACTGCTGAGTTTTCCTTCCCAGGGCAAATGGAAAAAGGATGTGCCCAGGGGCCCCTGGCCCTGGGCTGGGGCCTGACTGCAAAGAATCCTTATATCGAAGGATGGACCCCACACCGAAGATGTCCCCACCTCACACTTGTGCTGCCCTGATAGAACCATGGGAGCCCTACAAAATGACATCAGGAACCTGGACTGCTGAGTTTTCTTTCCCAGGGAAAATGGAAAAAGGATGTGCCCGGGGGCCCCTGGCCCTGGGCTGGGGCCTCACTGCAAAGAATCCTTATATCGAAGGATGGACTCCACACCGAAGTTGTCCCCACCTCAAACTTGTGCTGCCCTGATAGACCCAAGGGAGCCCTACAAACTGACATCAGGAACCTGGACTGCTGAGTTTTCTTTCCCAGGGAAAATGGAAAAAGGATGTGCCCAGGGGCCCCTGGACCTGGGCTGGGGCCTCACTGCTAAGAATCCTTATATCGAAGGATGGACCCCACACCGAAGTTGTCCCCACCTCAAACTTGTGCTGCCCTGATAGACCCAAGGGAGCCCTACAAACTGACATCAGGAACCTGGACTGCTGAGTTTTCTTTCTCAGGGAAAATGGAAAAAGGATGTGCCCAAGGGCCCCTAGCCCTGACTGCAAAAAGTCCTTATATCGAAGGATGGACCCCACACCGAAGTTGTCCCCACCTCAAACTTGTGCTGCCCTGATAGACCCAAGGGAGCCCTACAAACTGACATCAGGAACCTGGACTGCTGAGTTTTCTTTCCCAGGGAAAATGGAAAAAGGATGTGCCCCGGGTCCCCTGGCCCTGGGCTGGGGCCTCACTGCAAAGAATCCTTATATCGAAGGATGGACCCCACACCGAAGTTTTCCCCACCTCAAACTTGTGCTGCCCTGATAGACCCAAGGGAGCCCTACAAACTGACATCAGGAACCTGGACTGCTGAGTTTTCTTTCCCAGGGAAAATGGAAAAAGGATGTGCCCAGGGGCCCCTGGACCTGGGCTGGGGCCTCACTGCAAAGAATCCTTATATCGAAGGATGGACCCCACACCGAAGTTTTCCCCACCTCAAACTTGTGCTGCCCTGATAGACCCAAGGGAGCCCTACAAACTGACATCAGGAACCTGGACTGCTGAGTTTTCTTTCCCAGGGAAAATGGAAAAAGGATGTGCCCAGGGGCCCCTGGCCCTGACTGCAAAAAATCCTTATATCGAAGGATGGACCCCACACCGAAGTTGTCCCCACCTCAAACTTGTGCTGCCCTGATAGACCCAAGGGAGCCCTACAAACTGACATCAGGAACCTGGACTGCTGAGTTTTCTTTCCCAGGGAAAATGGAAAAAGGATGTGCCCGGGGGGCCCTGGCCCTGACAGCAAAAAATCCTTATATCGAAGGATGGACCCCACACCGAAGTTGTCCCCACCTCAAACTTGTGCTGCCCTGATAGACCCAAGGGAGCCCTACAAACTGACATCAGGAACCTGGACTGCTGAGTTTTCTTTTCCAGGGAAAATGGAAAAAGGATGTGCCCAGGGGCCCCTGGCCCTGACTGCAAAAAATCCTTATATCGAAGGATGCACCCCACACCGAAATTGTCCCCACCTCAAACTTGTGCTGCCCTGATAGACCCAAGGGAGCCCTACAAACTGACATCAGGAACCTGGACTGCTGAGTTTTCTTTCCCAGAGAAAATGGAAAAAGGATGTGCCAAGGGGCCCCTGGCCCTGACTGCAAAAAATCCTTATATCGAACGATAGACCCCACACCGAAGTTGTCCCCACCTCAAACTTGTGCTGCCCTGATAGACCCAAGGGAGCCCTACAAACTGACATCAGGAACCTGGACTGCTGAGTTTTCCTTCCCAGGGCAAATGGAAAAAGGATGTGCCCAGGGGCCCCTGGCCCTGGGCTGGGGCCTGACTGCAAAGAATCCTTATATCGAAGGATGGACCCCACACCGAAGATGTCCCCACCTCACACTTGTGCTGCCCTGATAGAACCATGGGAGCCCTACAAAATGACATCAGGAACCTGGACTGCTGAGTTTTCTTTCCCAGGGAAAATGGAAAAAGGATGTGCCCGGGGGCCCCTGGCCCTGGGCTGGGGCCTCACTGCAAAGAATCCTTATATCGAAGGATGGACTCCACACCGAAGTTGTCCCCACCTCAAACTTGTGCTGCCCTGATAGACCCAAGGGAGCCCTACAAACTGACATCAGGAACCTGGACTGCTGAGTTTTCTTTCCCAGGGAAAATGGAAAAAGGATGTGCCCAGGGGCCCCTGGACCTGGGCTGGGGCCTCACTGCTAAGAATCCTTATATCGAAGGATGGACCCCACACCGAAGTTGTCCCCACCTCAAACTTGTGCTGCCCTGATAGACCCAAGGGAGCCCTACAAACTGACATCAGGAACCTGGACTGCTGAGTTTTCTTTCTCAGGGAAAATGGAAAAAGGATGTGCCCAAGGGCCCCTAGCCCTGACTGCAAAAAGTCCTTATATCGAAGGATGGACCCCACACCGAAGTTGTCCCCACCTCAAACTTGTGCTGCCCTGATAGACCCAAGGGAGCCCTACAAACTGACATCAGGAACCTGGACTGCTGAGTTTTCTTTCCCAGGGAAAATGGAAAAAGGATGTGCCCAGGGGCCCCTGGACCTGGGCTGGGGCCTCACTGCAAAGAATCCTTATATCGAAGGATGGACCCCACACCGAAGTTGTCCCCACCTCAAACTTGTGCTGCCCTGATAGACCCAAGGGAGCCCTACAAACTGACATCAGGAACCTGGACTGCTGAGTTTTCTTTCCCAGGGAAAATGGAAAAAGGATGTGCCCAGGGGCCCCTGGCCCTGACTGCAAAAAATCCTTATATCGAAGGATGGACCCCACACCGAAGTTGTCCCCACCTCAAACTTGTGCTGCCCTGATAGACCCAAGGGAGCCCTACAAACTGACATCAGGAACCTGGACTGCTGAGTTTTCTTTCCCAGGGAAAATGGAAAAAGGATGTGCCCGGGGGGCCCTGGCCCTGACAGCAAAAAATCCTTATATCGAAGGATGGACCCCACACCGAAGTTGTCCCCACCTCAAACTTGTGCTGCCCCGATAGACCCAAGGGAGCCCTACAAACTGACATCAGGAACCTGGACTGCTGAGTTTTCTTTCCCAGGGAAAATGGAAAAAGGATGTGCCCGGGGGCCCCGGCCCTGACTGCAAAGAATCCTTATATCGAAGGATGGACCCAACACCGAAATTGTCCCCACCTCAAACTTGTGCTGCCCTGATAGACCCAAGGGAGCCCTACAAACTGACATCAGGAACCTGGACTGCTGAGTTTTCTTTCCCAGGGAAAATGGAAAAAGGATGTGCCAAGGGGCCCCTGGCCCTGACTGCAAAAAATCCTTATATCGAAGGATGGACCCCACACCGAAGTTGTCCCCACCTCAAACTTGTGCTGCCCTGATACACCCAAGGGAGCCCTACAAACTGACATCAGGAACCTGGACTGCTGAGTTTTCCTTCCCAGGGCAAATGGAAAAAGGATGTGCCCAGGGGCCCCTGGCCCTGGGCTGGGGCCTGACTGCAAAGAATCCTTATATCGAAGGATGGACCCCACACCGAAGATGTCCCCACCTCAAACTTGTGCTGCCCTGATAGAACCATGGGAGCCTTACAAACTGACATCAGGAACCTGGACTGCTGAGTTTTCTTTCCCAGGGAAAATGGAAAAAGGATGTGCCTGGGGGCCCCTGGCCCTGGGCTGGGGCCTCACTGCAAAGAATCCTTATATCGAAGGATGGACTCCACACCGAAGTTGTCCCCACCTCAAACTTGTGCTGCCCTGATAGACCCAAGGGAGCCCTACAAACTGACATCAGGAACCTGGACTGCTGAGTTTTCTTTCCCAGGGAAAATGGAAAAAGGATGTGCCAAGGGGCCCCTGGACCTGGGCTGGGGCCTCACTGCTAAGAATCCTTATATCGAAGGATGGACCCCACACCAAAGTTGTCCCCACCTCAAACTTGTGCTGCCCTGATAGACCCAAGGGAGCCCTACAAACTGACATCAGGAACCTGGACTGCTGAGTTTTCTTTCTCAGGGAAAATGGAAAAAGGATGTGCCCAAGGGCCCCTAGCCCTGACTGCAAAAAGTCCTTATATCGAAGGATGGACCCCACACCGAAGTTGTCCCCACCTCAAACTTGTGCTGCCCTGATAGACCCAAGGGAGCCCTACAAACTGACATCAGGAACCTGGACTGCTGAGTTTTCTTTCCCAGGGAAAATGGAAAAAGGATGTGCCCAGGGGCCCCTGGCCCTGACTGCAAAAAATCCTTATATCGAAGGATGGACCCCACACCGAAGTTGTCCCCACCTCAAACTTGTGCTGCCCTGATAGACCCAAGGGAGCCCTACAAACTGACATCAGGAACCTGGACTGCTGAGTTTTCTTTCCCAGGGAAAATGGAAAAAGGATGTGCCCGGGGGGCCCTGGCCCTGACAGCAAAAAATCCTTATATCGAAGGATGGACCCCACACCGAAGTTGTCCCCACCTCAAACTTGTGCTGCCCCGATAGACCCAAGGGAGCCTTACAAACTGACATCAGGAACCTGGACTGCTGAGTTTTCTTTCCCAGGGAAAATGGAAAAAGGATGTGCCCGGAGGCCCCTGGCCCTGACTGCAAAGAATCCTTATATCGAAGGATAGACCCAACACCGAAATTGTCCCCACCTCAAACTTGTGCTGCCTTGATACACGCAAGGGAGCCCTACAAACTGACATCAGGAACCTGGACTGCTGAGTTTTCTTTCCCAGGGAAAATGGAAAAAGGATGTGCCCGGGGGCCCCTGGCCCTGACTGCAAAAAATCCTTATATCGAAGGATGGACCCCACACCGAAGTTGTCCCCACCTCAAACTTGTGCTGCCCTGATAGACCCAAGGGAGCCCTACAAACTGACATCAGGAACCTGGACTGCTGAGTTTTCTTTCCCAGAGAAAATGGAAAAAGGTTGTGCCAAGGGGCCCCTGGCCCTGACTGCAAAAAATCCTTATATCGAACGATAGACCCCACACCGAAGTTGTCCCCACCTCAAACTTGTGCTGCCCTGATAGACCCAAGGGAGCCCTACAAACTGACATCAGGAACCTGGACTGCTGAGTTTTCTTTTCCAGGGAAAATGGAAAAAGGATGTGCCCGGGGGCCCCTGGCCCTGACTGCAAAGAATCCTTATATCGAAGGATGGACCCAACACCGAAATTGTCCCCACCTCAAACTTGTGCTGCCCTGATACACCCAAGGGAGCCCTACAAACTGACATCAGGAACCTGGACTGCTGAGTTTTCTTTCCCAGGGAAAATGGAAAAAGGATGTGCCAAGGGGCCCCTGGCCCTGACAGCAAAAAATCCTTATATCGAAGGATGGACCCCACACCGAAGTTGTCCCCACCTCAAACTTGTGCTGCCCTGATAGACCCAAGGGAGCCCTACAAACTGACATCAGGAACCTGGACTGCTGAGTTTTCTTTTCCAGGGAAAATGGAAAAAGGATGTGCCCGGGGGCCCCTGGCCCTGACTGCAAAGAATCCTTATATCGAAGGATGGACCCAACACCGAAATTGTCCCCACCTCAAACTTGTGCTGCCCTGATAGACCCAAGGGAGCCCTACAAACTGACATCAGGAACCTGGACTGCTGAGTTTTCTTTCCCAGGGAAAATGGAAAAAGGATGTGCCAAGGGGCCCCTGGCCCTGACTGCAAAAAATCCTTATATCGAAGGATGGACCCCACACCGAAGTTGTCCCCACCTCAAACTTGTGCTGCCCTGATAGACCCAAGGGAGCCCTACAAACTGACATCAGGAACCTGGACTGCTGAGTTTTCTTTTCCAGGGAAAATGGAAAAAGGATGTGCCCAGGGGCCCCTGGCCCTGACTGCAAAAAATCCGTATATCGAAGGATGCACCCCACACCGAAATTGTCCCCACCTCAAACTTGTGCTGCCCTGATAGACCCAAGGGAGCCCTACAAACTGACATCAGGAACCTGGACTGCTGAGTTTTCTTTCCCAGAGAAAATGGAAAAAGGATGTGCCAAGGGGCCCCTGGCCCTGACTGCAAAAAATCCTTATATCGAACGATAGACCCCACACCGAAGTTGTCCCCACATCAAACTTGTGCTGCCCTGATAGACCCAAGGGAGCCCTACAAACTGACATCAGGAACCTGGACTGCTGAGTTTTCTTTCCCAGGGAAAATGGAAAAAGGATGTGCCCCGGGTCCCCTGGCCCTGGGCTGGGGCCTCACTGGAAAGAATCCTTATATCAAAGGATGGACCCCACACCGAAGATGTCCCCACCTCAAACTTGTGCTGCCCTGATAGAACCATGGGAACCCTACAAACTGACATCAGGAACCTGGACTGCTGAGTTTTCTTTCCCAGGGAAAATGGAAAAAGGATGTGCTCAGGGGCCCCTGGCCCTGGGCTGGGGCCTCACTGCAAAGAATCCTTATATCGAAGGATGGACCCCACACCAAAGTTGTCCCCACCTCAAACTTGTGCTGCCCTGATAGACCCAAGCGAACCCTACAAACTGACATCAGGAACCTGGACTGCTGAGTTTTCTTTCCCAGGGAAAATGGAAAAAGGATGTGCCCAGGGGCCCCTGGCCCTGGGCCCCAGGGCCTCACTGCAAATAATCCTTATATCGAAGGATGGACCCCACACCGAAGTTGTCCCCACCTCAAACTTGTGCTGCCCTGATAGACCCAAGGGAGCCCTACAAACTGACATCAGGAACCTGGACTGCTGAGTTTTCTTTCCCAGGGAAAATGGCCAAAGGTTGTGCCCGGGGGCCACTGGCCCTGACTGCAAAGAATCCTTATATCGAAGGATGGACCCCACACCGAAGTTGTCCCCACCACAAACTTGTGCTGCCCTGATAGACCCAAGGGAGCCCTACAAACTGACATCAGGAACCTGGACTGCTGAGTTTTCTTTCCCAGGGAAAATGGAAAAAGGATGTGCCAAGGGGCCCCTGGCCCTGACTGCAAAGAATCCTTATATCGAAGGATGGACTCCACACCAAAGTTGTCCCCACCTCAAACTTGTGCTGCCCTGATAGACCCAAGCGAACCCTACAAACTGACATCAGGAACCTGGACTGCTGAGTTTTCTTTCCCAGGGAAAATGGAAAAAGGATGTGCCCGGGGGCCCCTGGCCCTGACAGCAAAAAATCCTTATATCGAAGGATGGACCCCACACCGAAGTTGTCCCCACCTCAAACTTGTGCTGCCCTGATAGACCCAAGGGAGCCCTACAAACTGACATCAGGAACCTGGACTGCTGAGTTTTCTTTCCCAGGGAAAATGGAAAAAGGATGTGCCAAGGGGCCCCTGGCCCTGGGCTGGGGCCTCACTGCAAAGAATCCTTATATCGAAGGATGGACCCCACACCAAAGTTGTCCCCACCTCAAACTTGTGCTGCCTTGATACACCCATGGGAGCCCTACAAACTGACATCAGGAACCTGGACTGCTGAGTTTTCTTTCCCAGGGAAAATGGCCAAAGGATGTGCCTGGGGGACACTGGCCCTGACTGCAAAGAATCCTTATATCGAAGGATGGACCCCACACCGAAGTTGTCCCCACCTCAAACTTGTGCTGCCCTGATAGACCCAAGGGAGCCCTACAAACTGACATCAGGAACCTGGACTGCTGAGTTTTCTTTCCCAGGGAAAATGGAAAAAGGGTGTGCCCAGGGGCCCCTGGCCCTGACAGCAAAGAATCCTTATATCGAAGGATGCACCCCACACCGAAGTTGTCCCCACCTCAAACTTGTGCTGCCCTGATAGACCCAAGGGAGCCCTACAAACTGACATCAGGAACCTGGACTGCTGAGTTTTCTTTCCCAGGGAAAATGGCCAAAGGATGTGCCCAGGGGCGCCTGGCCCTGACTGCAAAAAATCCATATAACGAAGGATGGACCCCACACCGAAGTTGTCCCCACCTCAAACTTGTGCTGCCCTGATAGACCCAAGGGAGCCCTACAAACTGACATCAGGAACCTGGACTGCTGAGTTTCTTTCCCAGGGAAAATGGAAAAAGGATGTGCCCGGGGGCCCCTGGCCCTGACTGCAAAGAATCCTTATATCGAAGGATGGACCCCACACCGAAGTTGTCCCCACCTCAAACTTGTGCTGCCCTGATAGACCCAAGGGAGCCCTACAAACTGACATCAGGAACCTGGACTGCTGAGTTTTCTTTTCCAGGGAAAATGGAAAAAGGATGTGCCCAGGGGCCCCTGGCCCTGACTGCAAAAAATCCGTATATCGAAGGATGCACCCCACACCGAAATTGTCCCCACCTCAAACTTGTGCTGCCCTGATAGACCCAAGGGAGCCCTACAAACTGACATCAGGAACCTGGACTGCTGAGTTTTCTTTCCCAGAGAAAATGGAAAAAGGATGTGCCAAGGGGCCCCTGGCCCTGACTGCAAAAAATCCTTATATCGAACGATAGACCCCACACCGAAGTTGTCCCCACATCAAACTTGTGCTGCCCTGATAGACCCAAGGGAGCCCTACAAACTGACATCAGGAACCTGGACTGCTGAGTTTTCTTTCCCAGGGAAAATGGAAAAAGGATGTGCCCCGGGTCCCCTGGCCCTGGGCTGGGGCCTCACTGGAAAGAATCCTTATATCAAAGGATGGACCCCACACCGAAGATGTCCCCACCTCAAACTTGTGCTGCCCTGATAGAACCATGGGAACCCTACAAACTGACATCAGGAACCTGGACTGCTGAGTTTTCTTTCCCAGGGAAAATGGAAAAAGGATGTGCTCAGGGGCCCCTGGCCCTGGGCTGGGGCCTCACTGCAAAGAATCCTTATATCGAAGGATGGACCCCACACCAAAGTTGTCCCCACCTCAAACTTGTGCTGCCCTGATAGACCCAAGCGAACCCTACAAACTGACATCAGGAACCTGGACTGCTGAGTTTTCTTTCCCAGGGAAAATGGAAAAAGGATGTGCCCAGGGGCCCCTGGCCCTGGGCCCCAGGGCCTCACTGCAAATAATCCTTATATCGAAGGATGGACCCCACACCGAAGTTGTCCCCACCTCAAAATTGTGCTGCCCTGATAGACCCAAGGGAGCCCTACAAACTGACATCAGGAACCTGGACTGCTGAGTTTTCTTTCCCAGGGAAAATGGCCAAAGGTTGTGCCCGGGGGCCACTGGCCCTGACTGCAAAGAATCCTTATATCGAAGGATGGACCCCACACCGAAGTTGTCCCCACCACAAACTTGTGCTGCCCTGATAGACCCAAGGGAGCCCTACAAACTGACATCAGGAACCTGGACTGCTGAGTTTTCTTTCCCAGGGAAAATGGAAAAAGGATGTGCCCAGGGGCCCCTGGCCCTGACTGCAAAGAATCCTTATATCGAAGGATGGACTCCACACCAAAGTTGTCCCCACCTCAAACTTGTGCTGCCCTGATAGACCCAAGCGAACCCTACAAACTGACATCAGGAACCTGGACTGCTGAGTTTTCTTTCCCAGGGAAAATGGAAAAAGGATGTGCCCGGGGGCCCCTGGCCCTGACAGCAAAAACTCCTTATATCGAAGGATGGACCCCACACCGAAGTTGTCCCCACCTCAAACTTGTGCTGCCCTGATAGACCCAAGGGAGCCCTACAAACTGACATCAGGAACCTGGACTGCTGAGTTTTCTTTCCCAGGGAAAATGGAAAAAGGATGTGCCAAGGGGCCCCTGGCCCTGGGCTGGGGCCTCACTGCAAAGAATCCTTATATCGAAGGATGGACCCCACACCGAAGTTGTCCCCACCTCAAACTTGTGCTGCCTTGATACACCCATGGGAGCCCTACAAACTGACATCAGGAACCTGGACTGCTGAGTTTTCTTTCCCAGGGAAAATGGCCAAAGGATGTGCCTGGGGGACACTGGCCCTGACTGCAAAGAATCCTTATATCGAAGGATGGACCCCACACCGAAGTTGTCCCCACCTCAAACTTGTGCTGCCCTGATAGACCCAAGGGAGCCCTACAAACTGACATCAGGAACCTGGACTGCTGAGTTTTCTTTCCCAGGGAAAATGGAAAAAGGATGTGCCCAGGGGCCCCTGGCCCTGACTGCAAAAAATCCTTATATCGAAGGATGGAACCCACACCGAAGTTGTCCCCACCTCAAACTTGTGCTGCCCTGATAGACCCAAGGGAGCCCTACAAACTGACATCAGGAAGCTGGACTGCTGAGTTTTCTTTTCCAGGGAAAATGGAAAAAGGATGTGCCCAGGGGCCCCTGGCCCTGACTGCAAAAAATCCTTATATCGAAGGATGCACCCCACACCGAAATTGTCCCCACCTCAAACTTGTGCTGCCCTGATAGACCCAAGGGAGCCCTACAAACTGACATCAGGAACCTGGACTGCTGAGTTTTCTTTCCCAGAGAAAATGGAAAAAGGATGTGCCAAGGGGCCCCTGGCCCTGACTGCAAAATATCCTTATATCGAACGATAGACCCCACACCGAAGTTGTCCCCACCTCAAACTTGTGCTGCCCTGATAGACCCAAGGGAGCCCTACAAACTGACATCAGGAACCTGGACTGCTGAGTTTTCTTTCCCAGGGAAAATGGCCAAAGGATGTGCCCAGGGGCCCCTGGCCCTGACTGCAAAGAATCCTTATAACGAAGGATGGACCCCACACCGAAGTTGTCCCCACCTCAAACTTGTGCTGCCCTGATAGACCCAAGGGAGCCCTACAAACTGACATCAGGAACCTGGACTGCTGAGTTTTCTTTCCCAGGGAAAATGGAAAAAGGATGTGCCCAGGGGCCCCTGGCCCTGACTACAAAAAATCCTTATATCGAAGGATGGAACCCACACCGAAGTTGTCCCCACCTCAAACTTGTGCTGCCCTGATAGACCCAAGGGAGCCCTACAAACTGACATCAGGAACCTGGACTGCTGAGTTTTCTTTCCCAGGGAAAATGGAAAAAGGATGTGCCCCGGGTCCCCTAGCCCTGGGCTGGGGCCTCACTGCAAAGAATCCTTATATCGAAGGATGGACCCCACACCAAAGTTGTCCCCACCTCAAACTTGTGCTGCCTTGATACACCCAAGGGAGCCCTACAAACTGACATCAGGAACCTGGACTGCTGAGTTTTCTTTCCCAGGGAAAATGGAAAAAGGATGTGCCCAGGGGCCCCTGGCCCTGACTGCAAAAAATCCTTATATCGAAGGATGGAACCCACACCGAAGTTGTCCCCACCTCAAACTTGTGCTGCCCTGATAGACCCAAGGGAGCCCTACAAACTGACATCAGGAAGCTGGACTGCTGAGTTTTCTTTTCCAGGGAAAATGGAAAAAGGATGTGCCCAGGGGCCCCTGGCCCTGACTGCAAAAAATCCTTATATCGAAGGATGCACCCCACACCGAAATTGTCCCCACCTCAAACTTGTGCTGCCCTGATAGACCCAAGGGAGCCCTACAAACTGACATCAGGAACCTGGACTGCTGAGTTTTCTTTCCCAGGGAAAATGGAAAAAGGATGTGCCAAGGGGCCCCTGGCCCTGACTGCAAAAAATCCTTATATCGAACGATAGACCCCACACCGAAGTTGTCCCCACCTCAAACTTGTGCTGCCCTGATAGACCCAAGGGAGCCCTACAAACTGACATCAGGAACCTGGACTGCTGAGTTTTCCTTCCCAGGGAAAATGGAAAAAGGATGCGACCGGGGGCCCCTGGCCCTGGGCTGGGGCCTCACTGCAAAGAATCCTTATATCGAAGGATGGACCCCACACCGAAGTTGTCCCCACCTCAAACTTGTGCTGCCCTGATAGACCCAAGGGAGCCCTACAAACTGACATCAGGAACCTGGACTGCTGAATTTTCTTTCCCAGGGAAAATGGAAAAAGGATGTGCCCAGGGGCCCCTGGCCCTGGGCCCCAGGGCCTCACTGCAAAGAATCCTTATATCGAAGGATGGACCCCACACCGAAGATGTCCCCACCTCAAACTTGTGCTGCCCTGATAGAACCATGGGAGCCCTACAAACTGACATCAGGAACCTGGACTGCTGAGTTTTCTTTCCCAGGGAAAATGGAAAAAGGATGTGCCCAGGGGCCCCTGGCCCTGGGCTGGGGCCTCACTGCAAAGAATCCTTATATCGAAGGATGGACCCCACACCGAAGTTGTCCCCACCTCAAACTTGTGCTGCCCTGATAGAACCAAGGGAGCCCTACAAACTGACATCAGGAACCTGGACTGCTGAGTTTTCTTTCCCAGGGAAAATGGAAAAAGGATGTGCCAAGGGGCCCCTGGCCCTGACAGCAAAAAATCCTTATATCGAAGGATGGACCCCACACCGAAGTTGTCCCCACCTCAAACTTGTGCTGCCCTGATAGACCCAAGGGAGCCCTACAAACTGACATCAGGAACCTGGACTGCTGAGTTTTCTTTCCCAGGGAAAATGGCCAAAGGATGTGCCCAGGGGCCCCTGGCCCTGACTGCAAAGAATCCGTATATCGAAGGATGGACCCCACACCGAAGTTGTCCCCACCTCAAACTTGTGCTGCCCTGATAGACCCAAGGGAGCCCTACAAACTGACATCAGGAACCTGGACTGCTGAGTTTTCTTTCCCAGGGAAAATGGAAAAAGGATGTGCCCGGGGGGCCCTGGCCCTGACAACAAAAAATCCTTATATCGAAGGATGGACCCCACACCGAAGTTGTCCCCACCTCAAACTTGTGCTGCCCTGATAGACCCAAGGGAGCCCTACAAACTGACATCAGGAACCTGGACTGCTGAGTTTTCTTTCCCAGGGAAAATGGAAAAAGGATGTGCCCAGGGGCCCCTGGCCCTGGGCTGGGGCCTCACTGCAAAGAATCCTTATATCGAAGGATGGACCCCACACCGAAGATGTCCCCACCTCAAACTTGTGCTGCCCTGATAGAACCATGGGAGCCCTACAAACTGACATCAGGAACCTGGACTGCTGAGTTTTCTTTCCCAGGGAAAATGGCCAAAGGATGTGCCCAGGGGCCCCTGGCCCTGACTGCAAAGAATCCTTATATCGAAGGATGGACCCCACACCGAAGTTGTCCCCACCTCAAACTTGTGCTGCCCTGATAGACCCAAGGGAGCCCCACAAACTGACATCAGGAACCTGGACTGCTGAGTTTTCTTTCCCAGGGAAAATGGAAAAAGGATGTGCCCGGGGGGCCCTGGCCCTGACATCAAAAAATCCTTATATCGAAGGATGGACCCCACACCGAAGTTGTCCCCACCTCAAACTTGTGCTGCCCTGATAGACCCAAGGGATCCCTACAAACTGACATCAGGAACCTGGACTGCTGAGTTTTCTTTCCCAGGGAAAATGTAAAAAGGATGTGCCCAGGGGCCCCTGGCCCTGGGCTGGGGCCTCACTGCAAAGAATCCTTATATCGAAGGATGGACCCCACACCGAAGATGTCCCCACCTCAAACTTGTGCTGCCCTGATAGAACCATGGGAGCCCTACAAACTGACATCAGGAACCTGGACTGCTGAGTTTTCTTTCCCAGGGAAAATGGAAAAAGGATGTGCCCAGGGGCCCCTGGCCCTGACTGCAAAAAATCCTTATATCGAACGATAGACCCCACACCGAAGTTGTCCCCACCTCAAACTTGTGCTGCCCTGATAGACCCAAGGGAGCCCTACAAACTGACATCAGGAACCTGGACTGCTGAGTTTTCCTTCCCAGGGCAAATGGAAAAAGGATGTGCCCAGGGGCCCCTGGCCCTGGGCTGGGGCCTGACTGCAAAGAATCCTTATATCGAAGGATGGACCCCACACCGAAGATGTCCCCACCTCAAACTTGTGCTGCCCCGATAGACCCAAGGGAGCCCTACAAACTGACATCAGGAACCTGGACTGCTGAGTTTTCTTTCCCAGGGAAAATGGAAAAAGGATGTGCCCAGGGGCCCCTGGCCCTGACAGCAAAAAATCCTTATATCGAAGGATGGACCCCACACCGAAGTTGTCCCCACCTCAAACTTGTGCTGCCCTGATAGACCCAAGGGAGCCCTACAAACTGACATCAGGAAGCTGGACTGCTGAGTTTTCTTTTCCAGGGAAAATGGAAAAAGGATGTGCCCAGGGGCCCCTGGCCCTGACTGCAAAAAATCCTTATATCGAAGGATGCACCCCACACCGAAATTGTCCCCACCTCAAACTTGTGCTGCCCTGATAGACCCAAGGGAGCCCTACAAACTGACATCAGGAACCTGGACTGCTGAGTTTTCTTTCCCAGAGAAAATGGAAAAAGGATGTGCCAAGGGGCCCCTGGCCCTGACTGCAAAAAATCCTTATATCGAACGATAGACCCCACACCGAAGTTGTCCCCACCTCAAACTTGTGCTGCCCTGATAGACCCAAGGGAGCCCTACAAACTGACATCAGGAACCTGGACTGCTGAGTTTTCTTTTCCAGGGAAAATGGAAAAAGGATGTGCCCGGGGGCCCCTGGCCCTGACTGCAAAGAATCCTTATATCGAAGGATGGACCCAACACCGAAATTGTCCCCACCTCAAACTTGTGCTGCCCTGATAGACCCAAGGGAGCCCTACAAACTGACATCAGGAACCTGGACTGCTGAGTTTTCTTTCCCAGGGAAAATGGAAAAAGGATGTGCCAAGGGGCCCCTGGCCCTGACAGCAAAATATCCTTATATCGAAGGATGGACCCCACACCGAAGTTGTCCCAACCTCAAACTTGTGCTGCCCTGATAGACCCAAGGGAGCCCTACAAACTGACATCAGGAACCTGGACTGCTGAGTTTTCTTTTCCAGGGAAAATGGAAAAAGGATGTGCCCGGGGGCCCCTGGCCCTGACTGCAAAGAATCCTTATATCGAAGGATGGACCCAACACCGAAATTGTCCCCACCTCAAACTTGTGCTGCCCTGATAGACCCAAGGGAGCCCTACAAACTGACATCAGGAACCTGGACTGCTGAGTTTTCTTTCCCAGGGAAAATGGAAAAAGGATGTGCCAAGGGGCCCCTGGCCCTGACAGCAAAAAATCCTTATATCGAAGGATGGACCCCACACCGAAGTTGTCCCCACCTCAAACTTGTGCTGCCCTGATAGACCCAAGGGAGCCCTACAAACTGACATCAGGAACCTGGACTGCTGAGTTTTCTTTTCCAGGGAAAATGGAAAAAGGATGTGCCCAGGGGCCCCTGGCCCTGACTGCAAAAAATCCGTATATCGAAGGATGCACCCCACACCGAAATTGTCCCCACCTCAAACTTGTGCTGCCCTGATAGACCCAAGGGAGCCCTACAAACTGACATCAGGAACCTGGACTGCTGAGTTTTCTTTCCCAGAGAAAATGGAAAAAGGATGTGCCAAGGGGCCCCTGGCCCTGACTGCAAAAAATCCTTATATCGAACGATAGACCCCACACCGAAGTTGTCCCCACATCAAACTTGTGCTGCCCTGATAGACCCAAGGGAGCCCTACAAACTGACATCAGGAACCTGGACTGCTGAGTTTTCTTTCCCAGGGAAAATGGAAAAAGGATGTGCCCCGGGTCCCCTGGCCCTGGGCTGGGGCCTCACTGGAAAGAATCCTTATATCAAAGGATGGACCCCACACCGAAGATGTCCCCACCTCAAACTTGTGCTGCCCTGATAGAACCATGGGAACCCTACAAACTGACATCAGGAACCTGGACTGCTGAGTTTTCTTTCCCAGGGAAAATGGAAAAAGGATGTGCTCAGGGGCCCCTGGCCCTGGGCTGGGGCCTCACTGCAAAGAATCCTTATATCGAAGGATGGACCCCACACCAAAGTTGTCCCCACCTCAAACTTGTGCTGCCCTGATAGACCCAAGCGAACCCTACAAACTGACATCAGGAACCTGGACTGCTGAGTTTTCTTTCCCAGGGAAAATGGAAAAAGGATGTGCCCAGGGGCCCCTGGCCCTGGGCCCCAGGGCCTCACTGCAAATAATCCTTATATCGAAGGATGGACCCCACACCGAAGTTGTCCCCACCTCAAACTTGTGCTGCCCTGATAGACCCAAGGGAGCCCTACAAACTGACATCAGGAACCTGGACTGCTGAGTTTTCTTTCCCAGGGAAAATGGCCAAAGGTTGTGCCCGGGGGCCACTGGCCCTGACTGCAAAGAATCCTTATATCGAAGGATGGACCCCACACCGAAGTTGTCCCCACCACAAACTTGTGCTGCCCTGATAGACCCAAGGGAGCCCTACAAACTGACATCAGGAACCTGGACTGCTGAGTTTTCTTTCCCAGGGAAAATGGAAAAAGGATGTGCCCAGGGGCCCCTGGCCCTGACTGCAAAGAATCCTTATATCGAAGGATGGACTCCACACCAAAGTTGTCCCCACCTCAAACTTGTGCTGCCCTGATAGACCCAAGCGAACCCTACAAACTGACATCAGGAACCTGGACTGCTGAGTTTTCTTTCCCAGGGAAAATGGAAAAAGGATGTGCCCGGGGGCCCCTGGCCCTGACAGCAAAAAATCCTTATATCGAAGGATGGACCCCACACCGAAGTTGTCCCCACCTCAAACTTGTGCTGCCCTGATAGACCCAAGGGAGCCCTACAAACTGACATCAGGAACCTGGACTGCTGAGTTTTCTTTCCCAGGGAAAATGGAAAAAGGATGTGCCAAGGGGCCCCTGGCCCTGGGCTGGGGCCTCACTGCAAAGAATCCTTATATCGAAGGATGGACCCCACACCGAAGTTGTCCCCACCTCAAACTTGTGCTGCCTTGATACACCCATGGGAGCCCTACAAACTGACATCAGGAACCTGGACTGCTGAGTTTTCTTTCCCAGGGAAAATGGCCAAAGGATGTGCCTGGGGGACACTGGCCCTGACTGCAAAGAATCCTTATATCGAAGGATGGACCCCACACCGAAGTTGTCCCCACCTCAAACTTGTGCTGCCCTGATAGACCCAAGGGAGCCCTACAAACTGACATCAGGAACCTGGACTGCTGAGTTTTCTTTCCCAGGGAAAATGGAAAAAGGGTGTGCCCAGGGGCCCCTGGCCCTGACAGCAAAGAATCCTTATATCGAAGGATGCACCCCACACCGAAGTTGTCCCCACCTCAAACTTGTGCTGCCCTGATAGACCCAAGGGAGCCCTACAAACTGACATCAGGAACCTGGACTGCTGAGTTTTCTTTCCCAGGGAAAATGGCCAAAGGATGTGCCCAGGGGCGCCTGGCCCTGACTGCAAAAAATCCTTATAACGAAGGATGGACCCCACACCGAAGTTGTCCCCACCTCAAACTTGTGCTGCCTTGATACACCCAAGGGAGCCCTACAAACTGACATCAGGAACCTGGACTGCTGAGTTTTCTTTCCCAGGGAAAATGGAAAAAGGATGTGCCCAGGGGCCCCTGGCCCTGACTGCAAAAAATCCTTATATCGAAGGATGGAACCCACACCGAAGTTGTCCCCACCTCAAACTTGTGCTGCCCTGATAGACCCAAGGGAGCCCTACAAACTGACATCAGGAAGCTGGACTGCTGAGTTTTCTTTTCCAGGGAAAATGGAAAAAGGATGTGCCCAGGGGCCCCTGGCCCTGACTGCAAAAAATCCTTATATCGAAGGATGGACCCCACACCGAAATTGTCCCCACCTCAAACTTGTGCTGCCCTGATAGACCCAAGGGAGCCCTACAAACTGACATCAGGAACCTGGACTGCTGAGTTTTCTTTCCCAGAGAAAATGGAAAAAGGATGTGCCAAGGGGCCCCTGGCCCTGACTGCAAAAAATCCTTATATCGAACGATAGACCCCACACCGAAGTTGTCCCCACCTCAAACTTGTGCTGCCCTGATAGACCCAAGGGAGCCCTACAAACTGACATCAGGAACCTGGACTGCTGAGTTTTCTTTCCCAGGGAAAATGGCCAAAGGATGTGCCCAGGGGCCCCTGGCCCTGACTGCAAAGAATCCTTATAACGAAGGATGGACCCCACACCGAAGTTGTCCCCACCTCAAACTTGTGCTGCCCTGATAGACCCAAGGGAGCCCTACAAACTGACATCAGGAACCTGGACTGCTGAGTTTCTTTCCCAGGGAAAATGGAAAAAGGATGTGCCCAGGGGCCCCTGGCCCTGACTGCAAAAACTCCTTATATCGAAGGATGGACCCCACACCGAAGTTGTCCCCACCTCAAACTTGTGCTGCCCTGATAGACCCAAGGGAGCCCTACAAACTGACATCAGGAACCTGGACTGCTGAGTTTTCTTTCCCAGGGAAAATGGAAAAAGGATGTGCCCAGGGGCCCCTGGCCCTGACTACAAAAAATCCTTATATCGAAGGATGGAACCCACACCGAAGTTGTCCCCACCTCAAACTTGTGCTGCCCTGATAGACCCAAGGGAGCCCTACAAACTGACATCAGGAACCTGGACTGCTGAGTTTTCTTTCCCAGGGAAAATGGAAAAAGGATGTGCCCCGGGTCCCCTAGCCCTGGGCTGGGGCCTCACTGCAAAGAATCCTTATATCGAAGGATGGACCCCACACCAAAGTTGTCCCCACCTCAAACTTGTGCTGCCTTGATACACCCAAGGGAGCCCTACAAACTGACATCAGGAACCTGGACTGCTGAGTTTTCTTTCCCAGGGAAAATGGAAAAAGGATGTGCCCAGGGGCCCCTGGCCCTGACTGCAAAAAATCCTTATATCGAAGGATGGAACCCACACCGAAGTTGTCCCCACCTCAAACTTGTGCTGCCCTGATAGACCCAAGGGAGCCCTACAAACTGACATCAGGAAGCTGGACTGCTGAGTTTTCTTTTCCAGGGAAAATGGAAAAAGGATGTGCCCAGGGGCCCCTGGCCCTGACTGCAAAAAATCCTTATATCGAAGGATGCACCCCACACCGAAATTGTCCCCACCTCAAACTTGTGCTGCCCTGATAGACCCAAGGGAGCCCTACAAACTGACATCAGGAACCTGGACTGCTGAGTTTTCTTTCCCAGGGAAAATGGAAAAAGGATGTGCCAAGGGGCCCCTGGCCCTGACTGCAAAAAATCCTTATATCGAACGATAGACCCCACACCGAAGTTGTCCCCACCTCAAACTTGTGCTGCCCTGATAGACCCAAGGGAGCCCTACAAACTGACATCAGGAACCTGGACTGCTGAGTTTTCCTTCCCAGGGCAAATGGAAAAAGGATGTGCCCAGGGGCCCCTGGCCCTGGGCTGGGGCCTGACTGCAAAGAATCCTTATATCGAAGGATGGACCCCACACCGAAGATGTCCCCACCTCAAACATGTGCTGCCCTGATAGAACCATGGGAGCCCTACAAACTGACATCAGGAACCTGGACTGCTGAGTTTTCTTTCCCAGGGAAAATGGAAAAAGGATGTGCCAAGGGGCCCCTGGCCCTGACAGCAAAATATCCTTATATCGAAGGATGGACCCAACACCGAAATTGTCCCCACCTCAAACTTGTGCTGCCCTGATAGACCCAAGGGAGCCCTACAAACTGACATCAGGAACCTGGACTGCTGAGTTTTCTTTCCCAGGGAAAATGGAAAAAGGATGTGCCAAGGGGCCCCTGGCCCTGACAGCAAAATATCCTTATATCGAAGGATGGACCCCACACCGAAGTTGTCCCAACCTCAAACTTGTGCTGCCCTGATAGACCCAAGGGAGCCCTACAAACTGACATCAGGAACCTGGACTGCTGAGTTTTCTTTTCCAGGGAAAATGGAAAAAGGATGTGCCCGGGGGCCCCTGGCCCTGACTGCAAAGAATCCTTATATCGAAGGATGGACCCAACACCGAAATTGTCCCCACCTCAAACTTGTGCTGCCCTGATAGACCCAAGGGAGCCCTACAAACTGACATCAGGAACCTGGACTGCTGAGTTTTCTTTCCCAGGGAAAATGGAAAAAGGATGTGCCAAGGGGCCCCTGGCCCTGACAGCAAAAAATCCTTATATCGAAGGATGGACCCCACACCGAAGTTGTCCCCACCTCAAACTTGTGCTGCCCTGATAGACCCAAGGGAGCCCTACAAACTGACATCAGGAACCTGGACTGCTGAGTTTTCTTTTCCAGGGAAAATGGAAAAAGGATGTGCCCAGGGGCCCCTGGCCCTGACTGCAAAAAATCCGTATATCGAAGGATGCACCCCACACCGAAATTGTCCCCACCTCAAACTTGTGCTGCCCTGATAGACCCAAGGGAGCCCTACAAACTGACATCAGGAACCTGGACTGCTGAGTTTTCTTTCCCAGAGAAAATGGAAAAAGGATGTGCCAAGGGGCCCCTGGCCCTGACTGCAAAAAATCCTTATATCGAACGATAGACCCCACACCGAAGTTGTCCCCACATCAAACTTGTGCTGCCCTGATAGACCCAAGGGAGCCCTACAAACTGACATCAGGAACCTGGACTGCTGAGTTTTCTTTCCCAGGGAAAATGGAAAAAGGATGTGCCCCGGGTCCCCTGGCCCTGGGCTGGGGCCTCACTGGAAAGAATCCTTATATCAAAGGATGGACCCCACACCGAAGATGTCCCCACCTCAAACTTGTGCTGCCCTGATAGAACCATGGGAACCCTACAAACTGACATCAGGAACCTGGACTGCTGAGTTTTCTTTCCCAGGGAAAATGGAAAAAGGATGTGCTCAGGGGCCCCTGGCCCTGGGCTGGGGCCTCACTGCAAAGAATCCTTATATCGAAGGATGGACCCCACACCAAAGTTGTCCCCACCTCAAACTTGTGCTGCCCTGATAGACCCAAGCGAACCCTACAAACTGACATCAGGAACCTGGACTGCTGAGTTTTCTTTCCCAGGGAAAATGGAAAAAGGATGTGCCCAGGGGCCCCTGGCCCTGGGCCCCAGGGCCTCACTGCAAATAATCCTTATATCGAAGGATGGACCCCACACCGAAGTTGTCCCCACCTCAAACTTGTGCTGCCCTGATAGACCCAAGGGAGCCCTACAAACTGACATCAGGAACCTGGACTGCTGAGTTTTCTTTCCCAGGGAAAATGGCCAAAGGTTGTGCCCGGGGGCCACTGGCCCTGACTGCAAAGAATCCTTATATCGAAGGATGGACCCCACACCGAAGTTGTCCCCACCACAAACTTGTGCTGCCCTGATAGACCCAAGGGAGCCCTACAAACTGACATCAGGAACCTGGACTGCTGAGTTTTCTTTCCCAGGGAAAATGGAAAAAGGATGTGCCCAGGGGCCCCTGGCCCTGACTGCAAAGAATCCTTATATCGAAGGATGGACTCCACACCAAAGTTGTCCCCACCTCAAACTTGTGCTGCCCTGATAGACCCAAGCGAACCCTACAAACTGACATCAGGAACCTGGACTGCTGAGTTTTCTTTCCCAGGGAAAATGGAAAAAGGATGTGCCCGGGGGCCCCTGGCCCTGACAGCAAAAAATCCTTATATCGAAGGATGGACCCCACACCGAAGTTGTCCCCACCTCAAACTTGTGCTGCCCTGATAGACCCAAGGGAGCCCTACAAACTGACATCAGGAACCTGGACTGCTGAGTTTTCTTTCCCAGGGAAAATGGAAAAAGGATGTGCCAAGGGGCCCCTGGCCCTGGGCTGGGGCCTCACTGCAAAGAATCCTTATATCGAAGGATGGACCCCACACCGAAGTTGTCCCCACCTCAAACTTGTGCTGCCTTGATACACCCATGGGAGCCCTACAAACTGACATCAGGAACCTGGACTGCTGAGTTTTCTTTCCCAGGGAAAATGGCCAAAGGATGTGCCTGGGGGACACTGGCCCTGACTGCAAAGAATCCTTATATCGAAGGATGGACCCCACACCGAAGTTGTCCCCACCTCAAACTTGTGCTGCCCTGATAGACCCAAGGGAGCCCTACAAACTGACATCAGGAACCTGGACTGCTGAGTTTTCTTTCCCAGGGAAAATGGAAAAAGGGTGTGCCCAGGGGCCCCTGGCCCTGACAGCAAAGAATCCTTATATCGAAGGATGCACCCCACACCGAAGTTGTCCCCACCTCAAACTTGTGCTGCCCTGATAGACCCAAGGGAGCCCTACAAACTGACATCAGGAACCTGGACTGCTGAGTTTTCTTTCCCAGGGAAAATGGCCAAAGGATGTGCCCAGGGGCGCCTGGCCCTGACTGCAAAAAATCCTTATAACGAAGGATGGACCCCACACCGAAGTTGTCCCCACCTCAAACTTGTGCTGCCTTGATACACCCAAGGGAGCCCTACAAACTGACATCAGGAACCTGGACTGCTGAGTTTTCTTTCCCAGGGAAAATGGAAAAAGGATGTGCCCAGGGGCCCCTGGCCCTGACTGCAAAAAATCCTTATATCGAAGGATGGAACCCACACCGAAGTTGTCCCCACCTCAAACTTGTGCTGCCCTGATAGACCCAAGGGAGCCCTACAAACTGACATCAGGAAGCTGGACTGCTGAGTTTTCTTTTCCAGGGAAAATGGAAAAAGGATGTGCCCAGGGGCCCCTGGCCCTGACTGCAAAAAATCCTTATATCGAAGGATGGACCCCACACCGAAATTGTCCCCACCTCAAACTTGTGCTGCCCTGATAGACCCAAGGGAGCCCTACAAACTGACATCAGGAACCTGGACTGCTGAGTTTTCTTTCCCAGAGAAAATGGAAAAAGGATGTGCCAAGGGGCCCCTGGCCCTGACTGCAAAAAATCCTTATATCGAACGATAGACCCCACACCGAAGTTGTCCCCACCTCAAACTTGTGCTGCCCTGATAGACCCAAGGGAGCCCTACAAACTGACATCAGGAACCTGGACTGCTGAGTTTTCTTTCCCAGGGAAAATGGCCAAAGGATGTGCCCAGGGGCCCCTGGCCCTGACTGCAAAGAATCCTTATAACGAAGGATGGACCCCACACCGAAGTTGTCCCCACCTCAAACTTGTGCTGCCCTGATAGACCCAAGGGAGCCCTACAAACTGACATCAGGAACCTGGACTGCTGAGTTTCTTTCCCAGGGAAAATGGAAAAAGGATGTGCCCAGGGGCCCCTGGCCCTGACTGCAAAAACTCCTTATATCGAAGGATGGACCCCACACCGAAGTTGTCCCCACCTCAAACTTGTGCTGCCCTGATAGACCCAAGGGAGCCCTACAAACTGACATCAGGAACCTGGACTGCTGAGTTTTCTTTCCCAGGGAAAATGGAAAAAGGATGTGCCCAGGGGCCCCTGGCCCTGACTACAAAAAATCCTTATATCGAAGGATGGAACCCACACCGAAGTTGTCCCCACCTCAAACTTGTGCTGCCCTGATAGACCCAAGGGAGCCCTACAAACTGACATCAGGAACCTGGACTGCTGAGTTTTCTTTCCCAGGGAAAATGGAAAAAGGATGTGCCCCGGGTCCCCTAGCCCTGGGCTGGGGCCTCACTGCAAAGAATCCTTATATCGAAGGATGGACCCCACACCAAAGTTGTCCCCACCTCAAACTTGTGCTGCCTTGATACACCCAAGGGAGCCCTACAAACTGACATCAGGAACCTGGACTGCTGAGTTTTCTTTCCCAGGGAAAATGGAAAAAGGATGTGCCCAGGGGCCCCTGGCCCTGACTGCAAAAAATCCTTATATCGAAGGATGGAACCCACACCGAAGTTGTCCCCACCTCAAACTTGTGCTGCCCTGATAGACCCAAGGGAGCCCTACAAACTGACATCAGGAAGCTGGACTGCTGAGTTTTCTTTTCCAGGGAAAATGGAAAAAGGATGTGCCCAGGGGCCCCTGGCCCTGACTGCAAAAAATCCTTATATCGAAGGATGCACCCCACACCGAAATTGTCCCCACCTCAAACTTGTGCTGCCCTGATAGACCCAAGGGAGCCCTACAAACTGACATCAGGAACCTGGACTGCTGAGTTTTCTTTCCCAGGGAAAATGGAAAAAGGATGTGCCAAGGGGCCCCTGGCCCTGACTGCAAAAAATCCTTATATCGAACGATAGACCCCACACCGAAGTTGTCCCCACCTCAAACTTGTGCTGCCCTGATAGACCCAAGGGAGCCCTACAAACTGACATCAGGAACCTGGACTGCTGAGTTTTCCTTCCCAGGGCAAATGGAAAAAGGATGTGCCCAGGGGCCCCTGGCCCTGGGCTGGGGCCTGACTGCAAAGAATCCTTATATCGAAGGATGGACCCCACACCGAAGATGTCCCCACCTCAAACATGTGCTGCCCTGATAGAACCATGGGAGCCCTACAAACTGACATCAGGAACCTGGACTGCTGAGTTTTCTTTCCCAGAGAAAATGGAAAAAGGATGTGCCAAGGGGCCCCTGGCCCTGGGCTGGGGCCTCACTGCAAAGAATCCTTATATCGAAGGATGGACTCCACACCGAAGTTGTCCCCACCTCAAACTTGTGCTGCCCTGATAGACCCAAGGGAGCCCTACAAACTGACATCAGGAACCTGGACTGCTGAATTTTCTTTCCCAGGGAAAATGGAAAAAGGATGTGCCCAGGGGCCCCTGGCCCTGGGCCCCAGGGCCTCACTGCAAAGAATCCTTATATCGAAGGATGGACCCCACACCGAAGTTGTCCCCACCTCAAACTTGTGCTGCCCTGATAGAACCATGGGAGCCCTACAAACTGACATCAGGAACCTGGACTGCTGAGTTTTCTTTCCCAGGGAAAATGGAAAAAGGATGTGCCCAGGGGCCCCTGGCCCTGGGCTGGGGCCTCACTGCAAAAAATCCTTATATCGAAGGATGGACCCCACACCGAAGTTGTCCCCACCTCAAACTTGTGCTGCCCTGATAGAACCAAGGGAGCCCTACAAACTGACATCAGGAACCTGGACTGCTGAGTTTTCTTTCCCAGGGAAAATGGAAAAAGGATGTGCCAAGGGGCCCCTGGCCCTGACAGCAAAAAATCCTTATATCGAAGGATGGACCCCACACCGAAGTTGTCCCCACCTCAAACTTGTGCTGCCCTGATAGACCCAAGGGAGCCCTACAAACTGACATCAGGAACCTGGACTGCTGAGTTTTCTTTCCCAGGGAAAATGGCCAAAGGATGTGCCCAGGGGCCCCTGGCCCTGACTGCAAAGAATCCGTATATCGAAGGATGGACCCCACACCGAAGTTGTCCCCACCTCAAACTTGTGCTGCCCTGATAGACCCAAGGGAGCCCTACAAACTGACATCAGGAACCTGGACTGCTGAGTTTTCTTTCCCAGGGAAAATGGAAAAAGGATGTGCCCGGGGGGCCCTGGCCCTGACAACAAAAAATCCTTATATCGAAGGATGGACCCCACACCGAAGTTGTCCCCACCTCAAACTTGTGCTGCCCTGATAGACCCAAGGGAGCCCTACAAACTGACATCAGGAACCTGGACTGCTGAGTTTTCTTTCCCAGGGAAAATGGAAAAAGGATGTGCCCAGGGGCCCCTGGCCCTGGGCTGGGGCCTCACTGCAAAGAATCCTTATATCGAAGGATGGACCCCACACCGAAGATGTCCCCACCTCAAACTTGTGCTGCCCTGATAGAACCATGGGAGCCCTACAAACTGACATCAGGAACCTGGACTGCTGAGTTTTCTTTCCCAGGGAAAATGGCCAAAGGATGTGCCCAGGGGCCCCTGGCCCTGACTGCAAAGAATCCTTATATCGAAGGATGGACCCCACACCGAAGTTGTCCCCACCTCAAACTTGTGCTGCCCTGATAGACCCAAGGGAGCCCTACAAACTGACATCAGGAACCTGGACTGCTGAGTTTTCTTTCCCAGGGAAAATGGAAAAAGGATGTGCCCGGGGGGCCCTGGCCCTGACAACAAAAAATCCTTATATCGAAGGATGGACCCCACACCGAAGTTGTCCCCACCTCAAACTTGTGCTGCCCTGATAGACCCAAGGGATCCCTACAAACTGACATCAGGAACCTGGACTGCTGAGTTTTCTTTCCCAGGGAAAATGTAAAAAGGATGTGCCCAGGGGCCCCTGGCCCTGGGCTGGGGCCTCACTGCAAAGAATCCTTATATCGAAGGATGGACCCCACACCGAAGATGTCCCCACCTCAAACTTGTGCTGCCCTGATAGAACCATGGGAGCCCTACAAACTGACATCAGGAACCTGGACTGCTGAGTTTTCTTTCCCAGGGAAAATGGAAAAAGGATGTGCCCAGGGGCCCCTGGCCCTGACTGCAAAAAATCCTTATATCGAAGGATGCACCCCACACCGAAATTGTCCCCACCTCAAACTTGTGCTGCCCTGATAGACCCAAGGGAGCCCTACAAACTGACATCAGGAACCTGGACTGCTGAGTTTTCTTTCCCAGAGAAAATGGAAAAAGGATGTGCCAAGGGGCCCCTGGCCCTGACTGCAAAAAATCCTTATATCGAACGATAGACCCCACACCGAAGTTGTCCCCACCTCAAACTTGTGCTGCCCTGATAGACCCAAGGGAGCCCTACAAACTGACATCAGGAACCTGGACTGCTGAGTTTTCCTTCCCAGGGCAAATGGAAAAAGGATGTGCCCAGGGGCCCCTGGCCCTGGGCTGGGGCCTGACTGCAAAGAATCCTTATATCGAAGGATGGACCCCACACCGAAATTGTCCCCACCTCAAACTTGTGCTGCCCCGATAGAACCATGGGAGCCCTACAAACTGACATCAGGAACCTGGACTGCTGAGTTTTCTTTCCCAGGGAAAATGGAAAAAGGATGTGCCCGGGGGCCCCTGGCCCTGACTGCAAAAAATCCTTATATCGAAGGATGGACCCCACACTGAAGTTGTCCCCACCTCAAACTTGTGCTGCCCTGATAGACCCAAGGGAGCCCTACAAACTGACATCAGGAACCTGGACTGCTGAGTTTTCTTTCCCAGGGAAAATGGAAAAAGGATGTGCCCGGGGGGCCCTGGCCCTGACAGCAAAAAATCCTTATATCGAAGGATGGACCCCACACCGAAGTTGTCCCCACCTCAAACTTGTGCTGCCCCGATAGACCCAAGGGAGCCCTACAAACTGACATCAGGAACCTGGACTGCTGAGTTTTCTTTCCCAGGGAAAATGGAAAAAGGATGTGCCCAGGGGCCCCTGGCCCTGACAGCAAAAAATCCTTATATCGAAGGATGGACCCCACACCGAAGTTGTCCCCACCTCAAACTTGTGCTGCCCTGATAGACCCAAGGGAGCCCTACAAACTGACATCAGGAAGCTGGACTGCTGAGTTTTCTTTTCCAGGGAAAATGGAAAAAGGATGTGCCCAGGGGCCCCTGGCCCTGACTGCAAAAAATCCTTATATCGAAGGATGCACCCCACACCGAAATTGTCCCCACCTCAAACTTGTGCTGCCCTGATAGACCCAAGGGAGCCCTACAAACTGACATCAGGAACCTGGACTGCTGAGTTTTCTTTCCCAGAGAAAATGGAAAAAGGATGTGCCAAGGGGCCCCTGGCCCTGACTGCAAAAAATCCTTATATCGAACGATAGACCCCACACCGAAGTTGTCCCCACCTCAAACTTGTGCTGCCCTGATAGACCCAAGGGAGCCCTACAAACTGACATCAGGAACCTGGACTGCTGAGTTTTCTTTCCCAGGGAAAATGGCCAAAGGATGTGCCCAGGGGCCCCTGGCCCTGACTGCAAATAATCCTTATAACGAAGGATGGACCCCACACCGAAGTTGTCCCCACCTCAAACTTGTGCTGCCCTGATAGACCCAAGGGAGCCCTACAAACTGACATCAGGAACCTGGACTGCTGAGTTTCTTTCCCAGGGAAAATGGAAAAAGGATGTGCCCAGGGGCCCCTGGCCCTGACTGCAAAAAATCCTTATATCGAAGGATGGACCCCACACCGAAGTTGTCCCCACCTCAAACTTGTGCTGCCCTGATAGACCCAAGGGAGCCCTACAAACTGACATCAGGAACCTGGACTGCTGAGTTTTCTTTCCCAGGGAAAATGGAAAAAGGATGTGCCCCGGGTCCCCTAGCCCTGGGCTGGGGCCTCACTGCAAAGAATCCTTATATCGAAGGATGGACCCCACACCAAAGTTGTCCCCACCTCAAACTTGTGCTGCCTTGATACACCCAAGGGAGCCCTACAAACTGACATCAGGAACCTGGACTGCTGAGTTTTCTTTCCCAGGGAAAATGGAAAAAGGATGTGCCCAGGGGCCCCTGGCCCTGACTGCAAAAAATCCTTATATCGAAGGATGGAACCCACACCGAAGTTGTCCCCACCTCAAACTTGTGCTGCCCTGATAGACCCAAGGGAGCCCTACAAACTGACATCAGGAACCTGGACTGCTGAGTTTTCTTTTCCAGGGAAAATGGAAAAAGGATGTGCCCAGGGGCCCCTGGCCCTGACTGCAAAAAATCCTTATATCGAAGGATGCACCCCACACCGAAATTGTCCCCACCTCAAACTTGTGCTGCCCTGATAGACCCAAGGGAGCCCTACAAACTGACATCAGGAACCTGGACTGCTGAGTTTTCTTTCCCAGAGAAAATGGAAAAAGGATGTGCCAAGGGGCCCCTAGCCCTGACTGCAAAAAATCCTTATATCGAACGATAGACCCCACACCGAAGTTGTCCCCACCTCAAACTTGTGCTGCCCTGATAGACCCAAGGGAGCCCTACAAACTGACATCAGGAACCTGGACTGCTGAGTTTTCCTTCCCAGGGCAAATGGAAAAAGGATGTGCCCAGGGGCCCCTGGCCCTGGGCTGGGGCCTGACTGCAAAGAATCCTTATATCGAAGGATGGACCCCACACCG
Organism: Lonchura striata; assembly: GCF_050655825.1. NCBI lineage: Eukaryota > Metazoa > Chordata > Aves > Passeriformes > Estrildidae > Lonchura > Lonchura striata. The sequence continues at coordinate 5,004,418 of NC_140723.1, forward strand.
AAGATGTCCCCACCTCAAACTTGTGCTGCCCTGATAGAACCATGGGAGCCCTACAAACTGACATCAGGAACCTGGACTGCTGAGTTTTCTTTCCCAGGGAAAATGGAAAAAGGATGTGCCCGGGGGCCCCTGGCCCTGGGCTGGGGCCTCACTGCAAAGAATCCTTATATCGAAGGATGGACTCCACACCGAAGTTGTCCCCACCTCAAACTTGTGCTGCCCTGATAGACCCAAGGGAGCCCTACAAACTGACATCAGGAACCTGGACTGCTGAATTTTCTTTCCCAGGGAAAATGGAAAAAGGATGTGCCCAGGGGCCCCTGGCCCTGGGCCCCAGGGCCTCACTGCAAAGAATCCTTATATCGAAGGATGGACCCCACACCGAAGTTGTCCCCACCTCAAACTTGTGCTGCCCTGATAGAACCATGGGAGCCCTACAAACTGACATCAGGAACCTGGACTGCTGAGTTTTCTTTCCCAGGGAAAATGGAAAAAGGATGTGCCCAGGGGCCCCTGGCCCTGACAGCAAAAAATCCTTATATCGAAGGATGGACCCCACACCGAAGTTGTCCCCACCTCAAACTTGTGCTGCCCTGATAGACCCAAGGGAGCCCTACAAACTGACATCAGGAACCTGGACTGCTGAGTTTTCTTTCCCAGGGAAAATGGGAAAAGGATGTGCCCAGGGGCCCCTGGCCCTGGGCCCCTGGCCCTGACTGCAAAGAATCCTTATATCGAAGGATGGACTCCACACCAAAGTTGTCCCCATCTCAAACTTGTGCTGCCCTGATAGACCCAAGCGAACCCTACAAATTGACATCAGGAACCTGGACTGCTGAGTTTTCTTTCCCAGGGAAAATGGAAAAAGGACGTGCCCACCGGCCCCTGGCCCTGGGCCCCAGGGCCTCACTGCAAAGAATCCTTATATCGAAGGATGGACCCCACACCGAAGTTGTCCCCACCTCAAACTTGTGCTGCCCTGATAGACCCAAGGGAGCCCTACAAACTGACATCAGGAACCTGGACTGCTGAGTTTTCTTTCCCAGGGAAAATGGAAAAAGGATGTGCCCAGGGGCCCCTGGCCCTGACTGCAAAAAATCCTTATATCGAACGATAGACCCCCCACCGAAGTTGTCCCCACCTCAAACTTGTGCTGCCCTGATAGACCCAAGGGAGCCCTAGAAACTGACATCAGGAACCTGGACTGCTGAGTTTTCTTTCCCAGGGAAAATGGAAAAAGGATGTGCCCAGGGGCCCCTGGCCCTGGGCTGGGGCCTCACTGCAAAAAATCCTTATATCGAAGGATGGACCCCACACCGAAGTTGTCCCCACCTCAAACTTGTGCTGCCCTGATAGAACCAAGGGAGCCCTACAAACTGACATCAGGAACCTGGACTGCTGAGTTTTCTTTCCCAGGGAAAATGGAAAAAGGATGTGCCAAGGGGCCCCTGGCCCTGACAGCAAAAAATCCTTATATCGAAGGATGGACCCCACACCGAAGTTGTCCCCACCTCAAACTTGTGCTGCCCTGATAGACCCAAGGGAGCCCTACAAACTGACATCAGGAACCTGGACTGCTGAGTTTTCTTTCCCAGGGAAAATGGCCAAAGGATGTGCCCAGGGGCCCCTGGCCCTGACTGCAAAGAATCCGTATATCGAAGGATGGACCCCACACCGAAGTTGTCCCCACCTCAAACTTGTGCTGCCCTGATAGACCCAAGGGAGCCCTACAAACTGACATCAGGAACCTGGACTGCTGAGTTTTCTTTCCCAGGGAAAATGGAAAAAGGATGTGCCCGGGGGGCCCTGGCCCTGTCTACAAAAAATCCTTATATCGAAGGATGGACCCCACACCGAAGTTGTCCCCACCTCAAACTTGTGCTGCCCTGATAGACCCAAGGGAGCCCTACAAACTGACATCAGGAACCTGGACTGCTGAGTTTTCTTTCCCAGGGAAAATGGAAAAAGGATGTGCCCAGGGGCCCCTGGCCCTGGGCTGGGGCCTCACTGCAAAGAATCCTTATATCGAAGGATGGACCCCACACCGAAGATGTCCCCACCTCAAACTTGTGCTGCCCTGATAGAACCATGGGAGCCCTACAAACTGACATCAGGAACCTGGACTGCTGAGTTTTCTTTCCCAGGGAAAATGGAAAAAGGATGTGCCCAGGGGCCCCTGGACCTGGGCTGGGGCCTCACTGCAAAGAATCCTTATATCGAAGGATGGACCCCACACCGAAGTTGTCCCCACCTCAAACTTGTGCTGCCCTGATAGACCCAAGGGAGCCCTACAAACTGACATCAGGAACCTGGACTGCTGAGTTTTCTTTCCCAGGGAAAATGGAAAAAGGATGTGCCCAGGGGACCCTGGCCCTGACTGCAAAAAATCCTTATATCGAAGGATGGACCCCACACCGAAGTTGTCCCCACCTCAAACTTGTGCTGCCCTGATAGACCCAAGGGAGCCCTACAAACTGACATCAGGAACCTGGACTGCTGAGTTTTCTTTCCCAGGGAAAATGGAAAAAGGATGTGCCCGGGGGCCCCTGGCCCTGACTGCAAAAAATCCTTATATCGAAGGATGGACCCCACACCGAAGTTGTCCCCACCTCAAACTTGTGCTGCCCTGATACACCCAAGGGAGCCCTACAAACTGACATCAGGAACCTGGACTGCTGAGTTTTCTTTCCCAGGGAAAATGGAAAAAGGATGTGCCCCGGGTCCCCTGGCCCTGGGCTGGGGACTCACTGCAAAAAATCCTTATATCGAAGGATGGACCCCACACCGAAGTTGTCCCCACCTCAAACTTGTGCTGCCTTGATAGACCGAAGTGAGCCCTACAAACTGACATCATGAACCTGGACTGCTGAGTTTTCTTTCCCAGGGAAAATGGAAAAAGGATGTGCCAAGGGGCCCCTGGCCCTGACTTCAAAAAATCCTTATATCGAACGATAGACCCCACACCGAAGTTGTCCCCACCTCAAACTTGTGCTGCCCTGATAGACCCAATGGAGCCCTACAAACTGACATCAGGAACCTGGACTGCTGAGTTTTCTTTCCCAGGGAAAATGGAAAAAGGATGTGCCCAGGGGCCCCTGGCCCTGACTGCAAAAAATCCTTATATCGAAGGATGGACCCCACACCGAAGTTGTCCCCACCTCAAACTTGTGCTGCCCTGATAGACCCAAGGGAGCCCTACAAACTGACATCAGGAAGCTGGACTGCTGAGTTTTCTTTTCCAGGGAAAATGGAAAAAGGATGTGCCCAGGGGCCCCTGGCCCTGACTGCAAAAAATCCTTATATCGAAGGATGCACCCCACACCGAAATTGTCCCCACCTCAAACTTGTGCTGCCCTGATAGACCCATGGGAGCCCTACAAACTGACATCAGGAACCTGGACTGCTGAGTTTTCTTTCCCAGGGAAAATGGCCAAAGGATGTGCCCAGGGGCCCCTGGCCCTGACTGCAAAGAATCCTTATATCGAAGGATGGACCCCACACCGAAGTTGTCCCCACCTCAAACTTGTGCTGCCCTGATAGACCCAAGGGAGCCCTACAAACTGACATCAGGAACCTGGACTGCTGAGTTTTCTTTCCCAGGGAAAATGGAAAAAGGATGTGCCCGGGGGGCCCTGGCCCTGACAACAAAAAATCCTTATATCGAAGGATGGACCCCACACCGAAGTTGTCCCCACCTCAAACTTGTGCTGCCCTGATAGACCCAAGGGAGCCCTACAAACTGACATCAGGAACCTGGACTGCTGAGTTTTCTTTCCCAGGGAAAATGTAAAAAGGATGTGCCCAGGGGCCCCTGGCCCTGGGCTGGGGCCTCACTGCAAAGAATCCTTATATCGAAGGATGGACCCCACACCGAAGATGTCCCCACCTCAAACTTGTGCTGCCCTGATAGAACCATGGGAGCCCTACAAACTGACATCAGGAACCTGGACTGCTGAGTTTTCTTTCCCAGGGAAAATGGAAAAAGGATGTGCCCAGGGGCCCCTGGACCTGGGCTGGGGCCTCACTGCAAAGAATCCTTATATCGAAGGATGGACCCCACACCGAAGTTGTCCTCACCTCAAACTTGTGCTGCCCTGATAGACCCAAGGGAGCCCTACAAACTGACATCAGGAACCTGGACTGCTGAGTTTTCTTTCCCAGGGAAAATGGAAAAAGGATGTGCCCAGGGGCCCCTGGCCCTGACTGCAAAAAATCCTTATATCGAAGGATGGACCCCACACCGAAGTTGTCCCCACCTCAAACTTGTGCTGCCCTGATAGACCCAAGGGAGCCCTACAAACTGACATCAGGAACCTGGACTGCTGAGTTTTCTTTCCCAGGGAAAATGGAAGAAGGATGTGCCCGGGGGGCCCTGGCCCTGACAGCAAAAAATCCTTATATCGAAGGATGGACCCCACACCGAAGTTGTCCCCACCTCAAACTTGTGCTGCCCTGATAGACCCAAGGGAGCCCTACAAACTGACATCAGGACCCTGGACTGCTGAGTTTTCTTTTCCAGGGAAAATGGAAAAAGGATGTGCCCAGGGGCCCCTGGCCCTGACTGCAAAAAATCCTTATATCGAAGGATGCACCCCACACCGAAATTGTCCCCACCTCAAACTTGTGCTGCCCTGATAGACCCAAGGGAGCCCTACAAACTGACATCAGGAACCTGGACTGCTGAGTTTTCTTTCCCAGAGAAAATGGAAAAAGGATGTGCCAAGGGGCCCCTGGCCCTGACTGCAAAAAATCCTTATATCGAACGATAGACCCCACACCGAAGTTGTCCCCACCTCAAACTTGTGCTGCCCTGATAGACCCAAGGGAGCCCTACAAACTGACATCAGGAACCTGGACTGCTGAGTTTTCTTTCCCAGGGCAAATGGAAAAAGGATGTGCCCAGGGGCCCCTGGCCCTGGGCTGGGGCCTGACTGCAAAGAATCCTTATATCGAAGGATGGACCCCACACCGAAGATGTCCCCACCTCAAACTTGTGCTGCCCTGATAGAACCATGGGAGCCCTACAAACTGACATCAGGAACCTGGACTGCTGAGTTTTCTTTCCCAGGGAAAATGGAAAAAGGATGTGCCCACCGGCCCCTGGCCCTGGGCTGGGGCCTCACTGCAAAGAATCCTTATATCGAAGGATGGACCCCACACCGAAGTTGTCCCCACCTCAAACTTGTGCTGCCCTGATAGACCCAAGGGAGCCCTACAAACTGACATCAGGAACCTGGACTGCTGAGTTTTCTTTCCCAGGGAAAATGGAAAAAGGATGTGCCCGGGGGGCCCGGGCCCTGACAGCAAAAAATCCTTATATCGAAAGATGGACCCCACACCGAAGTTGTCCCCACCTCAAACTTGTGCTGCCCTGATAGACCCAAGGGAGCCCTACAAACTGACATCAGGAACCTGGACTGCTGAGTTTTCTTTCCCAGGGAAAATGGAAAAAGGATGTGCCCAGGGGCCCTGGCCCTGACTGCAAAAAATCCTTATATCGAAGGATGGACCCCACACCGAAGTTGTCCCCACCTCAAACTTGTGCTGCCCTGATAGACCCAAGGGAGCCCTACAAACTGACATCAGGAACCTGGACTGCTGAGTTTTCTTTTCCAGGGAAAATGGAAAAAGGATGTGCCCGGGGGCCCCTGGCCCTGACTGCAAAGAATCCTTATATCGAAGGATGGACCCAACACCGAAATTGTCCCCACCTCAAACTTGTGCTGCCCTGATAGACCCAAGGGAGCCCTACAAACTGACATCAGGAACCTGGACTGCTGAGTTTTCTTTCCCAGGGAAAATGGAAAAAGGATGTGCCAAGGGGCCCCTGGCCCTGACAGCAAAAAATCCTTATATCGAAGGATGGACCCCACACCGAAGTTGTCCCCACCTCAAACTTGTGCTGCCCTGATAGACCCAAGGGAGCCCTACAAACTGACATCAGGAACCTGGACTGCTGAGTTTTCTTTTCCAGGGAAAATGGAAAAAGGATGTGCCCAGGGGCCCCTGGCCCTGACTGCAAAAAATCCTTATATCGAAGGATGCACCCGACACCGAAATTGTCCCCACCTCAAACTTGTGCTGCCCTGATAGACCCAAGGGAGCCCTACAAACTGACATCAGGAACCTGGACTGCTGAGTTTTCTTTCCCAGAGAAAATGGAAAAAGGATGTGCCAAGGGGCCCCTGGCCCTGACTGCAAAAAATCCTTATATCGAACGATAGACCCCACACCGAAGTTGTCCCCACCTCAAACTTGTGCTGCCCTGATAGACCCAAGGGAGCCCTACAAACTGACATCAGGAACCTGGACTGCTGAGTTTTCCTTCCCAGGGCAAATGGAAAAAGGATGTGCCCAGGGGCCCCTGGCCCTGGGCTGGGGCCTGACTGCAAAGAATCCTTATATCGAAGGATGGACCCCACACCGAAGATGTCCCCACCTCAAACTTGTGCTGCCCTGATAGAACCATGGGAGCCCTACAAACTGACATCAGGAACCTGGACTGCTGAGTTTTCTTTCCCAGGGAAAATGGAAAAAGGATGTGCCCGGGGGCCCCTGGCCCTGGGCTGGGGCCTCACTGCAAAGAATCCTTATATCGAAGCATGGACTCCACACCGAAGTTGTCCCCACCTCAAACTTGTGCTGCCCTGATAGACCCAAGGGAGCCCTACAAACTGACATCAGGAACCTGGACTGCTGAGTTTTCTTTCCCAGGGAAAATGGAAAAAGGATGTGCCCAGGGGCCCCTGGCCCTGGGCCCCAGGGCCTCACTGCAAAGAATCCTTATATCGAAGGATGGACCCCACACCGAAGTTGTCCCCACCTCAGACTTGTGCTGCCCTGATAGACCCAAGGGAGCCCTACAAACTGACATCAGGAACCTGGACTGCTGAGTTTTCTTTCCCAGGGAAAATGGAAAAAGGATGTGCCCAGGGGCCCCTGGCCCTGACAGCAAAAAATCCTTATATCGAAGGATGGACCCCACACCGAAGTTGTCCCCACCTCAAACTTGTGCTGCCCTGATAGAACCATGGGAGCCCTACAAACTGACATCAGGAACCTGGACTGCTGAGTTTTCTTTCCCAGGGAAAATGGAAAAAGGATGTGCCCGGGGGGCCCTGGCCCTGACTGCAAAGAATCCTTATATCGAAGGATGGACCCCACACCGAAGTTGTCCCCACCTCAAACTTGTGCTGCCCTGATAGACCCAAGGGAGCCCTACAAACTGACATCAGGAACCTGGACTGCTGAGTTTTCTTTCCCAGGGAAAATGGAAAAAGGATGTGCCCAGGGGCCCCTGGCCCTGGGCTGGGGCCTCACTGCAAAGAATCCTTATATCGAAGGATGGACCCCACACCGAAGTTGTCCCCACCTCAAACTTGTGCTGCCCTGATAGACCCAAGGGAGCCCTACAAACTGACATCAGGAACCTGGACTGCTGAGTTTTCTTTCCCAGGGAAAATGGAAAAAGGATGTGCCCGGGGGGCCCGGGCCCTGACAGCAAAAAATCCTTATATCGAAAGATGGACCCCACACCGAAGTTGTCCCCACCTCAAACTTGTGCTGCCCTGATAGACCCAAGGGAGCCCTACAAACTGACATCAGGAACCTGGACTGCTGAGTTTTCTTTCCCAGGGAAAATGGAAAAAGGATGTGCCCAGGGGCCCTGGCCCTGACTGCAAAAAATCCTTATATCGAAGGATGGACCCCACACCGAAGTTGTCCCCACCTCAAACTTGTGCTGCCCTGATAGACCCAAGGGAGCCCTACAAACTGACATCAGGAACCTGGACTGCTGAGTTTTCTTTTCCAGGGAAAATGGAAAAAGGATGTGCCCGGGGGCCCCTGGCCCTGACTGCAAAGAATCCTTATATCGAAGGATGGACCCAACACCGAAATTGTCCCCACCTCAAACTTGTGCTGCCCTGATAGACCCAAGGGAGCCCTACAAACTGACATCAGGAACCTGGACTGCTGAGTTTTCTTTCCCAGGGAAAATGGAAAAAGGATGTGCCCAGGGGCCCCTGGCCCTGACTGCAAAAAATCCTTATATCGAAGGATGCACCCGACACCGAAATTGTCCCCACCTCAAACTTGTGCTGCCCTGATAGACCCAAGGGAGCCCTACAAACTGACATCAGGAACCTGGACTGCTGAGTTTTCTTTCCCAGAGAAAATGGAAAAAGGATGTGCCAAGGGGCCCCTGGCCCTGACTGCAAAAAATCCTTATATCGAACGATAGACCCCACACCGAAGTTGTCCCCACCTCAAACTTGTGCTGCCCTGATAGACCCAAGGGAGCCCTACAAACTGACATCAGGAACCTGGACTGGTGAGTTTTCCTTCCCAGGGCAAATGGAAAAAGGATGTGCCCAGGGGCCCCTGGCCCTGGGCTGGGGCCTGACTGCAAAGAATCCTTATATCGAAGGATGGACCCCACACCGAAGATGTCCCCACCTCAAACTTGTGCTGCCCTGATAGAACCATGGGAGCCCTACAAACTGACATCAGGAACCTGGACTGCTGAGTTTTCTTTCCCAGGGAAAATGGAAAAAGGATGTGCCCGGGGGCCCCTGGCCCTGGGCTGGGGCCTCACTGCAAAGAATCCTTATATCGAAGCATGGACTCCACACCGAAGTTGTCCCCACCTCAAACTTGTGCTGCCCTGATAGACCCAAGGGAGCCCTACAAACTGACATCAGGAACCTGGACTGCTGAGTTTTCTTTCCCAGGGAAAATGGAAAAAGGATGTGCCCAGGGGCCCCTGGCCCTGGGCCCCAGGGCCTCACTGCAAAGAATCCTTATATCGAAGGATGGACCCCACACCGAAGTTGTCCCCACCTCAGACTTGTGCTGCCCTGATAGACCCAAGGGAGCCCTACAAACTGACATCAGGAACCTGGACTGCTGAGTTTTCTTTCCCAGGGAAAATGGAAAAAGGATGTGCCCAGGGGCCCCTGGCCCTGACAGCAAAAAATCCTTATATCGAAGGATGGACCCCACACCGAAGTTGTCCCCACCTCAAACTTGTGCTGCCCTGATAGAACCATGGGAGCCCTACAAACTGACATCAGGAACCTGGACTGCTGAGTTTTCTTTCCCAGGGAAAATGGAAAAAGGATGTGCCCGGGGGGCCCTGGCCCTGACTGCAAAGAATCCTTATATCGAAGGATGGACCCCACACCGAAGTTGTCCCCACCTCAAACTTGTGCTGCCCTGATAGACCCAAGGGAGCCCTACAAACTGACATCAGGAACCTGGACTGCTGAGTTTTCTTTCCCAGGGAAAATGGAAAAAGGATGTGCCCAGGGGCCCCTGGCCCTGGGCTGGGGCCTCACTGCAAAGAATCCTTATATCGAAGGATGGACCCCACACCGAAGTTGTCCCCACCTCAAACTTGTGCTGCCCTGATAGACCCAAGGGAGCCCTACAAACTGACATCAGGAACCTGGACTGCTGAGTTTTCTTTCCCAGGGAAAATGGAAAAAGGATGTGCCCGGGGGGCCCGGGCCCTGACAGCAAAAAATCCTTATATCGAAAGATGGACCCCACACCGAAGTTGTCCCCACCTCAAACTTGTGCTGCCCTGATAGACCCAAGGGAGCCCTACAAACTGACATCAGGAACCTGGACTGCTGAGTTTTCTTTCCCAGGGAAAATGGAAAAAGGATGTGCCCAGGGGCCCTGGCCCTGACTGCAAAAAATCCTTATATCGAAGGATGGACCCCACACCGAAATTGTCCCCACCTCAAACTTGTGCTGCCCTGATAGACCCAAGGGAGCCCTACAAACTGACATCAGGAACCTGGACTGCTGAGTTTTCTTTTCCAGGGAAAATGGAAAAAGGATGTGCCCGGGGGCCCCTGGCCCTGACTGCAAAGAATCCTTATATCGAAGGATGGACCCAACACCGAAATTGTCCCCACCTCAAACTTGTGCTGCCCTGATAGACCCAAGGGAGCCCTACAAACTGACATCAGGAACCTGGACTGCTGAGTTTTCTTTCCCAGGGAAAATGGAAAAAGGATGTGCCAAGGGGCCCCTGGCCCTGACAGCAAAAAATCCTTATATCGAAGGATGGACCCCACACCGAAGTTGTCCCCACCTCAAACTTGTGCTGCCCTGATAGACCCAAGGGAGCCCTACAAACTGACATCAGGAACCTGGACTGCTGAGTTTTCTTTCCCAGGGAAAATGGAAAAAGGATGTGCCCAGGGGCCCCTGGCCCTGACTGCAAAGAATCCTTATATCGAAGGATGCACCCGACACCGAAATTGTCCCCACCTCAAACTTGTGCTGCCCTGATAGACCCAAGGGAGCCCTACAAACTGACATCAGGAACCTGGACTGCTGAGTTTTCTTTCCCAGAGAAAATGGAAAAAGGATGTGCCAAGGGGCCCCTGGCCCTGACTGCAAAAAATCCTTATATCGAACGATAGACCCCACACCGAAGTTGTCCCCACCTCAAACTTGTGCTGCCCTGATAGACCCAAGGGAGCCCTACAAACTGACATCAGGAACCTGGACTGGTGAGTTTTCCTTCCCAGGGCAAATGGAAAAAGGATGTGCCCAGGGGCCCCTGGCCCTGGGCTGGGGCCTGACTGCAAAGAATCCTTATATCGAAGGATGGACCCCACACCGAAGATGTCCCCACCTCAAACTTGTGCTGCCCTGATAGAACCATGGGAGCCCTACAAACTGACATCAGGAACCTGGACTGCTGAGTTTTCTTTCCCAGGGAAAATGGAAAAAGGATGTGCCCGGGGGCCCCTGGCCCTGGGCTGGGGCCTCACTGCAAAGAATCCTTATATCGAAGCATGGACTCCACACCGAAGTTGTCCCCACCTCAAACTTGTGCTGCCCTGATAGACCCAAGGGAGCCCTACAAACTGACATCAGGAACCTGGACTGCTGAGTTTTCTTTCCCAGGGAAAATGGAAAAAGGATGTGCCCAGGGGCCCCTGGCCCTGGGCCCCAGGGCCTCACTGCAAAGAATCCTTATATCGAAGGATGGACCCCACACCGAAGTTGTCCCCACCTCAGACTTGTGCTGCCCTGATAGACCCAAGGGAGCCCTACAAACTGACATCAGGAACCTGGACTGCTGAGTTTTCTTTCCCAGGGAAAATGGAAAAAGGATGTGCCCGGGGGGCCCGGGCCCTGACAGCAAAAAATCCATATATCGAAGGATGGACCCCACACCGAAGTTGTCCCCACCTCAAACTTGTGCTGCCCTGATAGACCCAAGGGAGCCCTACAAACTGACATCAGGAACCTGGACTGCTGAGTTTTCTTTCCCAGGGAAAATGGAAAAAGGATGTGCCCAGGGGCCCTGGCCCTGACTGCAAAAAATCCTTATATCGAAGGATGGACCCCACACCGAAGTTGTCCCCACCTCAAACTTGTGCTGCCCTGATAGACCCAAGGGAGCCCTACAAACTGACATCAGGAACCTGGACTGGTGAGTTTTCCTTCCCAGGGCAAATGGAAAAAGGATGTGCCCAGGGGCCCCTGGCCCTGGGCTGGGGCCTGACTGCAAAGAATCCTTATATCGAAGGATGGACCCCACACCGAAGATGTCCCCACCTCAAACTTGTGCTGCCCTGATAGAACCATGGGAGCCCTACAAACTGACATCAGGAACCTGGACTGCTGAGTTTTCTTTCCCAGGGAAAATGGAAAAAGGATGTGCCCGGGGGCCCCTGGCCCTGGGCTGGGGCCTCACTGCAAAGAATCCTTATATCGAAGCATGGACTCCACACCGAAGTTGTCCCCACCTCAAACTTGTGCTGCCCTGATAGACCCAAGGGAGCCCTACAAACTGACATCAGGAACCTGGACTGCTGAGTTTTCTTTCCCAGGGAAAATGGAAAAAGGATGTGCCCAGGGGCCCCTGGCCCTGGGCCCCAGGGCCTCACTGCAAAGAATCCTTATATCGAAGGATGGACCCCACACCGAAGTTGTCCCCACCTCAGACTTGTGCTGCCCTGATAGACCCAAGGGAGCCCTACAAACTGACATCAGGAACCTGGACTGCTGAGTTTTCTTTCCCAGGGAAAATGGAAAAAGGATGTGCCCAGGGGCCCCTGGCCCTGACAGCAAAAAATCCTTATATCGAAGGATGGACCCCACACCGAAGTTGTCCCCACCTCAAACTTGTGCTGCCCTGATAGAACCATGGGAGCCCTACAAACTGACATCAGGAACCTGGACTGCTGAGTTTTCTTTCCCAGGGAAAATGGAAAAAGGATGTGCCCGGGGGGCCCTGGCCCTGACTGCAAAGAATCCTTATATCGAAGGATGGACCCCACACCGAAGTTGTCCCCACCTCAAACTTGTGCTGCCCTGATAGACCCAAGGGAGCCCTACAAACTGACATCAGGAACCTGGACTGCTGAGTTTTCTTTCCCAGGGAAAATGGAAAAAGGATGTGCCCAGGGGCCCCTGGCCCTGGGCTGGGGCCTCACTGCAAAGAATCCTTATATCGAAGGATGGACCCCACACCGAAGTTGTCCCCACCTCAAACTTGTGCTGCCCTGATAGACCCAAGGGAGCCCTACAAACTGACATCAGGAACCTGGACTGCTGAGTTTTCTTTCCCAGGGAAAATGGAAAAAGGATGTGCCCGGGGGGCCCGGGCCCTGACAGCAAAAAATCCTTATATCGAAAGATGGACCCCACACCGAAGTTGTCCCCACCTCAAACTTGTGCTGCCCTGATAGACCCAAGGGAGCCCTACAAACTGACATCAGGAACCTGGACTGCTGAGTTTTCTTTCCCAGGGAAAATGGAAAAAGGATGTGCCCAGGGGCCCTGGCCCTGACTGCAAAAAATCCTTATATCGAAGGATGGACCCCACACCGAAATTGTCCCCACCTCAAACTTGTGCTGCCCTGATAGACCCAAGGGAGCCCTACAAACTGACATCAGGAACCTGGACTGCTGAGTTTTCTTTTCCAGGGAAAATGGAAAAAGGATGTGCCCGGGGGCCCCTGGCCCTGACTGCAAAGAATCCTTATATCGAAGGATGGACCCAACACCGAAATTGTCCCCACCTCAAACTTGTGCTGCCCTGATAGACCCAAGGGAGCCCTACAAACTGACATCAGGAACCTGGACTGCTGAGTTTTCTTTCCCAGGGAAAATGGAAAAAGGATGTGCCAAGGGGCCCCTGGCCCTGACAGCAAAAAATCCTTATATCGAAGGATGGACCCCACACCGAAGTTGTCCCCACCTCAAACTTGTGCTGCCCTGATAGACCCAAGGGAGCCCTACAAACTGACATCAGGAACCTGGACTGCTGAGTTTTCTTTCCCAGGGAAAATGGAAAAAGGATGTGCCCAGGGGCCCCTGGCCCTGACTGCAAAGAATCCTTATATCGAAGGATGCACCCGACACCGAAATTGTCCCCACCTCAAACTTGTGCTGCCCTGATAGACCCAAGGGAGCCCTACAAACTGACATCAGGAACCTGGACTGCTGAGTTTTCTTTCCCAGAGAAAATGGAAAAAGGATGTGCCAAGGGGCCCCTGGCCCTGACTGCAAAAAATCCTTATATCGAACGATAGACCCCACACCGAAGTTGTCCCCACCTCAAACTTGTGCTGCCCTGATAGACCCAAGGGAGCCCTACAAACTGACATCAGGAACCTGGACTGGTGAGTTTTCCTTCCCAGGGCAAATGGAAAAAGGATGTGCCCAGGGGCCCCTGGCCCTGGGCTGGGGCCTGACTGCAAAGAATCCTTATATCGAAGGATGGACCCCACACCGAAGATGTCCCCACCTCAAACTTGTGCTGCCCTGATAGAACCATGGGAGCCCTACAAACTGACATCAGGAACCTGGACTGCTGAGTTTTCTTTCCCAGGGAAAATGGAAAAAGGATGTGCCCGGGGGCCCCTGGCCCTGGGCTGGGGCCTCACTGCAAAGAATCCTTATATCGAAGCATGGACTCCACACCGAAGTTGTCCCCACCTCAAACTTGTGCTGCCCTGATAGACCCAAGGGAGCCCTACAAACTGACATCAGGAACCTGGACTGCTGAGTTTTCTTTCCCAGGGAAAATGGAAAAAGGATGTGCCCAGGGGCCCCTGGCCCTGGGCCCCAGGGCCTCACTGCAAAGAATCCTTATATCGAAGGATGGACCCCACACCGAAGTTGTCCCCACCTCAGACTTGTGCTGCCCTGATAGACCCAAGGGAGCCCTACAAACTGACATCAGGAACCTGGACTGCTGAGTTTTCTTTCCCAGGGAAAATGGAAAAAGGATGTGCCCGGGGGGCCCGGGCCCTGACAGCAAAAAATCCATATATCGAAGGATGGACCCCACACCGAAGTTGTCCCCACCTCAAACTTGTGCTGCCCTGATAGACCCAAGGGAGCCCTACAAACTGACATCAGGAACCTGGACTGCTGAGTTTTCTTTCCCAGGGAAAATGGAAAAAGGATGTGCCCAGGGGCCCTGGCCCTGACTGCAAAAAATCCTTATATCGAAGGATGGACCCCACACCGAAGTTGTCCCCACCTCAAACTTGTGCTGCCCTGATAGACCCAAGGGAGCCCTACAAACTGACATCAGGAACCTGGACTGCTGAGTTTTCTTTTCCAGGGAAAATGGAAAAAGGATGTGCCCGGGGGCCCCTGGCCCTGACTGCAAAGAATCCTTATATCGAAGGATGGACCCAACACCGAAATTGTCCCCACCTCAAACTTGTGCTGCCCTGATAGACCCAAGGGAGCCCTACAAACTGACATCAGGAACCTGGACTGCTGAGTTTTCTTTCCCAGGGAAAATGGAAAAAGGATGTGCCAAGGGGCCCCTGGCCCTGACAGCAAAAAATCCTTATATCGAAGGATGGACCCCACACCGAAGTTGTCCCCACCTCAAACTTGTGCTGCCCTGATAGACCCAAGGGAGCCCTACAAACTGACATCAGGAACCTGGACTGCTGAGTTTTCTTTTCCAGGGAAAATGGAAAAAGGATGTGCCCAGGGGCCCCTGGCCCTGACTGCAAAAAATCCTTATATCGAAGGATGCACCCGACACCGAAATTGTCCCCACCTCAAACTTGTGCTGCCCTGATAGACCCAAGGGAGCCCTACAAACTGACATCAGGAACCTGGACTGCTGAGTTTTCTTTCCCAGAGAAAATGGAAAAAGGATGTGCCAAGGGGCCCCTGGCCCTGACTGCAAAAAATCCTTATATCGAACGATAGACCCCACACCGAAGTTGTCCCCACCTCAAACTTGTGCTGCCCTGATAGACCCAAGGGAGCCCTACAAACTGACATCAGGAACCTGGACTGGTGAGTTTTCCTTCCCAGGGCAAATGGAAAAAGGATGTGCCCAGGGGCCCCTGGCCCTGGGCTGGGGCCTGACTGCAAAGAATCCTTATATCGAAGGATGGACCCCACACCGAAGATGTCCCCACCTCAAACTTGTGCTGCCCTGATAGAACCATGGGAGCCCTACAAACTGACATCAGGAACCTGGACTGCTGAGTTTTCTTTCCCAGGGAAAATGGAAAAAGGATGTGCCCGGGGGCCCCTGGCCCTGGGCTGGGGCCTCACTGCAAAGAATCCTTATATCGAAGCATGGACTCCACACCGAAGTTGTCCCCACCTCAAACTTGTGCTGCCCTGATAGACCCAAGGGAGCCCTACAAACTGACATCAGGAACCTGGACTGCTGAGTTTTCTTTCCCAGGGAAAATGGAAAAAGGATGTGCCCAGGGGCCCCTGGCCCTGGGCCCCAGGGCCTCACTGCAAAGAATCCTTATATCGAAGGATGGACCCCACACCGAAGTTGTCCCCACCTCAGACTTGTGCTGCCCTGATAGACCCAAGGGAGCCCTACAAACTGACATCAGGAACCTGGACTGCTGAGTTTTCTTTCCCAGGGAAAATGGAAAAAGGATGTGCCCAGGGGCCCCTGGCCCTGACTGCAAAAAATCCATATATCGAAGGATGGACCCCACACCGAAGTTGTCCCCACCTCAAACTTGTGCTGCCCTGATAGACCCAAGGGAGCCCTACAAACTGACATCAGGAACCTGGACTGCTGAGTTTTCTTTCCCAGGGAAAATGGAAAAAGGATGTGCCCGGGGGGCCCTGGCCCTGACAGCAAAGAATCCTTATATCGAAGGATGGACCCCACACCGAAGTTGTCCCCACCTCAAACTTGTGCTGCCCTGATAGACCCAAGGGAGCCCTAGAAACTGACATCAGGAACCTGGACTGCTGAGTTTTCTTTCCCAGGGAAAATGGAAAAAGGATGTGCCCGGGGGGCCCTGGCCCTGACAGCAAAAAATCCTTATATCGAAGGATGGACCCCACACCGAAGTTGTCCCCACATCAAACTTGTGCTGCCCTGATAGACCCAAGGGAGCCCTACAAACTGACATCAGGAACCTGGACTGCTGAGTTTTCTTTCCCAGGGAAAATGGAAAAAGGATGTGCCAAGGGGCCCCTGGCCCTGGGCTGGGGCTTCACTGCAAAGAATCCTTATATCGAAGGATGGACCCCACACCGAAGATGTCCCCACCTCAAACTTGTGCTGCCCTGATAGAACCATGGGAGCCCTACAAACTGACATCAGGAACCTGGACTGCTGAGTTTTCTTTCCCAGGGAAAATGGAAAAATGATGTGCCCAGGGGCCCCTGGCCCTGGGCTGGGGCCTCACTGCAAAGAATCCTTATATCGAAGGATGGACCCCACACCGAAGTTGTCCCCACCTCAAACTTGTGCTGCCCTGATAGACCCAAGGGAGCCCTACAAACTGACATCAGGAACCTGGACTGCTGAGTTTTCTTTCCCAGGGAAAATGTAAAAAGGATGTGCCCAGGGGCCCCTGGCCCTGGGCTGGGGCCTCACTGCAAAGAATCCTTATATCGAAGGATGGACCCCACACCGAAGATGTCCCCACCTCAAACTTGTGCTGCCCTGATAGAACCATGGGAGCCCTACAAACTGACATCAGGAACCTGGACTGCTGAGTTTTCTTTCCCAGGGAAAATGGAAAAAGGATGTGCCCAGGGGCCCCTGGCCCTGACTGTAAAGAATCCTTATATCGAAGGATGGACTCCACACCAAAGTTGTCCCCACCTCAAACTTGTGCTGCCCTGATAGACCCAAGCGAACCCTACAAACTGACATCAGGAACCTGGACTGCTGAGTTTTCTTTCCCAGGGAAAATGGAAAAAGGATGTGCCCGGGGGCCCCTGGCCCTGACTGCAAAAAATCCTTATATCGAAGGATGGACCCCACACCGAAGTTGTCCCCACCTCAAACTTGTGCTGCCCTGATACACCCAAGGGAGCCCTACAAACTGACATCAGGAACCTGGACTGCTGAGTTTTCTTTCCCAGGGAAAATGGAAAAAGGATGTGCCCCGGGTCCCTTGGCCCTGGGCTGGGGCCTCACTGCAAAAAATCCTTATATCGAAGGATGGACCCCACACCGAAGTTGTCCCCACCTCAAACTTGTGCTGCCTTGATAGACCGAAGTGAGCCCTACAAACTGACATCATGAACCTGGACTGCTGAGTTTTCTTTCCCAGGGAAAATGGAAAAAGGATGTGCCCAGGGGCCCCTGGCCCTGACTTCAAAAAATCCTTATATCGAACGATAGACCCCACACCGAAGTTGTCCCCACCTCAAACTTGTGCTGCCCTGATAGACGCAATGGAGCCCTACAAACTGACATCAGGAACCTGGACTGCTGAGTTTTCTTTCCCAGGGAAAATGGAAAAAGGATGTGCCCAGGGGCCCCTGGCCCTGACTGCAAAAAATCCTTATATCGAAGGATGGACCCCACACCGAAGTTGTCCCCACCTCAAACTTGTGCTGCCCTGATAGACCCAAGGGAGCCCTACAAACTGACATCAGGAAGCTGGACTGCTGAGTTTTCTTTTCCAGGGAAAATGGCCAAAGGATGTGCCCAGGGGCCCCTGGCCCTGACTGCAAAGAATCCTTATAACGAAGGATGGACCCCACACCGAAGTTGTCCCCACCTCAAACTTGTGCTGCCCTGATAGACCCAAGGGAGCCCTACAAACTGACATCAGGAACCTGGACTGCTGAGTTTTCTTTCCCAGGGAAAATGGAAAAAGGATGTGCCTGGGGGGCCCTGGCCCTGGGCTGGGGCCTGACTGCAAAGAATCCTTATATCGAAGGATGGACCCCACACCAAAGTTGTCCCCACCTCAAACTTGTGCTGCCCTGATAGACCCAAGCGAACCCTACAAACTGACATCAGGAACCTGGACTGCTGATTTTTCTTTCCCAGGGAAAATGGAAAAAGGATGTGCCCAGGGGCCCCTGGCCCTGGGCTGGGGCCTCACTGCAAAGAATCCTTATATCGAAGGATGGACCCCACACCGAAGTTGTCCCCACCTCAAACTTGTGCTGCCCTGATAGACCCAAGGGAGCCCTACAAACTGACATCAGGAACCTGGACTGCTGAGTTTTCTTTCCCAGGGAAAATGGAAAAAGGATGTGCCCAGGGGCCCCTGGCCCTGGGCTGGGGCCTCACTGCAAAGAATCCTTATATCGAAGGATGGACCCCACACCGAAGATGTCCCCACCTCAAACTTGTGCTGCCCTGATAGAACCATGGGAGCCCTACAAACTGACATCAGGAACCTGGACTGCTGAGTTTTCTTTCCCAGGGAAAATGGAAAAAGGATGTGCCCAGGGGCCCCTGGACCTGGGCTGGGGCCTCACTGCAAAGAATCCTTATATCGAAGGATGGACCCCACACCGAAGTTGTCCCCACCTCAAACTTGTGCTGCCCTGATAGACCCAAGGGAGCCCTACAAACTGACATCAGGAACCTGGACTGCTGAGTTTTCTTTCCCAGGGAAAATGGAAAAAGGATGTGCCCAGGGGACCCTGGCCCTGACTGCAAAAAATCCTTATATCGAAGGATGGACCCCACACCGAAGTTGTCCCCACCTCAAACTTGTGCTGCCCTGATACACCCAAGGGAGCCCTACAAACTGACATCAGGAACCTGGACTGCTGAGTTTTCTTTCCCAGGGAAAATGGAAAAAGGATGTGCCCGGGGGCCCCTGGCCCTGACTGCAAAAAATCCTTATATCGAAGGATGGACCCCACACCGAAGTTGTCCCCACCTCAAACTTGTGCTGCCCTGATACACCCAAGGGAGCCCTACAAACTGACATCAGGAACCTGGACTGCTGAGTTTTCTTTCCCAGGGAAAATGGAAAAAGGATGTGCCCCGGGTCCCCTGGCCCTGGGCTGGGGCCTCACTGCAAAAAATCCTTATATCGAAGGATGGACCCCACACCGAAGTTGTCCCCACCTCAAACTTGTGCTGCCTTGATAGACCGAAGTGAGCCCTACAAACTGACATCATGAACCTGGACTGCTGAGTTTTCTTTCCCAGGGAAAATGGAAAAAGGATGTGCCCAGGGGCCCCTGGCCCTGACTGCAAAAAATCCTTATATCGAAGGATGGACCCCACACCGAAGTTGTCCCCACCTCAAACTTGTGCTGCCCTGATAGACCCAAGGGAGCCCTACAAACTGACATCAGGAACCTGGACTGCTGAGTTTTCTTTCCCAGGGAAAATGGCCAAAGGATGTGCCCAGGGGCCCCTGGCCCTGACTGCAAAGAATCCTTATAACGAAGGATGGACCCCACACCGAAGTTGTCCCCACCTCAAACTTGTGCTGCCCTGATAGACCCAAGGGAGCCCTACAAACTGACATCAGGAACCTGGACTGCTGAGTTTTCTTTCCCAGGGAAAATGGAAAAAGGATGTGCCTGGGGGGCCCTGGCCCTGGGCTGGGGCCTGACTGCAAAGAATCCTTATATCGAAGGATGGACCCCACACCAAAGTTGTCCCCACCTCAAACTTGTGCTGCCCTGATAGACCCAAGCGAACCCTACAAACTGACATCAGGAACCTGGACTGCTGATTTTTCTTTCCCAGGGAAAATGGAAAAAGGATGTGCCCAGGGGCCCCTGGCCCTGGGCTGGGGCCTCACTGCAAAGAATCCTTATATCGAAGGATGGACCCCACACCGAAGTTGTCCCCACCTCAAACTTGTGCTGCCCTGATAGACCCAAGGGAGCCCTACAAACTGACATCAGGAACCTGGACTGCTGAGTTTTCTTTCCCAGGGAAAATGTAAAAAGGATGTGCCCAGGGGCCCCTGGCCCTGGGCTGGGGCCTCACTGCAAAGAATCCTTATATCGAAGGATGGACCCCACACCGAAGATGTCCCCACCTCAAACTTGTGCTGCCCTGATAGAACCATGGGAGCCCTACAAACTGACATCAGGAACCTGGACTGCTGAGTTTTCTTTCCCAGGGAAAATGGAAAAAGGATGTGCCCAGGGGCCCCTGGACCTGGGCTGGGGCCTCACTGCAAAGAATCCTTATATCGAAGGATGGACCCCACACCGAAGTTGTCCCCACCTCAAACTTGTGCTGCCCTGATAGACCCAAGGGAGCCCTACAAACTGACATCAGGAACCTGGACTGCTGAGTTTTCTTTCCCAGGGAAAATGGAAAAAGGATGTGCCCAGGGGACCCTGGCCCTGACTGCAAAAAATCCTTATATCGAAGGATGGACCCCACACCGAAGTTGTCCCCACCTCAAACTTGTGCTGCCCTGATAGACCCAAGGGAGCCCTACAAACTGACATCAGGAACCTGGACTGCTGAGTTTTCTTTCCCAGGGAAAATGGCCAAAGGATGTGCCCAGGGGCGCCTGGCCCTGACTGCAAAGAATCCTTATAACGAAGGATGGACCCCACACCGAAGTTGTCCCCACCTCAAACTTGTGCTGCCCTGATAGACCCAAGGGAGCCCTACAAACTGACATCAGGAACCTGGACTGCTGAGTTTTCTTTCCCAGGGAAAATGGAAAAATGATGTGCCCAGGGGCCCCTGGCCCTGGGCTGGGGCCTCACTGCAAAGAATCCTTATATCGAAGGATGGACCCCACACCGAAGTTGTTCCCACCTCAAACTTGTGCTGCCCTGATAGACCCAAGGGAGCCCTACAAACTGACATCAGGAACCTGGACTGCTGAGTTTTCTTTCCCAGGGAAAATGTAAAAAGGATGTGCCCAGGGGCCCCTGGCCCTGGGCTGGGGCCTCACTGCAAAGAATCCTTATATCGAAGGATGGACCCCACACCGAAGATGTCCCCACCTCAAACTTGTGCTGCCCTGATAGAACCATGGGAGCCCTACAAACTGACATCAGGAACCTGGACTGCTGAGTTTTCTTTCCCAGGGAAAATGGAAAAAGGATGTGCCCAGGGGCCCCTGGCCCTGACTGTAAAGAATCCTTATATCGAAGGATGGACTCCACACCAAAGTTGTCCCCACCTCAAACTTGTGCTGCCCTGATAGACCCAAGCGAACCCTACAAACTGACATCAGGAACCTGGACTGCTGAGTTTTCTTTCCCAGGGAAAATGGAAAAAGGATGTGCCCGGGGGCCCCTGGCCCTGACTGCAAAAAATCCTTATATCGAAGGATGGACCCCACACCGAAGTTGTCCCCACCTCAAACTTGTGCTGCCCTGATACACCCAAGGGAGCCCTACAAACTGACATCAGGAACCTGGACTGCTGAGTTTTCTTTCCCAGGGAAAATGGGAAAAGGATGTGCCCAGGGGCCCCTGGCCCTGGGCCCCTGGCCCTGACTGCAAAGAATCCTTATATCGAAGGATGGACTCCACACCAAAGTTGTCCCCATCTCAAACTTGTGCTGCCCTGATAGACCCAAGCGAACCCTACAAATTGACATCAGGAACCTGGACTGCTGAGTTTTCTTTCCCAGGGAAAATGGAAAAAGGATGTGCCCACCGGCCCCTGGCCCTGGGCCCCAGGGCCTCACTGCAAAGAATCCTTATATCGAAGGATGGACCCCACACCGAAGTTGTCCCCACCTCAAACTTGTGCTGCCCTGATAGACCCAAGGGAGCCCTACAAACTGACATCAGGAACCTGGACTGCTGAGTTTTCTTTCCCAGGGAAAATGGAAAAAGGATGTGCCCAGGGGCCCCTGGCCCTGACTGCAAAAAATCCTTATATCGAACGATAGACCCCACACCGAAGTTGTCCCCACCTCAAACTTGTGCTGCCCTGATAGACCCAAGGGAGCCCTAGAAACTGACATCAGGAACCTGGACTGCTGAGTTTTCTTTCCCAGGGAAAATGGAAAAAGGATGTGCCCAGGGGCCCCTGGCCCTGGGCTGGGGCCTCACTGCAAAAAATCCTTATATCGAAGGATGGACCCCACACCGAAGTTGTCCCCACCTCAAACTTGTGCTGCCCTGATAGAACCAAGGGAGCCCTACAAACTGACATCAGGAACCTGGACTGCTGAGTTTTCTTTCCCAGGGAAAATGGAAAAAGGATGTGCCAAGGGGCCCCTGGCCCTGACAGCAAAAAATCCTTATATCGAAGGATGGACCCCACACCGAAGTTGTCCCCACCTCAAACTTGTGCTGCCCTGATAGACCCAAGGGAGCCCTACAAACTGACATCAGGAACCTGGACTGCTGAGTTTTCTTTCCCAGGGAAAATGGCCAAAGGATGTGCCCAGGGGCCCCTGGCCCTGACTGCAAAGAATCCGTATATCGAAGGATGGACCCCACACCGAAGTTGTCCCCACCTCAAACTTGTGCTGCCCTGATAGACCCAAGGGAGCCCTACAAACTGACATCAGGAACCTGGACTGCTGAGTTTTCTTTCCCAGGGAAAATGGAAAAAGGATGTGCCCAGGGGCCCCTGGCCCTGGGCTGGGGCCTCACTGCAAAGAATCCTTATATCGAAGGATGGACCCCACACCGAAGATGTCCCCACCTCAAACTTGTGCTGCCCTGATAGAACCATGGGAGCCCTACAAACTGACATCAGGAACCTGGACTGCTGAGTTTTCTTTCCCAGGGAAAATGGCCAAAGGATGTTCCCAGGGGCCCCTGGCCCTGACTGCAAAGAATCCTTATATCGAAGGATGGACCCCACACCGAAGTTGTCCCCACCTCAAACTTGTGCTGCCCTGATAGACCCAAGGGAGCCCTACAAACTGACATCAGGAACCTGGACTGCTGAGTTTTCTTTCCCAGGGAAAATGGAAAAAGGATGTGCCCGGGGGGCCCTGGCCCTGACAACAAAAAATCCTTATATCGAAGGATGGACCCCACACCGAAGTTGTCCCCACCTCAAACTTGTGCTGCCCTGATAGACCCAAGGGAGCCCTACAAACTGACATCAGGAACCTGGACTGCTGAGTTTTCTTTCCCAGGGAAAATGTAAAAAGGATGTGCCCAGGGGCCCCTGGCCCTGGGCTGGGGCCTGACTGCAAAGAATCCTTATATCGAAGGATGGACCCCACACCGAAGATGTCCCCACCTCAAACTTGTGCTGCCCTGATAGAACCATGGGAGCCCTACAAACTGACATCAGGAACCTGGACTGCTGAGTTTTCTTTCCCAGGGAAAATGGAAAAAGGATGTGCCCGGGGGGCCCTGGCCCTGGGCTGGGGCCTCACTGCAAAGAATCCTTATATCGAAGGATGGACCCCACACCGAAGTTGTCCCCACCTCAAACTTGTGCTGCCCTGATAGACCCAAGGGAGCCCTACAAACTGACATCAGGAACCTGGACTGCTGAGTTTTCTTTCCCAGGGAAAATGGAAAAAGGATGTGCCCGGGGGGCCCGGGCCCTGACAGCAAAAAATCCTTATATCGAAAGATGGACCCCACACCGAAGTTGTCCCCACCTCAAACTTGTGCTGCCCTGATAGACCCAAGGGAGCCCTACAAACTGACATCAGGAACCTGGACTGCTGAGTTTTCTTTCCCAGGGAAAATGGAAAAAGGATGTGCCCAGGGGCCCTGGCCCTGACTGCAAAAAATCCTTATATCGAAGGATGGACCCCACACCGAAGTTGTCCCCACCTCAAACTTGTGCTGCCCTGATAGACCCAAGGGAGCCCTACAAACTGACATCAGGAACCTGGACTGCTGAGTTTTCTTTTCCAGGGAAAATGGAAAAAGGATGTGCCCGGGGGCCCCTGGCCCTGACTGCAAAGAATCCTTATATCGAAGGATGGACCCAACACCGAAATTGTCCCCACCTCAAACTTGTGCTGCCCTGATAGACCCAAGGGAGCCCTACAAACTGACATCAGGAACCTGGACTGCTGAGTTTTCTTTCCCAGGGAAAATGGAAAAAGGATGTGCCAAGGGGCCCCTGGCCCTGACAGCAAAAAATCCTTATATCGAAGGATGGACCCCACACCGAAGTTGTCCCCACCTCAAACTTGTGCTGCCCTGATAGACCCAAGGGAGCCCTACAAACTGACATCAGGAACCTGGACTGCTGAGTTTTCTTTTCCAGGGAAAATGGAAAAAGGATGTGCCCAGGGGCCCCTGGCCCTGACTGCAAAAAATCCTTATATCGAAGGATGCACCCGACACCGAAATTGTCCCCACCTCAAACTTGTGCTGCCCTGATAGACCCAAGGGAGCCCTACAAACTGACATCAGGAACCTGGACTGCTGAGTTTTCTTTCCCAGAGAAAATGGAAAAAGGATGTGCCAAGGGGCCCCTGGCCCTGACTGCAAAAAATCCTTATATCGAACGATAGACCCCACACCGAAGTTGTCCCCACCTCAAACTTGTGCTGCCCTGATAGACCCAAGGGAGCCCTACAAACTGACATCAGGAACCTGGACTGGTGAGTTTTCCTTCCCAGGGCAAATGGAAAAAGGATGTGCCCAGGGGCCCCTGGCCCTGGGCTGGGGCCTCACTGCAAAGAATCCTTATATCGAAGGATGGACCCCACACCGAAGTTGTCCCCACCTCAAACTTGTGCTGCCCTGATAGACCCAAGGGAGCCCTACAAACTGACATCAGGAACCTGGACTGCTGAGTTTTCTTTCCCAGGGAAAATGGAAAAAGGATGTGCCCAGGGGCCCCTGGCCCTGGGCCCCAGGGCCTCACTGCAAAGAATCCTTATATCGAAGGATGGACCCCACACCGAAGTTGTCCCCACCTCAGACTTGTGCTGCCCTGATAGACCCAAGGGAGCCCTACAAACTGACATCAGGAACCTGGACTGCTGAGTTTTCTTTCCCAGGGAAAATGGAAAAAGGATGTGCCCAGGGGCCCCTGGCCCTGACTGCAAAAAATCCATATATCGAAGGATGGACCCCACACCGAAGTTGTCCCCACCTCAAACTTGTGCTGCCCTGATAGACCCAAGGGAGCCCTACAAACTGACATCAGGAACCTGGACTGCTGAGTTTTCTTTCCCAGGGAAAATGGAAAAAGGATGTGCCCGGGGGGCCCTGGCGCTGACTGCAAAGAATCCTTATATCGAAGGATGGACCCCACACCGAAGTTGTCCCCACCTCAAACTTGTGCTGCCCTGATAGACCCAAGGGAGCCCTACAAACTGACATCAGGAACCTGGACTGCTGAGTTTTCTTTCCCAGGGAAAATGGAAAAAGGATGTGCCCAGGGGCCCCTGGACCTGGGCTGGGGCCTCACTGCAAAGAATCCTTATATCGAAGGATGGACCCCACACCGAAGTTGTCCCCACCTCAAACTTGTGCTGCCCTGATAGACCCAAGGGAGCCCTACAAACTGACATCAGGAACCTGGACTGCTGAGTTTTCTTTCCCAGGGAAAATGGAAAAAGGATGTGCCCGGGGGGCCCGGGCCCTGACAGCAAAAAATCCTTATATCGAAAGATGGACCCCACACCGAAGTTGTCCCCACCTCAAACTTGTGCTGCCCTGATAGACCCAAGGGAGCCCTACAAACTGACATCAGGAACCTGGAC
The DNA here is from genome assembly GCF_050655825.1 of Lonchura striata. Taxonomy (NCBI): domain Eukaryota; kingdom Metazoa; phylum Chordata; class Aves; order Passeriformes; family Estrildidae; genus Lonchura; species Lonchura striata. Next base: position 5,030,256 of record NC_140723.1, read on the forward strand.
TGCTGAGTTTTCTTTCCCAGGGAAAATGGAAAAAGGATGTGCCCAGGGGCCCTGGCCCTGACTGCAAAAAATCCTTATATCGAAGGATGGACCCCACACCGAAGTTGTCCCCACCTCAAACTTGTGCTGCCCTGATAGACCCAAGGGAGCCCTACAAACTGACATCAGGAACCTGGACTGCTGAGTTTTCTTTTCCAGGGAAAATGGAAAAAGGATGTGCCCGGGGGCCCCTGGCCCTGACTGCAAAGAATCCTTATATCGAAGGATGGACCCAACACCGAAATTGTCCCCACCTCAAACTTGTGCTGCCCTGATAGACCCAAGGGAGCCCTACAAACTGACATCAGGAACCTGGACTGCTGAGTTTTCTTTCCCAGGGAAAATGGAAAAAGGATGTGCCCGGGGGGCCCTGGCCCTGACAGCAAAAAATCCTTATATCGAAGGATGGACCCCACACCGAAGTTGTCCTCACATCAAACTTGTGCTGCCCTGATAGACCCAAGGGAGCCCTACAAACTGACATCAGGAACCTGGACTGCTGAGTTTTCTTTCCCAGGGAAAATGGAAAAAGGATGTGCCAAGGGGCCCCTGGCCCTGGGCTGGGGCTTCACTGCAAAGAATCCTTATATCGAAGGATGGACCCCACACCGAAGATGTCCCCACCTCAAACTTGTGCTGCCCTGATAGAACCATGGGAGCCCTACAAACTGACATCAGGAACCTGGACTGCTGAGTTTTCTTTCCCAGGGAAAATGGAAAAAGGATGTGCCCAGGGGACCCTGGCCCTGACTGCAAAAAATCCTTATATCGAAGGATGGACCCCACACCGAAGTTGTCCCCACCTCAAACTTGTGCTGCCCTGATAGACCCAAGGGAGCCCTACAAACTGACATCAGGAACCTGGACTGCTGAGTTTTCTTTCCCAGGGAAAATGGCCAAAGGATGTGCCCAGGGGCGCCTGGCCCTGACTGCAAAGAATCCTTATAACGAAGGATGGACCCCACACCGAAGTTGTCCCCACCTCAAACTTGTGCTGCCTTGATACACGCAAGGGAGCCCTACAAACTGACATCAGGAACCTGGACTGCTGAGTTTTCTTTCCCAGGGAAAATGGAAAAAGGATGTGCCCAGGGGCCCCTGGCCCTGACAGGAAAAAATCCTTATATCGAAGGATGGACCCCACACCGAAGTTGTCCCCACCTCAAACTTGTGCTGCCCTGATAGACCCAAGGGAGCCCTACAAACTGACATCAGGAAGCTGGACTGCTGAGTTTTCTTTTCCAGGGAAAATGGAAAAAGGATGTGCCCAGGGGCCCCTGGCCCTGACTGCAAGAAATCCTTATAACGAAGGATAGACCCCACACCGAAGTTGTCCCCACCTCAAACTTGTGCTGCCCTGATAGACCCAAGGGAGCCCTACAAACTGACATCAGGAACCTGGACTGCTGAGTTTTCTTTCCCAGGGAAAATGGAAAAATGATGTGCCCAGGGGCCCCTGGCCCTGGGCTGGGGCCTCACTGCAAAGAATCCTTATATCGAAGGATGGACCCCACACCGAAGTTGTCCCCACCTCAAACTTGTGCTGCCCTGATAGACCCAAGGGAGCCCTACAAACTGACATCAGGAACCTGGACTGCTGAGTTTTCTTTCCCAGGGAAAATGGAAAAAGGATGTGCCAAGGGGCCCCTGGCCCTGGGCTGGGGCTTCACTGCAAAGAATCCTTATATCGAAGGATGGACCCCACACCGAAGATGTCCCCACCTCAAACTTGTGCTGCCCTGATAGAACCATGGGAGCCCTACAAACTGACATCAGGAACCTGGACTGCTGAGTTTTCTTTCCCAGGGAAAATGGAAAAATGATGTGCCCAGGGGCCCCTGGCCCTGGGCTGGGGCCTCACTGCAAAGAATCCTTATATCGAAGGATGGACCCCACACCGAAGTTGTCCCCACCTCAAACTTGTGCTGCCCTGATAGACCCAAGGGAGCCCTACAAACTGACATCAGGAACCTGGACTGCTGAGTTTTCTTTCCCAGGGAAAATGTAAAAAGGATGTGCCCAGGGGCCCCTGGCCCTGGGCTGGGGCCTCACTGCAAAGAATCCTTATATCGAAGGATGGACCCCACACCGAAGATGTCCCCACCTCAAACTTGTGCTGCCCTGATAGAACCATGGGAGCCCTACAAACTGACATCAGGAACCTGGACTGCTGAGTTTTCTTTCCCAGGGAAAATGGAAAAAGGATGTGCCCAGGGGCCCCTGGCCCTGACTGTAAAGAATCCTTATATCGAAGGATGGACTCCACACCAAAGTTGTCCCCACCTCAAACTTGTGCTGCCCTGATAGACCCAAGCGAACCCTACAAACTGACATCAGGAACCTGGACTGCTGAGTTTTCTTTCCCAGGGAAAATGGAAAAAGGATGTGCCCGGGGGCCCCTGGCCCTGACTGCAAAAAATCCTTATATCGAAGGATGGACCCCACACCGAAGTTGTCCCCACCTCAAACTTGTGCTGCCCTGATACACCCAAGGGAGCCCTACAAACTGACATCAGGAACCTGGACTGCTGAGTTTTCTTTCCCAGGGAAAATGGAAAAAGGATGTGCCCCGGGTCCCCTGGCCCTGGGCTGGGGCCTCACTGCAAAAAATCCTTATATCGAAGGATGGACCCCACACCGAAGTTGTCCCCACCTCAAACTTGTGCTGCCTTGATAGACCGGAGTGAGCCCTACAAACTGACATCATGAACCTGGACTGCTGAGTTTTCTTTCCCAGGGAAAATGGAAAAAGGATGTGCCCAGGGGCCCCTGGCCCTGACTGCAAAAAATCCTTATATCGAAGGATGCACCCCACACCGAAATTGTCCCCACCTCAAACTTGTGCTGCCCTGATAGACCCAAGGGAGCCCTACAAACTGACATCAGGAACCTGGACTGCTGAGTTTTCTTTCCCAGGGAAAATGGCCAAAGGATGTGCCCAGGGGCCCCTGGCCCTGACTGCAAAGAATCCTTATAACGAAGGATGGACCCCACACCGAAGTTGTCCCCACCTCAAACTTGTGCTGCCCTGATAGACCCAAGGGAGCCCTACAAACTGACATCAGGAACCTGGACTGCTGAGTTTTCTTTCCCAGGGAAAATGGAAAAAGGATGTGCCTGGGGGGCCCTGGCCCTGGGCTGGGGCCTGACTGCAAAGAATCCTTATATCGAAGGATGGACCCCACACCAAAGTTGTCCCCACCTCAAACTTGTGCTGCCCTGATAGACCCAAGCGAACCCTACAAACTGACATCAGGAACCTGGACTGCTGATTTTTCTTTCCCAGGGAAAATGGAAAAAGGATGTGCCCAGGGGCCCCTGGCCCTGGGCTGGGGCCTCACTGCAAAGAATCCTTATATCGAAGGATGGACCCCACACCGAAGTTGTCCCCACCTCAAACTTGTGCTGCCCTGATAGACCCAAGGGAGCCCTACAAACTGACATCAGGAACCTGGACTGCTGAGTTTTCTTTCCCAGGGAAAATGTAAAAAGGATGTGCCCAGGGGCCCCTGGCCCTGGGCTGGGGCCTCACTGCAAAGAATCCTTATATCGAAGGATGGACCCCACACCGAAGATGTCCCCACCTCAAACTTGTGCTGCCCTGATAGAACCATGGGAGCCCTACAAACTGACATCAGGAACCTGGACTGCTGAGTTTTCTTTCCCAGGGAAAATGGAAAAAGGATGTGCCCAGGGGCCCCTGGACCTGGGCTGGGGCCTCACTGCAAAGAATCCTTATATCGAAGGATGGACCCCACACCGAAGTTGTCCCCACCTCAAACTTGTGCTGCCCTGATAGACCCAAGGGAGCCCTACAAACTGACATCAGGAACCTGGACTGCTGAGTTTTCTTTCCCAGGGAAAATGGAAAAAGGATGTGCCCAGGGGACCCTGGCCCTGACTGCAAAAAATCCTTATATCGAAGGATGGACCCCACACCGAAGTTGTCCCCACCTCAAACTTGTGCTGCCCTGATAGACCCAAGGGAGCCCTACAAACTGACATCAGGAACCTGGACTGCTGAGTTTTCTTTCCCAGGGAAAATGGCCAAAGGATGTGCCCAGGGGCGCCTGGCCCTGACTGCAAAGAATCCTTATAACGAAGGATGGACCCCACACCGAAGTTGTCCCCACCTCAAACTTGTGCTGCCTTGATACACGCAAGGGAGCCCTACAAACTGACATCAGGAACCTGGACTGCTGAGTTTTCTTTCCCAGGGAAAATGGAAAAAGGATGTGCCCAGGGGCCCCTGGCCCTGACAGGAAAAAATCCTTATATCGAAGGATGGACCCCACACCGAAGTTGTCCCCACCTCAAACTTGTGCTGCCCTGATAGACCCAAGGGAGCCCTACAAACTGACATCAGGAAGCTGGACTGCTGAGTTTTCTTTTCCAGGGAAAATGGAAAAAGGATGTGCCCAGGGGCCCCTGGCCCTGACTGCAAGAAATCCTTATAACGAAGGATAGACCCCACACCGAAGTTGTCCCCACCTCAAACTTGTGCTGCCCTGATAGACCCAAGGGAGCCCTACAAACTGACATCAGGAACCTGGACTGCTGAGTTTTCTTTCCCAGGGAAAATGGAAAAATGATGTGCCCAGGGGCCCCTGGCCCTGGGCTGGGGCCTCACTGCAAAGAATCCTTATATCGAAGGATGGACCCCACACCGAAGTTGTCCCCACCTCAAACTTCTGCTGCCCTGATAGACCCAAGGGAGCCCTACAAACTGACATCAGGAACCTGGACTGCTGAGTTTTCTTTCCCAGGGAAAATGGAAAAAGGATGTGCCAAGGGGCCCCTGGCCCTGGGCTGGGGCTTCACTGCAAAGAATCCTTATATCGAAGGATGGACCCCACACCGAAGATGTCCCCACCTCAAACTTGTGCTGCCCTGATAGAACCATGGGAGCCCTACAAACTGACATCAGGAACCTGGACTGCTGAGTTTTCTTTCCCAGGGAAAATGGAAAAATGATGTGCCCAGGGGCCCCTGGCCCTGGGCTGGGGCCTCACTGCAAAGAATCCTTATATCGAAGGATGGACCCCACACCGAAGTTGTCCCCACCTCAAACTTGTGCTGCCCTGATAGACCCAAGGGAGCCCTACAAACTGACATCAGGAACCTGGACTGCTGAGTTTTCTTTCCCAGGGAAAATGTAAAAAGGATGTGCCCAGGGGCCCCTGGCCCTGGGCTGGGGCCTCACTGCAAAGAATCCTTATATCGAAGGATGGACCCCACACCGAAGATGTCCCCACCTCAAACTTGTGCTGCCCTGATAGAACCATGGGAGCCCTACAAACTGACATCAGGAACCTGGACTGCTGAGTTTTCTTTCCCAGGGAAAATGGAAAAAGGATGTGCCCAGGGGCCCCTGGCCCTGACTGTAAAGAATCCTTATATCGAAGGATGGACAACACACCAAAGTTGTCCCCACCTCAAACTTGTGCTGCCCTGATAGACCCAAGCGAACCCTACAAACTGACATCAGGAACCTGGACTGCTGAGTTTTCTTTCCCAGGGAAAATGGAAAAAGGATGTGCCCGGGGGCCCCTGGCCCTGACTGCAAAAAATCCTTATATCGAAGGATGGACCCCACACCGAAGTTGTCCCCACCTCAAACTTGTGCTGCCCTGATACACCCAAGGGAGCCCTACAAACTGACATCAGGAACCTGGACTGCTGAGTTTTCTTTCCCAGGGAAAATGGAAAAAGGATGTGCCCCGGGTCCCCTGGCCCTGGGCTGGGGCCTCACTGCAAAAAATCCTTATATCGAAGGATGGACCCCACACCGAAGTTGTCCCCACCTCAAACTTGTGCTGCCTTGATAGACCGAAGTGAGCCCTACAAACTGACATCATGAACCTGGACTGCTGAGTTTTCTTTCCCAGGGAAAATGGAAAAAGGATGTGCCCAGGGGCCCCTGGCCCTGACTGCAAAAAATCCTTATATCGAAGGATGGACCCCACACCGAAGTTGTCCCCACCTCAAACTTGTGCTGCCCTGATAGACCCAAGGGAGCCCTACAAACTGACATCAGGAAGCTGGACTGCTGAGTTTTCTTTTCCAGGGAAAATGGAAAAAGGATGTGCCCAGGGGCCCCTGGCCCTGACTGCAAAAAATCCTTATATCGAAGGATGCACCCCACACCGAAATTGTCCCCACCTCAAACTTGTGCTGCCCTGATAGACCCAAGGGAGCCCTACAAACTGACATCAGGAACCTGGACTGCTGAGTTTTCTTTCCCAGGGAAAATGGCCAAAGGATGTGCCCAGGGGCCCCTGGCCCTGACTGCAAAGAATCCTTATAACGAAGGATGGACCCCACACCGAAGTTGTCCCCACCTCAAACTTGTGCTGCCCTGATAGACCCAAGGGAGCCCTACAAACTGACATCAGGAACCTGGACTGCTGAGTTTTCTTTCCCAGGGAAAATGGAAAAAGGATGTGCCTGGGGGGCCCTGGCCCTGGGCTGGGGCCTGACTGCAAAGAATCCTTATATCGAAGGATGGACCCCACACCAAAGTTGTCCCCACCTCAAACTTGTGCTGCCCTGATAGACCCAAGCGAACCCTACAAACTGACATCAGGAACCTGGACTGCTGATTTTTCTTTCCCAGGGAAAATGGAAAAAGGATGTGCCCAGGGGCCCCTGGCCCTGGGCTGGGGCCTCACTGCAAAGAATCCTTATATCGAAGGATGGACCCCACACCGAAGTTGTCCCCACCTCAAACTTGTGCTGCCCTGATAGACCCAAGGGAGCCCTACAAACTGACATCAGGAACCTGGACTGCTGAGTTTTCTTTCCCAGGGAAAATGGAAAAAGGATGTGCCCAGGGGCCCCTGGCCCTGGGCTGGGGCCTCACTGCAAAGAATCCTTATATCGAAGGATGGACCCCACACCGAAGATGTCCCCACCTCAAACTTGTGCTGCCCTGATAGAACCATGGGAGCCCTACAAACTGACATCAGGAACCTGGACTGCTGAGTTTTCTTTCCCAGGGAAAATGGAAAAAGGATGTGCCCAGGGGCCCCTGGACCTGGGCTGGGGCCTCACTGCAAAGAATCCTTATATCGAAGGATGGACCCCACACCGAAGTTGTCCCCACCTCAAACTTGTGCTGCCCTGATAGACCCAAGGGAGCCCTACAAACTGACATCAGGAACCTGGACTGCTGAGTTTTCTTTCCCAGGGAAAATGGAAAAAGGATGTGCCCAGGGGACCCTGGCCCTGACTGCAAAAAATCCTTATATCGAAGGATGGACCCCACACCGAAGTTGTCCCCACCTCAAACTTGTGCTGCCCTGATAGACCCAAGGGAGCCCTACAAACTGACATCAGGAACCTGGACTGCTGAGTTTTCTTTCCCAGGGAAAATGGAAAAAGGATGTGCCCGGGGGCCCCTGGCCCTGACTGCAAAAAATCCTTATATCGAAGGATGGACCCCACACCGAAGTTGTCCCCACCTCAAACTTGTGCTGCCCTGATACACCCAAGGGAGCCCTACAAACTGACATCAGGAACCTGGACTGCTGAGTTTTCTTTCCCAGGGAAAATGGAAAAAGGATGTGCCCCGGGTCCCCTGGCCCTGGGCTGGGGCCTCACTGCAAAAAATCCTTATATCGAAGGATGGACCCCACACCGAAGTTGTCCCCACCTCAAACTTGTGCTGCCTTGATAGACCGAAGTGAGCCCTACAAACTGACATCATGAACCTGGACTGCTGAGTTTTCTTTCCCAGGGAAAATGGAAAAAGGATGTGCCAAGGGGCCCCTGGCCCTGACTTCAAAAAATCCTTATATCGAACGATAGACCCCACACCGAAGTTGTCCCCACCTCAAACTTGTGCTGCCCTGATAGACCCAATGGAGCCCTACAAACTGACATCAGGAACCTGGACTGCTGAGTTTTCTTTCCCAGGGAAAATGGAAAAAGGATGTGCCCAGGGGCCCCTGGCCCTGACTGCAAAAAATCCTTATATCGAAGGATGGACCCCACACCGAAGTTGTCCCCACCTCAAACTTGTGCTGCCCTGATAGACCCAAGGGAGCCCTACAAACTGACATCAGGAAGCTGGACTGCTGAGTTTTCTTTTCCAGGGAAAATGGAAAAAGGATGTGCCCAGGGGCCCCTGGCCCTGACTGCAAAAAATCCTTATATCGAAGGATGCACCCCACACCGAAATTGTCCCCACCTCAAACTTGTGCTGCCCTGATAGACCCAAGGGAGCCCTACAAACTGACATCAGGAACCTGGACTGCTGAGTTTTCTTTCCCAGGGAAAATGGCCAAAGGATGTGCCCAGGGGCCCCTGGCCCTGACTGCAAAGAATCCTTATAACGAAGGATGGACCCCACACCGAAATTGTCCCCACCTCAAACTTGTGCTGCCCTGATAGACCCAAGGGAGCCCTACAAACTGACATCAGGAACCTGGACTGCTGAGTTTTCTTTCCCAGGGAAAATGGAAAAAGGATGTGCCTGGGGGGCCCTGGCCCTGGGCTGGGGCCTGACTGCAAAGAATCCTTATATCGAAGGATGGACCCCACACCAAAGTTGTCCCCACCTCAAACTTGTGCTGCCCTGATAGACCCAAGCGAACCCTACAAACTGACATCAGGAACCTGGACTGCTGATTTTTCTTTCCCAGGGAAAATGGAAAAAGGATGTGCCCAGGGGCCCCTGGCCCTGGGCTGGGGCCTCACTGCAAAGAATCCTTATATCGAAGGATGGACCCCACACCGAAGTTGTCCCCACCTCAAACTTGTGCTGCCCTGATAGACCCAAGGGAGCCCTACAAACTGACATCAGGAACCTGGACTGCTGAGTTTTCTTTCCCAGGGAAAATGTAAAAAGGATGTGCCCAGGGGCCCCTGGCCCTGGGCTGGGGCCTCACTGCAAAGAATCCTTATATCGAAGGATGGACCCCACACCGAAGATGTCCCCACCTCAAACTTGTGCTGCCCTGATAGAACCATGGGAGCCCTACAAACTGACATCAGGAACCTGGACTGCTGAGTTTTCTTTCCCAGGGAAAATGGAAAAAGGATGTGCCCAGGGGCCCCTGGACCTGGGCTGGGGCCTCACTGCAAAGAATCCTTATATCGAAGGATGGACCCCACACCGAAGTTGTCCCCACCTCAAACTTGTGCTGCCCTGATAGACCCAAGGGAGCCCTACAAACTGACATCAGGAACCTGGACTGCTGAGTTTTCTTTCCCAGGGAAAATGGAAAAAGGATGTGCCCAGGGGACCCTGGCCCTGACTGCAAAAAATCCTTATATCGAAGGATGGACCCCACACCGAAGTTGTCCCCACCTCAAACTTGTGCTGCCCTGATAGACCCAAGGGAGCCCTACAAACTGACATCAGGAACCTGGACTGCTGAGTTTTCTTTCCCAGGGAAAATGGCCAAAGGATGTGCCCAGGGGCGCCTGGCCCTGACTGCAAAGAATCCTTATAACGAAGGATGGACCCCACACCGAAGTTGTCCCCACCTCAAACTTGTGCTGCCTTGATACACGCAAGGGAGCCCTACAAACTGACATCAGGAACCTGGACTGCTGAGTTTTCTTTCCCAGGGAAAATGGAAAAAGGATGTGCCCAGGGGCCCCTGGCCCTGACAGGAAAAAATCCTTATATCGAAGGATGGACCCCACACCGAAGTTGTCCCCACCTCAAACTTGTGCTGCCCTGATAGACCCAAGGGAGCCCTACAAACTGACATCAGGAAGCTGGACTGCTGAGTTTTCTTTTCCAGGGAAAATGGAAAAAGGATGTGCCCAGGGGCCCCTGGCCCTGACTGCAAGAAATCCTTATAACGAAGGATAGACCCCACACCGAAGTTGTCCCCACCTCAAACTTGTGCTGCCCTGATAGACCCAAGGGAGCCCTACAAACTGACATCAGGAACCTGGACTGCTGAGTTTTCTTTCCCAGGGAAAATGGAAAAATGATGTGCCCAGGGGCCCCTGGCCCTGGGCTGGGGCCTCACTGCAAAGAATCCTTATATCGAAGGATGGACCCCACACCGAAGTTGTCCCCACCTCAAACTTGTGCTGCCCTGATAGACCCAAGGGAGCCCTACAAACTGACATCAGGAACCTGGACTGCTGAGTTTTCTTTCCCAGGGAAAATGTAAAAAGGATGTGCCCAGGGGCCCCTGGCCCTGGGCTGGGGCCTCACTGCAAAGAATCCTTATATCGAAGGATGGACCCCACACCGAAGATGTCCCCACCTCAAACTTGTGCTGCCCTGATAGAACCATGGGAGCCCTACAAACTGACATCAGGAACCTGGACTGCTGAGTTTTCTTTCCCAGGGAAAATGGAAAAAGGATGTGCCCAGGGGCCCCTGGCCCTGACTGTAAAGAATCCTTATATCGAAGGATGGACTCCACACCGAAGTTGTCCCCACCTCAAACTTGTGCTGCCCTGATAGACCCAAGCGAACCCTACAAACTGACATCATGAACCTGGACTGCTGAGTTTTCTTTCCCAGGGAAAATGGAAAAAGGATGTGCCCAGGGGCCCCTGGCCCTGACTGCAAGAAATCCTTATAACGAAGGATAGACCCCACACCGAAGTTGTCCCCACCTCAAACTTGTGCTGCCCTGATAGACCCAAGGGAGCCCTACAAACTGACATCAGGAACCTGGACTGCTGAGTTTTCTTTCCCAGGGAAAATGTAAAAAGGATGTGCCCAGGGGCCCCTGGCCCTGGGCTGGGGCCTCACTGCAAAGAATCCTTATATCGAAGGATGGACCCCACACCGAAGATGTCCCCACCTCAAACTTGTGCTGCCCTGATAGAACCATGGGAGCCCTACAAACTGACATCAGGAACCTGGACTGCTGAGTTTTCTTTCCCAGGGAAAATGGAAAAAGGATGTGCCCAGGGGCCCCTGGCCCTGACTGTAAAGAATCCTTATATCGAAGGATGGACAACACACCAAAGTTGTCCCCACCTCAAACTTGTGCTGCCCTGATAGACCCAAGCGAACCCTACAAACTGACATCAGGAACCTGGACTGCTGAGTTTTCTTTCCCAGGGAAAATGGAAAAAGGATGTGCCCGGGGGCCCCTGGCCCTGACTGCAAAAAATCCTTATATCGAAGGATGGACCCCACACCGAAGTTGTCCCCACCTCAAACTTGTGCTGCCCTGATACACCCAAGGGAGCCCTACAAACTGACATCAGGAACCTGGACTGCTGAGTTTTCTTTCCCAGGGAAAATGGAAAAAGGATGTGCCCCGGGTCCCCTGGCCCTGGGCTGGGGCCTCACTGCAAAAAATCCTTATATCGAAGGATGGACCCCACACCGAAGTTGTCCCCACCTCAAACTTGTGCTGCCTTGATAGACCCAAGGGAGCCCTACAAACTGACATCATGAACCTGGACTGCTGAGTTTTCTTTCCCAGGGAAAATGGAAAAAGGATGTGCCCAGGGGCCCCTGGCCCTGACTGCAAAAAATCCTTATATCGAAGGATGGACCCCACACCGAAGTTGTCCCCACCTCAAACTTGTGCTGCCCTGATAGACCCAAGGGAGCCCTACAAACTGACATCAGGAAGCTGGACTGCTGAGTTTTCTTTTCCAGGGAAAATGGAAAAAGGATGTGCCCAGGGGCCCCTGGCCCTGACTGCAAAAAATCCTTATATCGAAGGATGCACCCCACACCGAAATTGTCCCCACCTCAAACTTGTGCTGCCCTGATAGACCCAAGGGAGCCCTACAAACTGACATCAGGAACCTGGACTGCTGAGTTTTCTTTCCCAGGGAAAATGGCCAAAGGATGTGCCCAGGGGCCCCTGGCCCTGACTGCAAAGAATCCTTATAACGAAGGATGGACCCCACACCGAAGTTGTCCCCACCTCAAACTTGTGCTGCCCTGATAGACCCAAGGGAGCCCTACAAACTGACATCAGGAACCTGGACTGCTGAGTTTTCTTTCCCAGGGAAAATGGAAAAAGGATGTGCCTGGGGGGCCCTGGCCCTGGGCTGGGGCCTGACTGCAAAGAATCCTTATATCGAAGGATGGACCCCACACCAAAGTTGTCCCCACCTCAAACTTGTGCTGCCCTGATAGACCCAAGCGAACCCTACAAACTGACATCAGGAACCTGGACTGCTGATTTTTCTTTCCCAGGGAAAATGGAAAAAGGATGTGCCCAGGGGCCCCTGGCCCTGGGCTGGGGCCTCACTGCAAAGAATCCTTATATCGAAGGATGGACCCCACACCGAAGTTGTCCCCACCTCAAACTTGTGCTGCCCTGATAGACCCAAGGGAGCCCTACAAACTGACATCAGGAACCTGGACTGCTGAGTTTTCTTTCCCAGGGAAAATGGAAAAAGGATGTGCCCAGGGGCCCCTGGCCCTGGGCTGGGGCCTCACTGCAAAGAATCCTTATATCGAAGGATGGACCCCACACCGAAGATGTCCCCACCTCAAACTTGTGCTGCCCTGATAGAACCATGGGAGCCCTACAAACTGACATCAGGAACCTGGACTGCTGAGTTTTCTTTCCCAGGGAAAATGGAAAAAGGATGTGCCCAGGGGCCCCTGGACCTGGGCTGGGGCCTCACTGCAAAGAATCCTTATATCGAAGGATGGACCCCACACCGAAGTTGTCCCCACCTCAAACTTGTGCTGCCCTGATAGACCCAAGGGAGCCCTACAAACTGACATCAGGAACCTGGACTGCTGAGTTTTCTTTCCCAGGGAAAATGGAAAAAGGATGTGCCCAGGGGACCCTGGCCCTGACTGCAAAAAATCCTTATATCGAAGGATGGACCCCACACCGAAGTTGTCCCCACCTCAAACTTGTGCTGCCCTGATAGACCCAAGGGAGCCCTACAAACTGACATCAGGAACCTGGACTGCTGAGTTTTCTTTCCCAGGGAAAATGGAAAAAGGATGTGCCCGGGGGCCCCTGGCCCTGACTGCAAAAAATCCTTATATCGAAGGATGGACCCCACACCGAAGTTGTCCCCACCTCAAACTTGTGCTGCCCTGATACACCCAAGGGAGCCCTACAAACTGACATCAGGAACCTGGACTGCTGAGTTTTCTTTCCCAGGGAAAATGGAAAAAGGATGTGCCCCGGGTCCCCTGGCCCTGGGCTGGGGCCTCACTGCAAAAAATCCTTATATCGAAGGATGGACCCCACACCGAAGTTGTCCCCACCTCAAACTTGTGCTGCCTTGATAGACCGAAGTGAGCCCTACAAACTGACATCATGAACCTGGACTGCTGAGTTTTCTTTCCCAGGGAAAATGGAAAAAGGATGTGCCAAGGGGCCCCTGGCCCTGACTTCAAAAAATCCTTATATCGAACGATAGACCCCACACCGAAGTTGTCCCCACCTCAAACTTGTGCTGCCCTGATAGACCCAATGGAGCCCTACAAACTGACATCAGGAACCTGGACTGCTGAGTTTTCTTTCCCAGGGAAAATGGAAAAAGGATGTGCCCAGGGGCCCCTGGCCCTGACTGCAAAAAATCCTTATATCGAAGGATGGACCCCACACCGAAGTTGTCCCCACCTCAAACTTGTGCTGCCCTGATAGACCCAAGGGAGCCCTACAAACTGACATCAGGAAGCTGGACTGCTGAGTTTTCTTTTCCAGGGAAAATGGAAAAAGGATGTGCCCAGGGGCCCCTGGCCCTGACTGCAAAAAATCCTTATATCGAAGGATGCACCCCACACCGAAATTGTCCCCACCTCAAACTTGTGCTGCCCTGATAGACCCAAGGGAGCCCTACAAACTGACATCAGGAACCTGGACTGCTGAGTTTTCTTTCCCAGGGAAAATGGCCAAAGGATGTGCCCAGGGGCCCCTGGCCCTGACTGCAAAGAATCCTTATAACGAAGGATGGACCCCACACCGAAGTTGTCCCCACCTCAAACTTGTGCTGCCCTGATAGACCCAAGGGAGCCCTACAAACTGACATCAGGAACCTGGACTGCTGAGTTTTCTTTCCCAGGGAAAATGGAAAAAGGATGTGCCTGGGGGGCCCTGGCCCTGGGCTGGGGCCTGACTGCAAAGAATCCTTATATCGAAGGATGGACCCCACACCAAAGTTGTCCCCACCTCAAACTTGTGCTGCCCTGATAGACCCAAGCGAACCCTACAAACTGACATCAGGAACCTGGACTGCTGATTTTTCTTTCCCAGGGAAAATGGAAAAAGGATGTGCCCAGGGGCCCCTGGCCCTGGGCTGGGGCCTCACTGCAAAGAATCCTTATATCGAAGGATGGACCCCACACCGAAGTTGTCCCCACCTCAAACTTGTGCTGCCCTGATAGACCCAAGGGAGCCCTACAAACTGACATCAGGAACCTGGACTGCTGAGTTTTCTTTCCCAGGGAAAATGTAAAAAGGATGTGCCCAGGGGCCCCTGGCCCTGGGCTGGGGCCTCACTGCAAAGAATCCTTATATCGAAGGATGGACCCCACACCGAAGATGTCCCCACCTCAAACTTGTGCTGCCCTGATAGAACCATGGGAGCCCTACAAACTGACATCAGGAACCTGGACTGCTGAGTTTTCTTTCCCAGGGAAAATGGAAAAAGGATGTGCCCAGGGGCCCCTGGACCTGGGCTGGGGCCTCACTGCAAAGAATCCTTATATCGAAGGATGGACCCCACACCGAAGTTGTCCCCACCTCAAACTTGTGCTGCCCTGATAGACCCAAGGGAGCCCTACAAACTGACATCAGGAACCTGGACTGCTGAGTTTTCTTTCCCAGGGAAAATGGAAAAAGGATGTGCCCAGGGGACCCTGGCCCTGACTGCAAAAAATCCTTATATCGAAGGATGGACCCCACACCGAAGTTGTCCCCACCTCAAACTTGTGCTGCCCTGATAGACCCAAGGGAGCCCTACAAACTGACATCAGGAACCTGGACTGCTGAGTTTTCTTTCCCAGGGAAAATGGCCAAAGGATGTGCCCAGGGGCGCCTGGCCCTGACTGCAAAGAATCCTTATAACGAAGGATGGACCCCACACCGAAGTTGTCCCCACCTCAAACTTGTGCTGCCTTGATACACGCAAGGGAGCCCTACAAACTGACATCAGGAACCTGGACTGCTGAGTTTTCTTTCCCAGGGAAAATGGAAAAAGGATGTGCCCAGGGGCCCCTGGCCCTGACAGGAAAAAATCCTTATATCGAAGGATGGACCCCACACCGAAGTTGTCCCCACCTCAAACTTGTGCTGCCCTGATAGACCCAAGGGAGCCCTACAAACTGACATCAGGAAGCTGGACTGCTGAGTTTTCTTTTCCAGGGAAAATGGAAAAAGGATGTGCCCAGGGGCCCCTGGCCCTGACTGCAAGAAATCCTTATAACGAAGGATAGACCCCACACCGAAGTTGTCCCCACCTCAAACTTGTGCTGCCCTGATAGACCCAAGGGAGCCCTACAAACTGACATCAGGAACCTGGACTGCTGAGTTTTCTTTCCCAGGGAAAATGGAAAAATGATGTGCCCAGGGGCCCCTGGCCCTGGGCTGGGGCCTCACTGCAAAGAATCCTTATATCGAAGGATGGACCCCACACCGAAGTTGTCCCCACCTCAAACTTGTGCTGCCCTGATAGACCCAAGGGAGCCCTACAAACTGACATCAGGAACCTGGACTGCTGAGTTTTCTTTCCCAGGGAAAATGTAAAAAGGATGTGCCCAGGGGCCCCTGGCCCTGGGCTGGGGCCTCACTGCAAAGAATCCTTATATCGAAGGATGGACCCCACACCGAAGATGTCCCCACCTCAAACTTGTGCTGCCCTGATAGAACCATGGGAGCCCTACAAACTGACATCAGGAACCTGGACTGCTGAGTTTTCTTTCCCAGGGAAAATGGAAAAAGGATGTGCCCAGGGGCCCCTGGCCCTGACTGTAAAGAATCCTTATATCGAAGGATGGACTCCACACCAAAGTTGTCCCCACCTCAAACTTGTGCTGCCCTGATAGACCCAAGCGAACCCTACAAACTGACATCAGGAACCTGGACTGCTGAGTTTTCTTTCCCAGGGAAAATGGAAAAAGGATGTGCCCGGGGGCCCCTGGCCCTGACTGCAAAAAATCCTTATATCGAAGGATGGACCCCACACCGAAGTTGTCCCCACCTCAAACTTGTGCTGCCCTGATACACCCAAGGGAGCCCTACAAACTGACATCAGGAACCTGGACTGCTGAGTTTTCTTTCCCAGGGAAAATGGAAAAAGGATGTGCCCCGGGTCCCCTGGCCCTGGGCTGGGGCCTCACTGCAAAAAATCCTTATATCGAAGGATGGACCCCACACCGAAGTTGTCCCCACCTCAAACTTGTGCTGCCTTGATAGACCGAAGTGAGCCCTACAAACTGACATCATGAACCTGGACTGCTGAGTTTTCTTTCCCAGGGAAAATGGAAAAAGGATGTGCCAAGGGGCCCCTGGCCCTGACTTCAAAAAATCCTTATATCGAACGATAGACCCCACACCGAAGTTGTCCCCACCTCAAACTTGTGCTGCCCTGATAGACCCAAGGGAGCCCTACAAACTGACATCAGGAACCTGGACTGCTGAGTTTTCTTTCCCAGGGAAAATGGAAAAAGGATGTGCCAAGGGGCCCCTGGCCCTGGGCTGGTGCTTCACTGCAAAGAATCCTTATATCGAAGGATGGACCCCACACCGAAGATGTCCCCACCTCAAACTTGTGCTGCCCTGATAGAACCATGGGAGCCCTACAAACTGACATCAGGAACCTGGACTGCTGAGTTTTCTTTCCCAGGGAAAATGGAAAAATGGTGTGCCCAGGGGCCCCTGGCCCTGGGCTGGGGCCTCACTGCAAAGAATCCTTATATCGAAGGATGGACCCCACACCGAAGTTGTCCCCACCTCAAACTTGTGCTGCCCTGATAGACCCAAGGGAGCCCTACAAACTGACATCAGGAACCTGGACTGCTGAGTTTTCTTTCCCAGGGAAAATGTAAAAAGGATGTGCCCAGGGGCCCCTGGCCCTGGGCTGGGGCCTCACTGCAAAGAATCCTTATATCGAAGGATGGACCCCACACCGAAGATGTCCCCACCTCAAACTTGTGCTGCCCTGATAGAACCATGGGAGCCCTACAAACTGACATCAGGAACCTGGACTGCTGAGTTTTCTTTCCCAGGGAAAATGGAAAAAGGATGTGCCCAGGGGCCCCTGGACCTGGGCTGGGGCCTCACTGCAAAGAATCCTTATATCGAAGGATGGACCCCACACCGAAGTTGTCCCCACCTCAAACTTGTGCTGCCCTGATAGACCCAAGGGAGCCCTACAAACTGACATCAGGAACCTGGACTGCTGAGTTTTCTTTCCCAGGGAAAATGGAAAAAGGATGTGCCCAGGGGACCCTGGCCCTGACTGCAAAAAATCCTTATATCGAAGGATGGACCCCACACCGAAGTTGTCCCCACCTCAAACTTGTGCTGCCCTGATAGACCCAAGGGAGCCCTACAAACTGACATCAGGAACCTGGACTGCTGAGTTTTCTTTCCCAGGGAAAATGGAAAAAGGATGTGCCCGGGGGCCCCTGGCCCTGACTGCAAAAAATCCTTATATCGAAGGATGGACCCCACACCGAAGTTGTCCCCACCTCAAACTTGTGCTGCCCTGATACACCCAAGGGAGCCCTACAAACTGACATCAGGAACCTGGACTGCTGAGTTTTCTTTCCCAGGGAAAATGGAAAAAGGATGTGCCCCGGGTCCCCTGGCCCTGGGCTGGGGCCTCACTGCAAAAAATCCTTATATCGAAGGATGGACCCCACACCGAAGTTGTCCCCACCTCAAACTTGTGCTGCCTTGATAGACCGAAGTGAGCCCTACAAACTGACATCAGGAACCTGGACTGCTGAGTTTTCTTTCCCAGGGAAAATGGAAAAAGGATGTGCCAAGGGGCCCCTGGCCCTGACTTCAAAAAATCCTTATATCGAACGATAGACCCCACACCGAAGTTGTCCCCACCTCAAACTTGTGCTGCCCTGATAGACCCAATGGAGCCCTACAAACTGACATCAGGAACCTGGACTGCTGAGTTTTCTTTCCCAGGGAAAATGGAAAAATGATGTGCCCAGGGGCCCCTGGCCCTGACTGCAAAAAATCCTTATATCGAAGGATGGACCCCACACCGAAGTTGTCCCCACCTCAAACTTGTGCTGCCCTGATAGACCCAAGGGAGCCCTACAAACTGACATCAGGAAGCTGGACTGCTGAGTTTTCTTTTCCAGGGAAAATGGAAAAAGGATGTGCCCAGGGGCCCCTGGCCCTGACTGCAAAAAATCCTTATATCGAAGGATGCACCCCACACCGAAATTGTCCCCACCTCAAACTTGTGCTGCCCTGATAGACCCAAGGGAGCCCTACAAACTGACATCAGGAACCTGGACTGCTGAGTTTTCTTTCCCAGGGAAAATGGCCAAAGGATGTGCCCAGGGGCCCCTGACCCTGACTGCAAAGAATCCTTATAACGAAGGATGGACCCCACACCGAAGTTGTCCCCACCTCAAACTTGTGCTGCCCTGATAGACCCAAGGGAGCCCTACAAACTGACATCAGGAACCTGGACTGCTGAGTTTTCTTTCCCAGGGAAAATGGAAAAAGGATGTGCCTGGGGGGCCCTGGCCCTGGGCTGGGGCCTGACTGCAAAGAATCCTTATATCGAAGGATGGACCCCACACCAAAGTTGTCCCCACCTCAAACTTGTGCTGCCCTGATAGACCCAAGCGAACCCTACAAACTGACATCAGGAACCTGGACTGCTGATTTTTCTTTCCCAGGGAAAATGGAAAAAGGATGTGCCCAGGGGCCCCTGGCCCTGGGCTGGGGCCTCACTGCAAAGAATCCTTATATCGAAGGATGGACCCCACACCGAAGTTGTCCCCACCTCAAACTTGTGCTGCCCTGATAGACCCAAGGGAGCCCTACAAACTGACATCAGGAACCTGGACTGCTGAGTTTTCTTTCCCAGGGAAAATGTAAAAAGGATGTGCCCAGGGGCCCCTGGCCCTGGGCTGGGGCCTCACTGCAAAGAATCCTTATATCGAAGGATGGACCCCACACCGAAGATGTCCCCACCTCAAACTTGTGCTGCCCTGATAGAACCATGGGAGCCCTACAAACTGACATCAGGAACCTGGACTGCTGAGTTTTCTTTCCCAGGGAAAATGGAAAAAGGATGTGCCCAGGGGCCCCTGGACCTGGGCTGGGGCCTCACTGCAAAGAATCCTTATATCGAAGGATGGACCCCACACCGAAGTTGTCCCCACCTCAAACTTGTGCTGCCCTGATAGACCCAAGGGAGCCCTACAAACTGACATCAGGAACCTGGACTGCTGAGTTTTCTTTCCCAGGGAAAATGGAAAAAGGATGTGCCCAGGGGACCCTGGCCCTGACTGCAAAAAATCCTTATATCGAAGGATGGACCCCACACCGAAGTTGTCCCCACCTCAAACTTGTGCTGCCCTGATAGACCCAAGGGAGCCCTACAAACTGACATCAGGAACCTGGACTGCTGAGTTTTCTTTCCCAGGGAAAATGGAAAAAGGATGTGCCCGGGGGCCCCTGGCCCTGACTGCAAAAAATCCTTATATCGAAGGATGGACCCCACACCGAAGTTGTCCCCACCTCAAACTTGTGCTGCCCTGATACACCCAAGGGAGCCCTACAAACTGACATCAGGAACCTGGACTGCTGAGTTTTCTTTCCCAGGGAAAATGGAAAAAGGATGTGCCCCGGGTCCCCTGGCCCTGGGCTGGGGCCTCACTGCAAAAAATCCTTATATCGAAGGATGGACCCCACACCGAAGTTGTCCCCACCTCAAACTTGTGCTGCCCTGATAGACCCAAGGGAGCCCTACAAACTGACATCAGGAAGCTGGACTGCTGAGTTTTCTTTTCCAGGGAAAATGGAAAAAGGATGTGCCCAGGGGCCCCTGGCCCTGACTGCAAAAAATCCTTATATCGAAGGATGCACCCCACACCGAAATTGTCCCCACCTCAAACTTGTGCTGCCCTGATAGACCCAAGGGAGCCCTACAAACTGACATCAGGAACCTGGACTGCTGAGTTTTCTTTCCCAGGGAAAATGGCCAAAGGATGTGCCCAGGGGCCCCTGACCCTGACTGCAAAGAATCCTTATAACGAAGGATGGACCCCACACCGAAGTTGTCCCCACCTCAAACTTGTGCTGCCCTGATAGACCCAAGGGAGCCCTACAAACTGACATCAGGAACCTGGACTGCTGAGTTTTCTTTCCCAGGGAAAATGGAAAAAGGATGTGCCTGGGGGGCCCTGGCCCTGGGCTGGGGCCTGACTGCAAAGAATCCTTATATCGAAGGATGGACCCCACACCAAAGTTGTCCCCACCTCAAACTTGTGCTGCCCTGATAGACCCAAGCGAACCCTACAAACTGACATCAGGAACCTGGACTGCTGATTTTTCTTTCCCAGGGAAAATGGAAAAAGGATGTGCCCAGGGGCCCCTGGCCCTGGGCTGGGGCCTCACTGCAAAGAATCCTTATATCGAAGGATGGACCCCACACCGAAGTTGTCCCCACCTCAAACTTGTGCTGCCCTGATAGACCCAAGGGAGCCCTACAAACTGACATCAGGAACCTGGACTGCTGAGTTTTCTTTCCCAGGGAAAATGTAAAAAGGATGTGCCCAGGGGCCCCTGGCCCTGGGCTGGGGCCTCACTGCAAAGAATCCTTATATCGAAGGATGGACCCCACACCGAAGATGTCCCCACCTCAAACTTGTGCTGCCCTGATAGAACCATGGGAGCCCTACAAACTGACATCAGGAACCTGGACTGCTGAGTTTTCTTTCCCAGGGAAAATGGAAAAAGGATGTGCCCAGGGGCCCCTGGACCTGGGCTGGGGCCTCACTGCAAAGAATCCTTATATCGAAGGATGGACCCCACACCGAAGTTGTCCCCACCTCAAACTTGTGCTGCCCTGATAGACCCAAGGGAGCCCTACAAACTGACATCAGGAACCTGGACTGCTGAGTTTTCTTTCCCAGGGAAAATGGAAAAAGGATGTGCCCAGGGGACCCTGGCCCTGACTGCAAAAAATCCTTATATCGAAGGATGGACCCCACACCGAAGTTGTCCCCACCTCAAACTTGTGCTGCCCTGATAGACCCAAGGGAGCCCTACAAACTGACATCAGGAACCTGGACTGCTGAGTTTTCTTTCCCAGGGAAAATGGAAAAAGGATGTGCCCGGGGGGCCCTGGCCCTGACAGCAAAAAATCCTTATATCGAAGGATGGACCCCACACCGAAGTTGTCCCCACCTCAAACTTGTGCTGCCCTGATAGACCCAAGGGAGCCCTACAAACTGACATCAGGAACCTGGACTGCTGAGTTTTCTTTTCCAGGGAAAATGGAAAAAGGATGTGCCCAGGGGCCCCTGGCCCTGACTGCAAAAAATCCTTATATCGAAGGATGCACCCCACACCGAAATTGTCCCCACCTCAAACTTGTGCTGCCCTGATAGACCCAAGGGAGCCCTACAAACTGACATCAGGAACCTGGACTGCTGAGTTTTCTTTCCCAGAGAAAATGGAAAAAGGATGTGCCAAGGGGCCCCTGGCCCTGACTGCAAAAAATCCTTATATCGAACGATAGACCCCACACCGAAGTTGTCCCCACCTCAAACTTGTGCTGCCCTGATAGACCCAAGGGAGCCCTACAAACTGACATCAGGAACCTGGACTGCTGAGTTTTCCTTCCCAGGGCAAATGGAAAAAGGATGTGCCCAGGGGCCCCTGGCCCTGGGCTGGGGCCTCACTGCAAAGAATCCTTATATCGAAGGATGGACCCCACACCGAAGATGTCCCCACCTCAAACTTGTGCTGCCCTGATAGAACCATGGGAGCCCTACAAACTGACATCAGGAACCTGGACTGCTGAGTTTTCTTTCCCAGGGAAAATGGAAAAAGGATGTGCCCGGGGGCCCCTGGCCCTGACTGCAAAAAATCCTTATATCGAAGGATGGACCCCACACCGAAGTTGTCCCCACCTCAAACTTGTGCTGCCCTGATAGACCCAAGGGAGCCCTACAAACTGACATCAGGAACCTGGACTGCTGAGTTTTCTTTCCCAGGGAAAATGGAAAAAGGATGTGCCCGGGGGGCCCTGGCCCTGACAGCAAAAAATCCTTATATCGAAGGATGGACCCCACACCGAAGTTGTCCCCACCTCAAACTTGTGCTGCCCTGATACACCCAAGGGAGCCCTACAAACTGACATCAGGAACCTGGACTGCTGAGTTTTCTTTCCCAGGGAAAATGGCCAAAGGATGTGCCCAGGGGCGCCTGGCCCTGACTGCAAAGAATCCTTATAACGAAGGATGGACCCCACACCGAAGTTGTCCCCACCTCAAACTTGTGCTGCCTTGATACACGCAAGGGAGCCCTACAAACTGACATCAGGAACCTGGACTGCTGAGTTTTCTTTCCCAGGGAAAATGGAAAAAGGATGTGCCCAGGGGCCCCTGGCCCTGACAGGAAAAAATCCTTATATCGAAGGATGGACCCCACACCGAAGTTGTCCCCACCTCAAACTTGTGCTGCCCTGATAGACCCAAGGGAGCCCTACAAACTGACATCAGGAAGCTGGACTGCTGAGTTTTCTTTTCCAGGGAAAATGGAAAAAGGATGTGCCCAGGGGCCCCTGGCCCTGACTGCAAGAAATCCTTATAACGAAGGATAGACCCCACACCGAAGTTGTCCCCACCTCAAACTTGTGCTGCCCTGATAGACCCAAGGGAGCCCTACAAACTGACATCAGGAACCTGGACTGCTGAGTTTTCTTTCCCAGGGAAAATGGAAAAATGATGTGCCCAGGGGCCCCTGGCCCTGGGCTGGGGCCTCACTGCAAAGAATCCTTATATCGAAGGATGGACCCCACACCGAAGTTGTCCCCACCTCAAACTTGTGCTGCCCTGATAGACCCAAGGGAGCCCTACAAACTGACATCAGGAACCTGGACTGCTGAGTTTTCTTTCCCAGGGAAAATGTAAAAAGGATGTGCCCAGGGGCCCCTGGCCCTGGGCTGGGGCCTCACTGCAAAGAATCCTTATATCGAAGGATGGACCCCACACCGAAGATGTCCCCACCTCAAACTTGTGCTGCCCTGATAGAACCATGGGAGCCCTACAAACTGACATCAGGAACCTGGACTGCTGAGTTTTCTTTCCCAGGGAAAATGGAAAAAGGATGTGCCCAGGGGCCCCTGGCCCTGACTGTAAAGAATCCTTATATCGAAGGATGGACTCCACACCAAAGTTGTCCCCACCTCAAACTTGTGCTGCCCTGATAGACCCAAGCGAACCCTACAAACTGACATCAGGAACCTGGACTGCTGAGTTTTCTTTCCCAGGGAAAATGGAAAAAGGATGTGCCCGGGGGCCCCTGGCCCTGACTGCAAAAAATCCTTATATCGAAGGATGGACCCCACACCGAAGTTGTCCCCACCTCAAACTTGTGCTGCCCTGATACACCCAAGGGAGCCCTACAAACTGACATCAGGAACCTGGACTGCTGAGTTTTCTTTCCCAGGGAAAATGGAAAAAGGATGTGCCCCGGGTCCCCTGGCCCTGGGCTGGGGCCTCACTGCAAAAAATCCTTATATCGAAGGATGGACCCCACACCGAAGTTGTCCCCACCTCAAACTTGTGCTGCCTTGATAGACCGAAGTGAGCCCTACAAACTGACATCATGAACCTGGACTGCTGAGTTTTCTTTCCCAGGGAAAATGGAAAAAGGATGTGCCAAGGGGCCCCTGGCCCTGACTTCAAAAAATCCTTATATCGAACGATAGACCCCACACCGAAGTTGTCCCCACCTCAAACTTGTGCTGCCCTGATAGACCCAATGGAGCCCTACAAACTGACATCAGGAACCTGGACTGCTGAGTTTTCTTTCCCAGGGAAAATGGAAAAAGGATGTGCCCAGGGGCCCCTGGCCCTGACTGCAAAAAATCCTTATATCGAAGGATGGACCCCACACCGAAGTTGTCCCCACCTCAAACTTGTGCTGCCCTGATAGACCCAAGGGAGCCCTACAAACTGACATCAGGAAGCTGGACTGCTGAGTTTTCTTTTCCAGGGAAAATGGAAAAAGGATGTGCCCAGGGGCCCCTGGCTCTGACTGCAAAAAATCCTTATATCGAAGGATGCACCCCACACCGAAATTGTCCCCACCTCAAACTTGTGCTGCCCTGATAGACCCAAGGGAGCCCTACAAACTGACATCAGGAACCTGGACTGCTGAGTTTTCTTTCCCAGGGAAAATGGAAAAAGGATGTGCCTGGGGGGCCCTGGCCCTGGGCTGGGGCCTGACTGCAAAGAATCCTTATATCGAAGGATGGACCCCACACCAAAGTTGTCCCCACCTCAAACTTGTGCTGCCCTGATAGACCCAAGCGAACCCTACAAACTGACATCAGGAACCTGGACTGCTGATTTTTCTTTCCCAGGGAAAATGGAAAAAGGATGTGCCCAGGGGCCCCTGGCCCTGGGCTGGGGCCTCACTGCAAAGAATCCTTATATCGAAGGATGGACCCCACACCGAAGTTGTCCCCACCTCAAACTTGTGCTGCCCTGATAGACCCAAGGGAGCCCTACAAACTGACATCAGGAACCTGGACTGCTGAGTTTTCTTTCCCAGGGAAAATGTAAAAAGGATGTGCCCAGGGGCCCCTGGCCCTGGGCTGGGGCCTCACTGCAAAGAATCCTTATATCGAAGGATGGACCCCACACCGAAGATGTCCCCACCTCAAACTTGTGCTGCCCTGATAGAACCATGGGAGCCCTACAAACTGACATCAGGAACCTGGACTGCTGAGTTTTCTTTCCCAGGGAAAATGGAAAAAGGATGTGCCCAGGGGCCCCTGGACCTGGGCTGGGGCCTCACTGCAAAGAATCCTTATATCGAAGGATGGACCCCACACCGAAGTTGTCCCCACCTCAAACTTGTGCTGCCCTGATAGACCCAAGGGAGCCCTACAAACTGACATCAGGAACCTGGACTGCTGAGTTTTCTTTCCCAGGGAAAATGGAAAAAGGATGTGCCCAAGGGACCCTGGCCCTGACTGCAAAAAATCCTTATATCGAAGGATGGACCCCACACCGAAGTTGTCCCCACCTCAAACTTGTGCTGCCCTGATAGACCCAAGGGAGCCCTACAAACTGACATCAGGAACCTGGACTGCTGAGTTTTCTTTCCCAGGGAAAATGGAAAAAGGATGTGCCCGGGGGCCCCTGGCCCTGACTGCAAAAAATCCTTATATCGAAGGATGGACCCCACACCGAAGTTGTCCCCACCTCAAACTTGTGCTGCCCTGATACACCCAAGGGAGCCCTACAAACTGACATCAGGAAGCTGGACTGCTGAGTTTTCTTTTCCAGGGAAAATGGAAAAAGGATGTGCCCAGGGGCCCCTGGCCCTGACTGCAAAAAATCCTTATATCGAAGGATGCACCCCACACCGAAATTGTCCCCACCTCAAACTTGTGCTGCCCTGATAGACCCAAGGGAGCCCTACAAACTGACATCAGGAACCTGGACTGCTGAGTTTTCTTTCCCAGGGAAAATGGCCAAAGGATGTGCCCAGGGGCCCCTGGCCCTGACTGCAAAGAATCCTTATAACGAAGGATGGACCCCACACCGAAGTTGTCCCCACCTCAAACTTGTGCTGCCCTGATAGACCCAAGGGAGCCCTACAAACTGACATCAGGAACCTGGACTGCTGAGTTTTCTTTCCCAGGGAAAATGGAAAAAGGATGTGCCTGGGGGGCCCTGGCCCTGGGCTGGGGCCTGACTGCAAAAAATCCTTATATCGAAGGATGGACCCCACACCAAAGTTGTCCCCACCTCAAACTTGTGCTGCCCTGATAGACCCAAGCGAACCCTACAAACTGACATCAGGAACCTGGACTGCTGATTTTTCTTTCCCAGGGAAAATGGAAAAAGGATGTGCCCAGGGGCCCCTGGCCCTGGGCTGGGGCCTCACTGCAAAGAATCCTTATATCGAAGGATGGACCCCACACCGAAGTTGTCCCCACCTCAAACTTGTGCTGCCCTGATAGACCCAAGGGAGCCCTACAAACTGACATCAGGAACCTGGACTGCTGAGTTTTCTTTCCCAGGGAAAATGTAAAAAGGATGTGCCCAGGGGCCCCTGGCCCTGGGCTGGGGCCTCACTGCAAAGAATCCTTATATCGAAGGATGGACCCCACACCGAAGATGTCCCCACCTCAAACTTGTGCTGCCCTGATAGAACCATGGGAGCCCTACAAACTGACATCAGGAACCTGGACTGCTGAGTTTTCTTTCCCAGGGAAAATGGAAAAAGGATGTGCCCAGGGGCCCCTGGACCTGGGCTGGGGCCTCACTGCAAAGAATCCTTATATCGAAGGATGGACCCCACACCGAAGTTGTCCCCACCTCAAACTTGTGCTGCCCTGATAGACCCAAGGGAGCCCTACAAACTGACATCAGGAACCTGGACTGCTGAGTTTTCTTTCCCAGGGAAAATGGAAAAAGGATGTGCCCAGGGGACCCTGGCCCTGACTGCAAAAAATCCTTATATCGAAGGATGGACCCCACACCGAAGTTGTCCCCACCTCAAACTTATGCTGCCCTGATAGACCCAAGGGAGCCCTACAAACTGACATCAGGAACCTGGACTGCTGAGTTTTCTTTCCCAGGGAAAATGGAAAAAGGATGTGCCCGGGGGGCCCTGGCCCTGACAGCAAAAAATCCTTATATCGAAGGATGGACCCCACACCGAAGTTGTCCCCACCTCAAACTTGTGCTGCCCTGATAGACCCAAGGGAGCCCTACAAACTGACATCAGGAACCTGGACTGCTGAGTTTTCTTTTCCAGGGAAAATGGAAAAAGGATGTGCCCAGGGGCCCCTGGCCCTGACTGCAAAAAATCCTTATATCGAAGGATGCACCCCACACCGAAATTGTCCCCACCTCAAACTTGTGCTGCCCTGATAGACCCAAGGGAGCCCTACAAACTGACATCAGGAACCTGGACTGCTGAGTTTTCTTTCCCAGAGAAAATGGAAAAAGGATGTGCCAAGGGGCCCCTGGCCCTGACTGCAAAAAATCCTTATATCGAACGATAGACCCCACACCGAAGTTGTCCCCACCTCAAACTTGTGCTGCCCTGATAGACCCAAGGGAGCCCTACAAACTGACATCAGGAACCTGGACTGCTGAGTTTTCCTTCCCAGGGCAAATGGAAAAAGGATGTGCCCAGGGGCCCCTGGCCCTGGGCTGGGGCCTGACTGCAAAGAATCCTTATATCGAAGGATGGACCCCACACCGAAGATGTCCCCACCTCAAACTTGTGCTGCCCTGATAGAACCATGGGAGCCCTACAAACTGACATCAGGAACCTGGACTGCTGAGTTTTCTTTTCCAGGGAAAATGGAAAAAGGATGTGCCCGGGGGCCCCTGGCCCTGACTGCAAAAAATCCTTATATCGAAGGATGCACCCCACACCGAAGTTGTCCCCACCTCAAACTTGTGCTGCCCTGATAGACCCAAGGGAGCCCTACAAACTGACATCAGGAACCTGGACTGCTGAGTTTTCTTTCCCAGAGAAAATGGAAAAAGGATGTGCCAAGGGGCCCCTGGCCCTGACAGCAAAAAATCCTTATATCGAAGGATGGAGCCCACACCGAAGTTGTCCCCACCTCAAACTTGTGCTGCCCCGATAGACCCAAGGGAGCCCTACAAACTGACATCAGGAACCTGGACTGCTGAGTTTTCTTTCCCAGGGAAAATGGCCAAAGGATGTGCCCAGGGGCGCCTGGCCCTGACTGCAAGAAATCCTTATAACGAAGGATAGACCCCACACCGAAGTTGTCCCCACCTCAAACTTGTGCTGCCCTGATAGACCCAAGGGAGCCCTACAAACTGACATCAGGAACCTGGACTGCTGAGTTTTCTTTCCCAGGGAAAATGGAAAAATGATGTGCCCAGGGGCCCCTGGCCCTGGGCTGGGGCCTCACTGCAAAGAATCCTTATATCGAAGGATGGACCCCACACCGAAGTTGTCCCCACCTCAAACTTGTGCTGCCCTGATAGACCCAAGGGAGCCCTACAAACTGACATCAGGAACCTGGACTGCTGAGTTTTCTTTCCCAGGGAAAATGTAAAAAGGATGTGCCCAGGGGCCCCTGGCCCTGGGCTGGGGCCTCACTGCAAAGAATCCTTATATCGAAGGATGGACCCCACACCGAAGATGTCCCCACCTCAAACTTGTGCTGCCCTGATAGAACCATGGGAGCCCTACAAACTGACATCAGGAACCTGGACTGCTGAGTTTTCTTTCCCAGGGAAAATGGAAAAAGGATGTGCCCAGGGGCCCCTGGCCCTGACTGTAAAGAATCCTTATATCGAAGGATGGACTCCACACCAAAGTTGTCCCCACCTCAAACTTGTGCTGCCCTGATAGACCCAAGCGAACCCTACAAACTGACATCAGGAACCTGGACTGCTGAGTTTTCTTTCCCAGGGAAAATGGAAAAAGGATGTGCCCGGGGGCCCCTGGCCCTGACTGCAAAAAATCCTTATATCGAAGGATGGACCCCACACCGAAGTTGTCCCCACCTCAAACTTGTGCTGCCCTGATAGACCCAAGGGAGCCCTACAAACTGACATCAGGAACCTGGACTGCTGAGTTTTCTTTCCCAGGGAAAATGGAAAAAGGATGTGCCCCGGGTCCCCTGGCCCTGGGCTGGGGCCTCACTGCAAAAAATCCTTATATCGAAGGATGGACCCCACACCGAAGTTGTCCCCACCTCAAACTTGTGCTGCCCTGATAGACCCAAGGGAGCCCTACAAACTGACATCAGGAACCTGGACTGCTGAGTTTTCTTTCCCAGGGAAAATGGAAAAAGGATGTGCCAAGGGGCCCCTGGCTCTGACTGCAAAAAATCCTTATATCGAAGGATGCACCCCACACCGAAATTGTCCCCACCTCAAACTTGTGCTGCCCTGATAGACCCAAGGGAGCCCTACAAACTGACATCAGGAACCTGGACTGCTGAGTTTTCTTTCCCAGGGAAAATGGAAAAAGGATGTGCCTGGGGGGCCCTGGCCCTGACTGCAAAAAATCCTTATATCGAAGGATGGACCCCACACCGAAGTTGTCCCCACCTCAAACTTGTGCTGCCCTGATAGACCCAAGGGAGCCCTACAAACTGACATCAGGAAGCTGGACTGCTGAGTTTTCTTTTCCAGGGAAAATGGAAAAAGGATGTGCCCAGGGGCCCCTGGCCCTGACTGCAAAAAATCCTTATATCGAAGGATGCACCCCACACCGAAATTGTCCCCACCTCAAACTTGTGCTGCCCTGATAGACCCAAGGGAGCCCTACAAACTGACATCAGGAACCTGGACTGCTGAGTTTTCTTTCCCAGGGAAAATGGAAAAAGGATGTGCCTGGGGGGCCCTGGCCCTGGGCTGGGGCCTGACTGCAAAGAATCCTTATATCGAAGGATGGACCCCACTACCAAAGTTGTCCCCACCTCAAACTTGTGCTGCCCTGATAGACCCAAGCGAACCCTACAAACTGACATCAGGAACCTGGACTGCTGAGTTTTCTTTCCCAGGGAAAATGTAAAAAGGATGTGCCCAGGGGCCCCTGGCCCTGGGCTGGGGCCTCACTGCAAAGAATCCTTATATCGAAGGATGGACCCCACACCGAAGATGTCCCCACCTCAAACTTGTGCTGCCCTGATAGACCCAAGGGAGCCCTACAAACTGACATCAGGAACCTGGACTGCTGAGTTTTCTTTCCCAGGGAAAATGGAAAAAGGATGTGCCCAGGGGCCCCTGGACCTGGGCTGGGGCCTCACTGCAAAGAATCCTTATATCGAAGGATGGACCCCACACCGAAGTTGTCCCCACCTCAAACTTGTGCTGCCCTGATAGACCCAAGGGAGCCCTACAAACTGACATCAGGAACCTGGACTGCTGAGTTTTCTTTCCCAGGGAAAATGGAAAAAGGATGTGCCCAGGGGACCCTGGCCCTGACTGCAAAAAATCCTTATATCGAAGGATGGACCCCACACCGAAGTTGTCCCCACCTCAAACTTGTGCTGCCCTGATAGACCCAAGGGAGCCCTACAAACTGACATCAGGAACCTGGACTGCTGAGTTTTCTTTCCCAGGGAAAATGGAAAAAGGATGTGCCCGGGGGCCCCTGGCCCTGACTGCAAAAAATCCTTATATCGAAGGATGGACCCCACACCGAAGTTGTCCCCACCTCAAACTTGTGCTGCCCTGATAGACCCAAGGGAGCCCTACAAACTGACATCAGGAACCTGGACTGCTGAGTTTTCTTTCCCAGGGAAAATGGAAAAAGGATGTGCCCCGGGTCCCCTGGCCCTGGGCTGGGGCCTCACTGCAAAAAATCCTTATATCGAAGGATGGACCCCACACCGAAGTTGTCCCCACCTCAAACTTGTGCTGCCTTGATAGACCGAAGTGAGCCCTACAAACTGACATCATGAACCTGGACTGCTGAGTTTTCTTTCCCAGGGAAAATGGAAAAAGGATGTGCCAAGGGGCCCCTGGCCCTGACTTCAAAAAATCCTTATATCGAACGATAGACCCCACACCGAAGTTGTCCCCACCTCAAACTTGTGCTGCCCTGATAGACCCAATGGAGCCCTACAAACTGACATCAGGAACCTGGACTGCTGAGTTTTCTTTCCCAGGGAAAATGGAAAAAGGATGTGCCCAGGGGCCCCTGGCCCTGACTGCAAAAAATCCTTATATCGAAGGATGGACCCCACACCGAAGTTGTCCCCACCTCAAACTTGTGCTGCCCTGATAGACCCAAGGGAGCCCTACAAACTGACATCAGGAAGCTGGACTGCTGAGTTTTCTTTTCCAGGGAAAATGGAAAAAGGATGTGCCCAGGGGCCCCTGGCCCTGACTGCAAAAAATCCTTATATCGAAGGATGCACCCCACACCGAAATTGTCCCCACCTCAAACTTGTGCTGCCCTGATAGACCCAAGGGAGCCCTACAAACTGACATCAGGAACCTGGACTGCTGAGTTTTCTTTCCCAGGGAAAATGGCCAAAGGATGTGCCCAGGGGCCCCTGGCCCTGACTGCAAAGAATCCTTATAACGAAGGATGGACCCCACACCGAAGTTGTCCCCACCTCAAACTTGTGCTGCCCTGATAGACCCAAGGGAGCCCTACAAACTGACATCAGGAACCTGGACTGCTGAGTTTTCTTTCCCAGGGAAAATGGAAAAAGGATGTGCCTGGGGGGCCCTGGCCCTGGGCTGGGGCCTGACTGCAAAGAATCCTTATATCGAAGGATGGACCCCACACCAAAGTTGTCCCCACCTCAAACTTGTGCTGCCCTGATAGACCCAAGCGAACCCTACAAACTGACATCAGGAACCTGGACTGCTGATTTTTCTTTCCCAGGGAAAATGGAAAAAGGATGTGCCCAGGGGCCCCTGGCCCTGGGCTGGGGCCTCACTGCAAAGAATCCTTATATCGAAGGATGGACCCCACACCGAAGTTGTCCCCACCTCAAACTTGTGCTGCCCTGATAGACCCAAGGGAGCCCTACAAACTGACATCAGGAACCTGGACTGCTGAGTTTTCTTTCCCAGGGAAAATGTAAAAAGGATGTGCCCAGGGGCCCCTGGCCCTGGGCTGGGGCCTCACTGCAAAGAATCCTTATATCGAAGGATGGACCCCACACCGAAGATGTCCCCACCTCAAACTTGTGCTGCCCTGATAGAACCATGGGAGCCCTACAAACTGACATCAGGAACCTGGACTGCTGAGTTTTCTTTCCCAGGGAAAATGGAAAAAGGATGTGCCCAGGGGCCCCTGGACCTGGGCTGGGGCCTCACTGCAAAGAATCCTTATATCGAAGGATGGACCCCACACCGAAGTTGTCCCCACCTCAAACTTGTGCTGCCCTGATAGACCCAAGGGAGCCCTACAAACTGACATCAGGAACCTGGACTGCTGAGTTTTCTTTCCCAGGGAAAATGGAAAAAGGATGTGCCCAGGGGACCCTGGCCCTGACTGCAAAAAATCCTTATATCGAAGGATGGACCCCACACCGAAGTTGTCCCCACCTCAAACTTGTGCTGCCCTGATAGACCCAAGGGAGCCCTACAAACTGACATCAGGAACCTGGACTGCTGAGTTTTCTTTCCCAGGGAAAATGGAAAAAGGATGTGCCCGGGGGGCCCTGGCCCTGACTGCAAAAAATCCTTATATCGAAGGATGGACCCCACACCGAAGTTGTCCCCACCTCAAACTTGTGCTGCCCTGATAGACCCAAGGGAGCCCTACAAACTGACATCAGGAAGCTGGACTGCTGAGTTTTCTTTTCCAGGGAAAATGGAAAAAGGATGTGCCCAGGGGCCCCTGGCCCTGACTGCAAAAAATCCTTATATCGAAGGATGCACCCCACACCGAAATTGTCCCCACCTCAAACTTGTGCTGCCCTGATAGACCCAAGGGAGCCCTACAAACTGACATCAGGAACCTGGACTGCTGAGTTTTCTTTCCCAGGGAAAATGGCCAAAGGATGTGCCCAGGGGCCCCTGGCCCTGACTGCAAAGAATCCTTATAACGAAGGATGGACCCCACACCGAAGTTGTCCCCACCTCAAACTTGTGCTGCCCTGATAGACCCAAGGGAGCCCTACAAACTGACATCAGGAACCTGGACTGCTGAGTTTTCTTTCCCAGGGAAAATGGAAAAAGGATGTGCCTGGGGGGCCCTGGCCCTGGGCTGGGGCCTGACTGCAAAAAATCCTTATATCGAAGGATGGACCCCACACCAAAGTTGTCCCCACCTCAAACTTGTGCTGCCCTGATAGACCCAAGCGAACCCTACAAACTGACATCAGGAACCTGGACTGCTGATTTTTCTTTCCCAGGGAAAATGGAAAAAGGATGTGCCCAGGGGCCCCTGGCCCTGGGCTGGGGCCTCACTGCAAAGAATCCTTATATCGAAGGATGGACCCCACACCGAAGTTGTCCCCACCTCAAACTTGTGCTGCCCTGATAGACCCAAGGGAGCCCTACAAACTGACATCAGGAACCTGGACTGCTGAGTTTTCTTTCCCAGGGAAAATGTAAAAAGGATGTGCCCAGGGGCCCCTGGCCCTGGGCTGGGGCCT
Source organism: Lonchura striata (assembly GCF_050655825.1). NCBI lineage: Eukaryota > Metazoa > Chordata > Aves > Passeriformes > Estrildidae > Lonchura > Lonchura striata. The sequence continues at coordinate 5,063,508 of NC_140723.1, forward strand.
CACTGCAAAGAATCCTTATATCGAAGGATGGACCCCACACCGAAGATGTCCCCACCTCAAACTTGTGCTGCCCTGATAGAACCATGGGAGCCCTACAAACTGACATCAGGAACCTGGACTGCTGAGTTTTCTTTCCCAGGGAAAATGGAAAAAGGATGTGCCCAGGGGCCCCTGGACCTGGGCTGGGGCCTCACTGCAAAGAATCCTTATATCGAAGGATGGACCCCACACCGAAGTTGTCCCCACCTCAAACTTGTGCTGCCCTGATAGACCCAAGGGAGCCCTACAAACTGACATCAGGAACCTGGACTGCTGAGTTTTCTTTCCCAGGGAAAATGGAAAAAGGATGTGCCCAGGGGACCCTGGCCCTGACTGCAAAAAATCCTTATATCGAAGGATGGACCCCACACCGAAGTTGTCCCCACCTCAAACTTATGCTGCCCTGATAGACCCAAGGGAGCCCTACAAACTGACATCAGGAACCTGGACTGCTGAGTTTTCTTTCCCAGGGAAAATGGAAAAAGGATGTGCCCGGGGGGCCCTGGCCCTGACAGCAAAAAATCCTTATATCGAAGGATGGACCCCACACCGAAGTTGTCCCCACCTCAAACTTGTGCTGCCCTGATAGACCCAAGGGAGCCCTACAAACTGACATCAGGAACCTGGACTGCTGAGTTTTCTTTTCCAGGGAAAATGGAAAAAGGATGTGCCCAGGGGCCCCTGGCCCTGACTGCAAAAAATCCTTATATCGAAGGATGCACCCCACACCGAAATTGTCCCCACCTCAAACTTGTGCTGCCCTGATAGACCCAAGGGAGCCCTACAAACTGACATCAGGAACCTGGACTGCTGAGTTTTCTTTCCCAGAGAAAATGGAAAAAGGATGTGCCAAGGGGCCCCTGGCCCTGACTGCAAAAAATCCTTATATCGAACGATAGACCCCACACCGAAGTTGTCCCCACCTCAAACTTGTGCTGCCCTGATAGACCCAAGGGAGCCCTACAAACTGACATCAGGAACCTGGACTGCTGAGTTTTCCTTCCCAGGGCAAATGGAAAAAGGATGTGCCCAGGGGCCCCTGGCCCTGGGCTGGGGCCTGACTGCAAAGAATCCTTATATCGAAGGATGGACCCCACACCGAAGATGTCCCCACCTCAAACTTGTGCTGCCCTGATAGAACCATGGGAGCCCTACAAACTGACATCAGGAACCTGGACTGCTGAGTTTTCTTTTCCAGGGAAAATGGAAAAAGGATGTGCCCGGGGGCCCCTGGCCCTGACTGCAAAAAATCCTTATATCGAAGGATGCACCCCACACCGAAGTTGTCCCCACCTCAAACTTGTGCTGCCCTGATAGACCCAAGGGAGCCCTACAAACTGACATCAGGAACCTGGACTGCTGAGTTTTCTTTCCCAGAGAAAATGGAAAAAGGATGTGCCAAGGGGCCCCTGGCCCTGACAGCAAAAAATCCTTATATCGAAGGATGGAGCCCACACCGAAGTTGTCCCCACCTCAAACTTGTGCTGCCCCGATAGACCCAAGGGAGCCCTACAAACTGACATCAGGAACCTGGACTGCTGAGTTTTCTTTCCCAGGGAAAATGGCCAAAGGATGTGCCCAGGGGCGCCTGGCCCTGACTGCAAGAAATCCTTATAACGAAGGATAGACCCCACACCGAAGTTGTCCCCACCTCAAACTTGTGCTGCCCTGATAGACCCAAGGGAGCCCTACAAACTGACATCAGGAACCTGGACTGCTGAGTTTTCTTTCCCAGGGAAAATGGAAAAATGATGTGCCCAGGGGCCCCTGGCCCTGGGCTGGGGCCTCACTGCAAAGAATCCTTATATCGAAGGATGGACCCCACACCGAAGTTGTCCCCACCTCAAACTTGTGCTGCCCTGATAGACCCAAGGGAGCCCTACAAACTGACATCAGGAACCTGGACTGCTGAGTTTTCTTTCCCAGGGAAAATGTAAAAAGGATGTGCCCAGGGGCCCCTGGCCCTGGGCTGGGGCCTCACTGCAAAGAATCCTTATATCGAAGGATGGACCCCACACCGAAGATGTCCCCACCTCAAACTTGTGCTGCCCTGATAGAACCATGGGAGCCCTACAAACTGACATCAGGAACCTGGACTGCTGAGTTTTCTTTCCCAGGGAAAATGGAAAAAGGATGTGCCCAGGGGCCCCTGGCCCTGACTGTAAAGAATCCTTATATCGAAGGATGGACTCCACACCAAAGTTGTCCCCACCTCAAACTTGTGCTGCCCTGATAGACCCAAGCGAACCCTACAAACTGACATCAGGAACCTGGACTGCTGAGTTTTCTTTCCCAGGGAAAATGGAAAAAGGATGTGCCCGGGGGCCCCTGGCCCTGACTGCAAAAAATCCTTATATCGAAGGATGGACCCCACACCGAAGTTGTCCCCACCTCAAACTTGTGCTGCCCTGATAGACCCAAGGGAGCCCTACAAACTGACATCAGGAACCTGGACTGCTGAGTTTTCTTTCCCAGGGAAAATGGAAAAAGGATGTGCCCCGGGTCCCCTGGCCCTGGGCTGGGGCCTCACTGCAAAAAATCCTTATATCGAAGGATGGACCCCACACCGAAGTTGTCCCCACCTCAAACTTGTGCTGCCCTGATAGACCCAAGGGAGCCCTACAAACTGACATCAGGAACCTGGACTGCTGAGTTTTCTTTCCCAGGGAAAATGGAAAAAGGATGTGCCAAGGGGCCCCTGGCTCTGACTGCAAAAAATCCTTATATCGAAGGATGCACCCCACACCGAAATTGTCCCCACCTCAAACTTGTGCTGCCCTGATAGACCCAAGGGAGCCCTACAAACTGACATCAGGAACCTGGACTGCTGAGTTTTCTTTCCCAGGGAAAATGGAAAAAGGATGTGCCTGGGGGGCCCTGGCCCTGACTGCAAAAAATCCTTATATCGAAGGATGGACCCCACACCGAAGTTGTCCCCACCTCAAACTTGTGCTGCCCTGATAGACCCAAGGGAGCCCTACAAACTGACATCAGGAAGCTGGACTGCTGAGTTTTCTTTTCCAGGGAAAATGGAAAAAGGATGTGCCCAGGGGCCCCTGGCCCTGACTGCAAAAAATCCTTATATCGAAGGATGCACCCCACACCGAAATTGTCCCCACCTCAAACTTGTGCTGCCCTGATAGACCCAAGGGAGCCCTACAAACTGACATCAGGAACCTGGACTGCTGAGTTTTCTTTCCCAGGGAAAATGGAAAAAGGATGTGCCTGGGGGGCCCTGGCCCTGGGCTGGGGCCTGACTGCAAAGAATCCTTATATCGAAGGATGGACCCCACTACCAAAGTTGTCCCCACCTCAAACTTGTGCTGCCCTGATAGACCCAAGCGAACCCTACAAACTGACATCAGGAACCTGGACTGCTGAGTTTTCTTTCCCAGGGAAAATGTAAAAAGGATGTGCCCAGGGGCCCCTGGCCCTGGGCTGGGGCCTCACTGCAAAGAATCCTTATATCGAAGGATGGACCCCACACCGAAGATGTCCCCACCTCAAACTTGTGCTGCCCTGATAGACCCAAGGGAGCCCTACAAACTGACATCAGGAACCTGGACTGCTGAGTTTTCTTTCCCAGGGAAAATGGAAAAAGGATGTGCCCAGGGGCCCCTGGACCTGGGCTGGGGCCTCACTGCAAAGAATCCTTATATCGAAGGATGGACCCCACACCGAAGTTGTCCCCACCTCAAACTTGTGCTGCCCTGATAGACCCAAGGGAGCCCTACAAACTGACATCAGGAACCTGGACTGCTGAGTTTTCTTTCCCAGGGAAAATGGAAAAAGGATGTGCCCAGGGGACCCTGGCCCTGACTGCAAAAAATCCTTATATCGAAGGATGGACCCCACACCGAAGTTGTCCCCACCTCAAACTTGTGCTGCCCTGATAGACCCAAGGGAGCCCTACAAACTGACATCAGGAACCTGGACTGCTGAGTTTTCTTTCCCAGGGAAAATGGAAAAAGGATGTGCCCGGGGGCCCCTGGCCCTGACTGCAAAAAATCCTTATATCGAAGGATGGACCCCACACCGAAGTTGTCCCCACCTCAAACTTGTGCTGCCCTGATAGACCCAAGGGAGCCCTACAAACTGACATCAGGAACCTGGACTGCTGAGTTTTCTTTCCCAGGGAAAATGGAAAAAGGATGTGCCCCGGGTCCCCTGGCCCTGGGCTGGGGCCTCACTGCAAAAAATCCTTATATCGAAGGATGGACCCCACACCGAAGTTGTCCCCACCTCAAACTTGTGCTGCCTTGATAGACCGAAGTGAGCCCTACAAACTGACATCATGAACCTGGACTGCTGAGTTTTCTTTCCCAGGGAAAATGGAAAAAGGATGTGCCAAGGGGCCCCTGGCCCTGACTTCAAAAAATCCTTATATCGAACGATAGACCCCACACCGAAGTTGTCCCCACCTCAAACTTGTGCTGCCCTGATAGACCCAATGGAGCCCTACAAACTGACATCAGGAACCTGGACTGCTGAGTTTTCTTTCCCAGGGAAAATGGAAAAAGGATGTGCCCAGGGGCCCCTGGCCCTGACTGCAAAAAATCCTTATATCGAAGGATGGACCCCACACCGAAGTTGTCCCCACCTCAAACTTGTGCTGCCCTGATAGACCCAAGGGAGCCCTACAAACTGACATCAGGAAGCTGGACTGCTGAGTTTTCTTTTCCAGGGAAAATGGAAAAAGGATGTGCCCAGGGGCCCCTGGCCCTGACTGCAAAAAATCCTTATATCGAAGGATGCACCCCACACCGAAATTGTCCCCACCTCAAACTTGTGCTGCCCTGATAGACCCAAGGGAGCCCTACAAACTGACATCAGGAACCTGGACTGCTGAGTTTTCTTTCCCAGGGAAAATGGCCAAAGGATGTGCCCAGGGGCCCCTGGCCCTGACTGCAAAGAATCCTTATAACGAAGGATGGACCCCACACCGAAGTTGTCCCCACCTCAAACTTGTGCTGCCCTGATAGACCCAAGGGAGCCCTACAAACTGACATCAGGAACCTGGACTGCTGAGTTTTCTTTCCCAGGGAAAATGGAAAAAGGATGTGCCTGGGGGGCCCTGGCCCTGGGCTGGGGCCTGACTGCAAAGAATCCTTATATCGAAGGATGGACCCCACACCAAAGTTGTCCCCACCTCAAACTTGTGCTGCCCTGATAGACCCAAGCGAACCCTACAAACTGACATCAGGAACCTGGACTGCTGATTTTTCTTTCCCAGGGAAAATGGAAAAAGGATGTGCCCAGGGGCCCCTGGCCCTGGGCTGGGGCCTCACTGCAAAGAATCCTTATATCGAAGGATGGACCCCACACCGAAGTTGTCCCCACCTCAAACTTGTGCTGCCCTGATAGACCCAAGGGAGCCCTACAAACTGACATCAGGAACCTGGACTGCTGAGTTTTCTTTCCCAGGGAAAATGTAAAAAGGATGTGCCCAGGGGCCCCTGGCCCTGGGCTGGGGCCTCACTGCAAAGAATCCTTATATCGAAGGATGGACCCCACACCGAAGATGTCCCCACCTCAAACTTGTGCTGCCCTGATAGAACCATGGGAGCCCTACAAACTGACATCAGGAACCTGGACTGCTGAGTTTTCTTTCCCAGGGAAAATGGAAAAAGGATGTGCCCAGGGGCCCCTGGACCTGGGCTGGGGCCTCACTGCAAAGAATCCTTATATCGAAGGATGGACCCCACACCGAAGTTGTCCCCACCTCAAACTTGTGCTGCCCTGATAGACCCAAGGGAGCCCTACAAACTGACATCAGGAACCTGGACTGCTGAGTTTTCTTTCCCAGGGAAAATGGAAAAAGGATGTGCCCAGGGGACCCTGGCCCTGACTGCAAAAAATCCTTATATCGAAGGATGGACCCCACACCGAAGTTGTCCCCACCTCAAACTTGTGCTGCCCTGATAGACCCAAGGGAGCCCTACAAACTGACATCAGGAACCTGGACTGCTGAGTTTTCTTTCCCAGGGAAAATGGAAAAAGGATGTGCCCGGGGGGCCCTGGCCCTGACTGCAAAAAATCCTTATATCGAAGGATGGACCCCACACCGAAGTTGTCCCCACCTCAAACTTGTGCTGCCCTGATAGACCCAAGGGAGCCCTACAAACTGACATCAGGAACCTGGACTGCTGAGTTTTCTTTTCCAGGGAAAATGGAAAAAGGATGTGCCCAGGGGCCCCTGGCCCTGACTGCAAAAAATCCTTATATCGAAGGATGCACCCCACACCGAAATTGTCCCCACCTCAAACTTGTGCTGCCCTGATAGACCCAAGGGAGCCCTACAAACTGACATCAGGAACCTGGACTGCTGAGTTTTCTTTCCCAGAGAAAATGGAAAAAGGATGTGCCAAGGGGCCCCTGGCCCTGACTGCAAAAATCCTTATATCGAACGATAGACCCCACACCGAAGTTGTCCCCACCTCAAACTTGTGCTGCCCTGATAGACCCAAGGGAGCCCTACAAACTGACATCAGGAACCTGGACTGCTGAGTTTTCCTTCCCAGGGCAAATGGAAAAAGGATGTGCCCAGGGGCCCCTGGCCCTGGGCTGGGGCCTGACTGCAAAGAATCCTTATATCGAAGGATGGACCCCACACCGAAGATGTCCCCACCTCAAACTTGTGCTGCCCTGATAGAACCATGGGAGCCCTACAAACTGACATCAGGAACCTGGACTGCTGAGTTTTCTTTCCCAGGGAAAATGGAAAAAGGATGTGCCCGGGGGCCCCTGGCCCTGACTGCAAAAAATCCTTATATCGAAGGATGGACCCCACACCGAAGTTGTCCCCACCTCAAACTTGTGCTGCCCTGATAGACCCAAGGGAGCCCTACAAACTGACATCAGGAACCTGGACTGCTGAGTTTTCTTTCCCAGGGAAAATGGAAAAAGGATGTGCCCGGGGGGCCCTGGCCCTGACAGCAAAAAATCCTTATATCGAAGGATGGACCCCACACCGAAGTTGTCCCCACCTCAAACTTGTGCTGCCCCGATAGACCCAAGGGAGCCCTACAAACTGACATCAGGAACCTGGACTGCTGAGTTTTCTTTCCCAGGGAAAATGGCCAAAGGATGTGCCCAGGGGCGCCTGGCCCTGACTGCAAAGAATCCTTATAACGAAGGATGGACCCCACACCGAAGTTGTCCCCACCTCAAACTTGTGCTGCCTTGATACACGCAAGGGAGCCCTACAAACTGACATCAGGAACCTGGACTGCTGAGTTTTCTTTCCCAGGGAAAATGGAAAAAGGGTGTGCCCAGGGGCCCCTGGCCCTGACAGGAAAAAATCCTTATATCGAAGGATGGACCCCACACCGAAGTTGTCCCCACCTCAAACTTGTGCTGCCCTGATAGACCCAAGGGAGCCCTACAAACTGACATCAGGAAGCTGGACTGCTGAGTTTTCTTTTCCAGGGAAAATGGAAAAAGGATGTGCCCAGGGGCCCCTGGCCCTGACTGCAAGAAATCCTTATAACGAAGGATAGACCCCACACCGAAGTTGTCCCCACCTCAAACTTGTGCTGCCCTGATAGACCCAAGGGAGCCCTACAAACTGACATCAGGAACCTGGACTGCTGAGTTTTCTTTCCCAGGGAAAATGGAAAAAGGATGTGCCCAGGGGCCCCTGGCCCTGGGCTGGGGCCTCACTGCAAAGAATCCTTATATCGAAGGATGGACCCCACACCGAAGTTGTCCCCACCTCAAACTTGTGCTGCCCTGATAGACCCAAGGGAGCCCTACAAACTGACATCAGGAACCTGGACTGCTGAGTTTTCTTTCCCAGGGAAAATGGAAAAAGGATGTGCCCGGGGGGCCCGGGCCCTGACAGCAAAAAATCCTTATATCGAAAGATGGACCCCACACCGAAGTTGTCCCCACCTCAAACTTGTGCTGCCCTAATAGACCCAAGGGAGCCCTACAAACTGACATCAGGAACCTGGACTGCTGAGTTTTCTTTCCCAGGGAAAATGGAAAAAGGATGTGCCCAGGGGCCCTGGCCCTGACTGCAAAAAATCCTTATATCGAAGGATGGACCCCACACCGAAGTTGTCCCCACCTCAAACTTGTGCTGCCCTGATAGACCCAAGGGAGCCCTACAAACTGACATCAGGAACCTGGACTGCTGAGTTTTCTTTTCCAGGGAAAATGGAAAAAGGATGTGCCCGGGGGCCCCTGGCCCTGACTGCAAAGAATCCTTATATCGAAGGATGGACCCAACACCGAAATTGTCCCCACCTCAAACTTGTGCTGCCCTGATAGACCCAAGGGAGCCCTACAAACTGACATCAGGAACCTGGACTGCTGAGTTTTCTTTCCCAGGGAAAATGGAAAAAGGATGTGCCAAGGGGCCCCTGGCCCTGACAGCAAAAAATCCTTATATCGAAGGATGGACCCCACACCGAAGTTGTCCCCACCTCAAACTTGTGCTGCCCTGATAGACCCAAGGGAGCCCTACAAACTGACATCAGGAACCTGGACTGCTGAGTTTTCTTTTCCAGGGAAAATGGAAAAAGGATGTGCCCAGGGGCCCCTGGCCCTGACTGCAAAAAATCCTTATATCGAAGGATGCACCCGACACCGAAATTGTCCCCACCTCAAACTTGTGCTGCCCTGATAGACCCAAGGGAGCCCTACAAACTGACATCAGGAACCTGGACTGCTGAGTTTTCTTTCCCAGAGAAAATGGAAAAAGGATGTGCCAAGGGGCCCCTGGCCCTGACTGCAAAAAATCCTTATATCGAACGATAGACCCCACACCGAAGTTGTCCCCACCTCAAACTTGTGCTGCCCTGATAGACCCAAGGGAGCCCTACAAACTGACATCAGGAACCTGGACTGCTGAGTTTTCCTTCCCAGGGCAAATGGAAAAAGGATGTGCCCAGGGGCCCCTGGCCCTGGGCTGGGGCCTGACTGCAAAGAATCCTTATATCGAAGGATGGACCCCACACCGAAGATGTCCCCACCTCAAACTTGTGCTGCCCTGATAGAACCATGGGAGCCCTACAAACTGACATCAGGAACCTGGACTGCTGAGTTTTCTTTCCCAGGGAAAATGGAAAAAGGATGTGCCCGGGGGCCCCTGGCCCTGGGCTGGGGCCTCACTGCAAAGAATCCTTATATCGAAGCATGGACTCCACACCGAAGTTGTCCCCACCTCAAACTTGTGCTGCCCTGATAGACCCAAGGGAGCCCTACAAACTGACATCAGGAACCTGGACTGCTGAGTTTTCTTTCCCAGGGAAAATGGAAAAAGGATGTGCCCAGGGGCCCCTGGCCCTGGGCCCCAGGACCTCACTGCAAAGAATCCTTATATCGAAGGATGGACCCCACACCGAAGTTGTCCCCACCTCAGACTTGTGCTGCCCTGATAGACCCAAGGGAGCCCTACAAACTGACATTAGGAACCTGGACTGCTGAGTTTTCTTTCCCAGGGAAAATGGAAAAAGGATGTGCCCAGGGGCCCCTGGCCCTGACTGCAAAAAATCCATATATCGAAGGATGGACCCCACACCGAAGTTGTCCCCACCTCAAACTTGTGCTGCCCTGATAGACCCAAGGGAGCCCTACAAACTGACATCAGGAACCTGGACTGCTGAGTTTTCTTTCCCAGGGAAAATGGAAAAAGTATGTGCCCGGGGGGCCCTGGCCCTGACTGCAAAGAATCCTTATATCGAAGGATGGACCCCACACCGAAGTTGTCCCCACCTCAAACTTGTGCTGCCCTGATAGACCCAAGGGAGCCCTAGAAACTGACATCAGGAACCTGGACTGCTGAGTTTTCTTTCCCAGGGAAAATGGAAAAAGGATGTGCCCGGGGGGCCCTGGCCCTGACAGCAAAAAATCCTTATATCGAAGGATGGACCCCACACCGAAGTTGTCCCCACATCAAACTTGTGCTGCCCTGATAGACCCAAGGGAGCCCTACAAACTGACATCAGGAACCTGGACTGCTGAGTTTTCTTTCCCAGGGAAAATGGAAAAAGGATGTGCCCCGGGTCCCCTGGCCCTGGGCTGGGGCCTCACTGCAAAAAATCCTTATATCGAAGGATGGACCCCACACCGAAGTTGTCCCCACCTCAAACTTGTGCTGCCTTGATAGACCCAAGGGAGCCCTACAAACTGACATCATGAACCTGGACTGCTGAGTTTTCTTTCCCAGGGAAAATGGAAAAAGGATGTGCCAAGGGGCCCCTGGCCCTGACTTCAAAAAATCCTTATATCGAACGATAGACCCCACACCGAAGTTGTCCCCACCTCAAACTTGTGCTGCCCTGATAGACCCAAGGGAGCCCTACAAACTGACATCAGGAACCTGGACTGCTGAGTTTTCTTTCCCAGGGAAAATGGAAAAAGGATGTGCCAAGGGGCCCCTGGCCCTGACTGCAAAAAATCCTTATATCGAAGGATGGACCCCACACCGAAGTTGTCCCCACCTCAAACTTGTGCTGCCCTGATAGACCCAAGGGAGCCCTACAAACTGACATCAGGAAGCTGGACTGCTGAGTTTTCTTTTCCAGGGAAAATGGAAAAAGGATGTGCCCAGGGGCCCCTGGCCCTGACTGCAAAAAATCCTTATATCGAAGGATGCACCCCACACCGAAATTGTCCCCACCTCAAACTTGTGCTGCCCTGATAGACCCAAGGGAGCCCTACAAACTGACATCAGGAACCTGGACTGCTGAGTTTTCTTTCCCAGGGAAAATGGCCAAAGGATGTGCCCAGGGGCCCCTGGCCCTGACTGCAAAGAATCCTTATAACGAAGGATGGACCCCACACCGAAGTTGTCCCCACCTCAAACTTGTGCTGCCCTGATAGACCCAAGGGAGCCCTACAAACTGACATCAGGAACCTGGACTGCTGAGTTTTCTTTCCCAGGGAAAATGGAAAAAGGATGTGCCTGGGGGGCCCTGGCCCTGGGCTGGGGCCTGACTGCAAAGAATCCTTATATCGAAGGATGGACCCCACACCAAAGTTGTCCCCACCTCAAACTTGTGCTGCCCTGATAGACCCAAGCGAACCCTACAAACTGACATCAGGAACCTGGACTGCTGATTTTTCTTTCCCAGGGAAAATGGAAAAAGGATGTGCCCAGGGGCCCCTGGCCCTGGGCTGGGGCCTCACTGCAAAGAATCCTTATATCGAAGGATGGACCCCACACCGAAGTTGTCCCCACCTCAAACTTGTGCTGCCCTGATAGACCCAAGGGAGCCCTACAAACTGACATCAGGAACCTGGACTGCTGAGTTTTCTTTCCCAGGGAAAATGTAAAAAGGATGTGCCCAGGGGTCTCTGGCCCTGGGCTGGGGCCTCACTGCAAAGAATCCTTATATCGAAGGATGGACCCCACACCGAAGATGTCCCCACCTCAAACTTGTGCTGCCCTGATAGAACCATGGGAGCCCTACAAACTGACATCAGGAACCTGGACTGCTGAGTTTTCTTTCCCAGGGAAAATGGAAAAAGGATGTGCCCAGGGGCCCCTGGACCTGGGCTGGGGCCTCACTGCAAAGAATCCTTATATCGAAGGATGGACCCCACACCGAAGTTGTCCCCACCTCAAACTTGTGCTGCCCTGATAGACCCAAGGGAGCCCTACAAACTGACATCAGGAACCTGGACTGCTGAGTTTTCTTTCCCAGGGAAAATGGAAAAAGGATGTGCCCAGGGGCCCCTGGCCCTGACTGCAAAAAATCCTTATATCGAAGGATGGACCCCACACCGAAGTTGTCCCCACCTCAAACTTGTGCTGCCCTGATAGACCCAAGGGAGCCCTACAAACTGACATCAGGAACCTGGACTGCTGAGTTTTCTTTCCCAGGGAAAATGGAAAAAGGATGTGCCCGGGGGGCCCTGGCCCTGACAGCAAAAAATCCTTATATCGAAGGATGGACCCCACACCGAAGTTGTCCCCACCTCAAACTTGTGCTGCCCCGATAGACCCAAGGGAGCCCTACAAACTGACATCAGGAACCTGGACTGCTGAGTTTTCTTTCCCAGGGAAAATGGAAAAAGGATGTGCCCAGGTGCACCTGGCCATGACTGCAAGAAATCCTTATAACGAAGGATAGACCCCACACTGAAGTTGTCCCCACCTCAAACTTGTGCTGCCCTGATAGACCCAAGGGAGCCCTACAAACTGACATCAGGAACCTGGACTGCTGAGTTTTCTTTCCCAGGGAAAATGGAAAAAGGATGTGCCCAGGGGCCCCTGGCCCTGGGCTGGGGCCTCACTGCAAAGAATCCTTATATCGAAGGATGGACCCCACACCGAAGTTGTCCCCACCTCAAACTTGTGCTGCCCTGATAGACCCAAGGGAGCCCTACAAACTGACATCAGGAACCTGGACTGCTGAGTTTTCTTTCCCAGGGAAAATGGAAAAAGGATGTGCCCGGGGGGCCCGGGCCCTGACAGCAAAAAATCCTTATATCGAAAGATGGACCCCACACCGAAGTTGTCCCCACCTCAAACTTGTGCTGCCCTAATAGACCCAAGGGAGCCCTACAAACTGACATCAGGAACCTGGACTGCTGAGTTTTCTTTCCCAGGGAAAATGGAAAAAGGATGTGCCCAGGGGCCCTGGCCCTGACTGCAAAAAATCCTTATATCGAAGGATGGACCCCACACCGAAGTTGTCCCCACCTCAAACTTGTGCTGCCCTGATAGACCCAAGGGAGCCCTACAAACTGACATCAGGAACCTGGACTGCTGAGTTTTCTTTTCCAGGGAAAATGGAAAAAGGATGTGCCCGGGGGCCCCTGGCCCTGACTGCAAAGAATCCTTATATCGAAGGATGGACCCAACACCGAAATTGTCCCCACCTCAAACTTGTGCTGCCCTGATAGACCCAAGGGAGCCCTAGAAACTGACATCAGGAACCTGGACTGCTGAGTTTTCTTTCCCAGGGAAAATGGAAAAAGGATGTGCCAAGGGGCCCCTGGCCCTGACTGCAAAAAATCCTTATATCGAAGGATGGACCCCACACCGAAGTTGTCCCCACCTCAAACTTGTGCTGCCCTGATAGACCCAAGGGAGCCCTACAAACTGACATCAGGAACCTGGACTGCTGAGTTTTCTTTTCCAGGGAAAATGGAAAAAGGATGTGCCCAGGGGCCCCTGGCCCTGACTGCAAAAAATCCTTATATCGAAGGATGCACCCCACACCGAAATTGTCCCCACCTCAAACTTGTGCTGCCCTGATAGACCCAAGGGAGCCCTACAAACTGACATCAGGAACCTGGACTGCTGAGTTTTCTTTCCCAGAGAAAATGGAAAAAGGATGTGCCAAGGGGCCCCTGGCCCTGACTGCAAAAAATCCTTATATCGAACGATAGACCCCACACCGAAGTTGTCCCCACCTCAAACTTGTGCTGCCCTGATAGACCCAAGGGAGCCCTACAAACTGACATCAGGAACCTGGACTGCTGAGTTTTCCTTCCCAGGGCAAATGGAAAAAGGATGTGCCCAGGGGCCCCTGGCCCTGGGCTGGGGCCTGACTGCAAAGAATCCTTATATCGAAGGATGGACCCCACACCGAAGATGTCCCCACCTCAAACTTGTGCTGCCCTGATAGAACCATGGGAGCCCTACAAACTGACATCAGGAACCTGGACTGCTGAGTTTTCTTTCCCAGGGAAAATGGAAAAAGGATGTGCCCGGGGGCCCCTGGCCCTGGGCTGGGGCCTCACTGCAAAGAATCCTTATATCGAAGCATGGACTCCACACCGAAGTTGTCCCCACCTCAAACTTGTGCTGCCCTGATAGACCCAAGGGAGCCCTACAAACTGACATCAGGAACCTGGACTGCTGAGTTTTCTTTCCCAGGGAAAATGGAAAAAGGATGTGCCCAGGGGCCCCTGGCCCTGGGCCCCAGGGCCTCACTGCAAAGAATCCTTATATCGAAGGATGGACCCCACACCGAAGTTGTCCCCACCTCAGACTTGTGCTGCCCTGATAGACCCAAGGGAGCCCTACAAACTGACATCAGGAACCTGGACTGCTGAGTTTTCTTTCCCAGGGAAAATGGAAAAAGGATGTGCCAAGGGGCCCCTGGCCCTGACTGCAAAAAATCCATATATCGAAGGATGGACCCCACACCGAAGTTGTCCCCACCTCAAACTTGTGCTGCCCTGATAGACCCAAGGGAGCCCTACAAACTGACATCAGGAACCTGGACTGCTGAGTTTTCTTTCCCAGGGAAAATGGAAAAAGGATGTGCCCGGGGGGCCCTGGCCCTGACTGCAAAGAATCCTTATATCGAAGGATGGACCCCACACCGAAGTTGTCCCCACCTCAAACTTGTGCTGCCCTGATAGACCCAAGGGAGCCCTAGAAACTGACATCAGGAACCTGGACTGCTGAGTTTTCTTTCCCAGGGAAAATGGAAAAAGGATGTGCCCGGGGGGCCCTGGCCCTGACAGCAAAAAATCCTTATATCGAAGGATGGACCCCACACCGAAGTTGTCCCCACCTCAAACTTGTGCTGCCCTGATAGACCCAAGGGAGCCCTACAAACTGACATCAGGAACCTGGACTGCTGAGTTTTCTTTCCCAGGGAAAATGGAAAAAGGATGTGCCCCGGGTCCCCTGGCCCTGGGCTGGGGCTTCACTGCAAAGAATCCTTATATCGAAGGATGGACCCCACACCGAAGATGTCCCCACCTCAAACTTGTGCTGCCCTGATAGAACCATGGGAGCCCTACAAACTGACATCAGGAACCTGGACTGCTAAGTTTTCTTTCCCAGGGAAAATGGAAAAATGATGTGCCCAGGGGCCCCTGGCCCTGGGCTGGGGCCTCACTGCAAAGAATCCTTATATCGAAGGATGGACCCCACACCAAAGTTGTCCCCACCTCAAACTTGTGCTGCCCTGATAGACCCAAGCGAACCCTACAAACTGACATCAGGAACCTGGACTGCTGAGTTTTCTTTCCCAGGGAAAATGGAAAAAGGATGTGCCCAGGGGCCCCTGGCCCTGGGCCCCAGGGCCTCACTGCAAATAATCCTTATATCGAAGGATGGACCCCACACCGAAATTGTCCCCACCTCAAACTTGTGCTGCCCTGATAGACCCAAGGGAGCCCTACAAACTGACATCAGGAACCTGGACTGCTGAGTTTTCTTTCCCAGGGAAAATGGCCAAAGGATGTGCCCGGGGGCCACTGGCCCTGACTGCAAAAAGTCCTTATATCGAAGGATGGACCCCACACCGAAGTTGTCCCCACCTCAAACTTGTGCTGCCCTGATAGACCCAAGGGAGCCCTACAAACTGACATCAGGAACCTGGACTGCTGAGTTTTCTTTCCCAGGGAAAATGGAAAAAGGATGTGCCCAGGGGCCCCTGGCCCTGACTGTAAAGAATCCTTATATCGAAGGATGGACTCCACACCAAAGTTGTCCCCACCTCAAACTTGTGCTGCCCTGATAGACCCAAGCGAACCCTACAAACTGACATCAGGAACCTGGACTGCTGAGTTTTCTTTCCCAGGGAAAATGGAAAAAGGATGTGCCCGGGGGCCCCTGGCCCTGACAGCAAAAAATCCTTATATCGAAGGATGGACCCCACACCGAAGTTGTCCCCACCTCAAACTTGTGCTGCCCTGATACACCCAAGGGAGCCCTACAAACTGACATCAGGAACCTGGACTGCTGAGTTTTCTTTCCCAGGGAAAATGGAAAAAGGATGTGCCCCGGGTCCCCTGGCCCTGGGCTGGGGCCTCACTGCAAAAAATCCTTATATCGAAGGATGGACCCCACACCGAAGTTGTCCCCACCTCAAACTTGTGCTGCCTTGATAGACCGAAGTGAGCCCTACAAACTGACATCATGAACCTGGACTGCTGAGTTTTCTTTCCCAGGGAAAATGGAAAAAGGATGTGCCAAGGGGCCCCTGGCCCTGACTTCAAAAAATCCTTATATCGAACGATAGACCCCACACCGAAGTTGTCCCCACCTCAAACTTGTGCTGCCCTGATAGACCCAAGGGAGCCCTACAAACTGACATCAGGAACCTGGACTGCTGAGTTTTCTTTCCCAGGGAAAATGGAAAAAGGATGTGCCCAGGGGCCCCTGGCCCTGACTGCAAAGAATCCTTATAACGAAGGATGGACCCCACACCGAAGTTGTCCCCACCTCAAACTTGTGCTGCCCTGATAGACCCAAGGGAGCCCTACAAACTGACATCAGGAACCTGGACTGCTGAGTTTTCTTTCCCAGGGAAAATGGAAAAAGGATGTGCGCGGGGGGCCCTGGCCCTGGGCTGGGGCCTGACTGCAAAGAATCCTTATATCGAAGGATGGACCCCATACCGAAGATGTCCCCACCTCAAACTTGTGCTGCCCTGATAGAACCATGGGAGCCCTACAAACTGACATCAGGAACCTGGACTGCTGAGTTTTCTTTCCCAGGGAAAATGGAAAAATGATGTGCCCAGGGGCCCCTGGCCCTGGGCTGGGGCCTCACTGCAAAGAATCCTTATATCGAAGGATGGACCCCACACCAAAGTTGTCCCCACCTCAAACTTGTGCTGCCCTGATAGACCCAAGCGAACCCTACAAACTGACATCAGGAACCTGGACTGCTGAGTTTTCTTTCCCAGGGAAAATGGAAAAAGGATGTGCCCAGGGGCCCCTGGCCCTGGGCCCCAGGGCCTCACTGCAAATAATCCTTATATCGAAGGATGGACCCCACACCGAAATTGTCCCCACCTCAAACTTGTGCTGCCCTGATAGACCCAAGGGAGCCCTACAAACTGACATCAGGAACCTGGACTGCTGAGTTTTCTTTCCCAGGGAAAATGGCCAAAGGATGTGCCCGGGGGCCACTGGCCCTGACTGCAAAAAGTCCTTATATCGAAGGATGGACCCCACACCGAAGTTGTCCCCACCTCAAACTTGTGCTGCCCTGATAGACCCAAGGGAGCCCTACAAACTGACATCAGGAACCTGGACTGCTGAGTTTTCTTTCCCAGGGAAAATGGAAAAAGGATGTGCCCAGGGGCCCCTGGCCCTGACTGTAAAGAATCCTTATATCGAAGGATGGACTCCACACCAAAGTTGTCCCCACCTCAAACTTGTGCTGCCCTGATAGACCCAAGCGAACCCTACAAACTGACATCAGGAACCTGGACTGCTGAGTTTTCTTTCCCAGGGAAAATGGAAAAAGGATGTGCCCGGGGGCCCCTGGCCCTGACAGCAAAAAATCCTTATATCGAAGGATGGACCCCACACCGAAGTTGTCCCCACCTCAAACTTGTGCTGCCCTGATAGACCCAAGGGAGCCCTACAAACTGACATCAGGAACCTGGACTGCTGAGTTTTCTTTCCCAGGGAAAATGGAAAAAGGATGTGCCCAGGGGCCCCTGGCCCTGGGCTGGGGCCTCACTGCAAAGAATCCTTATATCGAAGGATGGACCCCACACCGAAGTTGTCCCCACCTCAAACTTGTGCTGCCCTGATAGACCCAAGGGAGCCCTACAAACTGACATCAGGAACCTGGACTGGTGAGTTTTCTTTCCCAGGGAAAATGGCCAAAGGATGTGCCCAGGGGCCCCTGACCCTGACTGCAAAGAATCCTTATATCGAAGGATGGACCCCACACCGAAGTTGTCCCCACCTCAAACTTGTGCTGCCCTGATAGACCCAAGGGAGCCCTACAAACTGACATCAGGAACCTGGACTGCTGAGTTTTCTTTCCCAGGGAAAATGGAAAAAGGATGTGCCCCGGGTCCCCTGGCCCTGGGCTGGGGCCTCACTGCAAAGAATCCTTATATCGAAGGATGGACCCCACACCGAAGATGTCCCCACCTCAAACTTGTGCTGCCCTGATAGAACCATGGGAGCCCTACAAACTGACATCAGGAACCTGGACTGCTGAGTTTTCTTTCCCAGGGAAAATGGAAAAAGGATGTGCCCAGGGGCCCCTGGCCCTGGGCCCCAGGGCCTCACTGCAAATAATCCTTATATCGAAGGATGGACCCCACACCGAAATTGTCCCCACCTCAAACTTGTGCTGCCCTGATAGACCCAAGGGAGCCCTACAAACTGACATCAGGAACCTGGACTGCTGAGTTTTCTTTCCCAGGGAAAATGGCCAAAGGATGTGCCCGGGGGCCACTGGCCCTGACTGCAAAAAGTCCTTATATCGAAGGATGGACCCCACACCGAAGTTGTCCCCACCTCAAACTTGTGCTGCCCTGATAGACCCAAGGGAGCCCTACAAACTGACATCAGGAACCTGGACTGCTGAGTTTTCTTTCCCAGGGAAAATGGAAAAAGGATGTGCCCAGGGGCCCCTGGCCCTGACTGTAAAGAATCCTTATATCGAAGGATGGACTCCACACCAAAGTTGTCCCCACCTCAAACTTGTGCTGCCCTGATAGACCCAAGCGAACCCTACAAACTGACATCAGGAACCTGGACTGCTGAGTTTTCTTTCCCAGGGAAAATGGAAAAAGGATGTGCCCGGGGGCCCCTGGCCCTGACAGCAAAAAATCCTTATATCGAAGGATGGACCCCACACCGAAGTTGTCCCCACCTCAAACTTGTGCTGCCCTGATAGACCCAAGGGAGCCCTACAAACTGACATCAGGAACCTGGACTGCTGAGTTTTCTTTCCCAGGGAAAATGGAAAAAGGATGTGCCCAGGGGCCCCTGGCCCTGGGCTGGGGCCTCACTGCAAAGAATCCTTATATCGAAGGATGGACCCCACACCGAAGTTGTCCCCACCTCAAACTTGTGCTGCCCTGATAGACCCAAGGGAGCCCTACAAACTGACATCAGGAACCTGGACTGGTGAGTTTTCTTTCCCAGGGAAAATGGCCAAAGGATGTGCCCAGGGGCCCCTGACCCTGACTGCAAAGAATCCTTATATCGAAGGATGGACCCCACACCGAAGTTGTCCCCACCTCAAACTTGTGCTGCCCTGATAGACCCAAGGGAGCCCTACAAACTGACATCAGGAACCTGGACTGCTGAGTTTTCTTTCCCAGGGAAAATGGAAAAAGGATGTGCCCAGGGGCCCCTGGCCCTGACTGCAAAAAATCCTTATATCGAAGGATGGACCCCACACCGAAGTTGTCCCCACCTCAAACTTGTGCTGCCCTGATAGACCCAAGGGAGCCCTACAAACTGACATCAGGAAGCTGGACTGCTGAGTTTTCTTTTCCAGGGAAAATGGAAAAAGGATGTGCCCAGGGGCCCCTGGCCCTGACTGCAAAAAATCCTTATATCGAAGGATGCACCCCACACCGAAATTGTCCCCACCTCAAACTTGTGCTGCCCTGATAGACCCAAGGGAGCCCTACAAACTGACATCAGGAACCTGGACTGCTGAGTTTTCTTTCCCAGGGAAAATGGAAAAAGGATGTGCCCAGGGGCCCCTGGCCCTGACTGCAAAGAATCCTTATAACGAAGGATGGACCCCACACCGAAGTTGTCCCCACCTCAAACTTGTGCTGCCCTGATAGACCCAAGGGAGCCCTACAAACTGACATCAGGAACCTGGACTGCTGAGTTTTCTTTCCCAGGGAAAATGGAAAAAGGATGTGCCCGGGGGGCCCTGGCCCTGGGCTGGGGCCTGACTGCAAAGAATCCTTATATCGAAGGATGGACCCCACACCAAAGTTGTCCCCACCTCAAACTTGTGCTGCCCTGATAGACCCAAGGGAGCCCTACAAACTGACATCAGGAACCTGGACTGCTGAGTTTTCTTTCCCAGGGAAAATGGAAAAAGGATGTGCCCAGGGGCCCCTGGCCCTGGGCTGGGGCCTCACTGCAAAGAATCCTTATATCGAAGGATGGACCCCACACCGAAGTTGTCCCCACCTCAAACTTGTGCTGCCCTGATAGACCCAAGGGAGCCCTACAAACTGACATCAGGAACCTGGACTGGTGAGTTTTCTTTCCCAGGGAAAATGGCCAAAGGATGTGCCCAGGGGCCCCTGACCCTGACTGCAAAGAATCCTTATATCGAAGGATGGACCCCACACCGAAGTTGTCCCCACCTCAAACTTGTGCTGCCCTGATAGACCCAAGGGAGCCCTACAAACTGACATCAGGAACCTGGACTGCTGAGTTTTCTTTCCCAGGGAAAATGGAAAAAGGATGTGCCCCGGGTCCCCTGGCCCTGGGCTGGGGCCTCACTGCAAAGAATCCTTATATCGAAGGATGGACCCCACACCGAAGATGTCCCCACCTCAAACTTGTGCTGCCCTGATAGAACCATGGGAGCCCTACAAACTGACATCAGGAACCTGGACTGCTGAGTTTTCTTTCCCAGGGAAAATGGAAAAAGGATGTGCCCAGGGGCCCCTGGCCCTGGGCCCCAGGGCCTCACTGCAAAGAATCCTTATATCGAAGGATGGACCCCACACCGAAGTTGTCCCCACCTCAAACTTGTGCTGCCCTGATAGACCCAAGGGAGCCCTACAAACTGACATCAGGAACCTGGACTGCTGAGTTTTCTTTCCCAGGGAAAATGGAAAAAGGATGTGCCCGGGGGCCCCTGGCCCTGACTTCAAAGAATCCTTATATCGAAGGATGGACCCCACACCGAAGTTGTCCCCACCTCAAACTTGTGCTGCCCTGATAGACCCAAGGGAGCCCTACAAACTGACATCAGGAACCTGGACTGCTGAGTTTTCTTTCCCAGGGAAAATGGAAAAAGGATGTGCCCAGGGGCCCCTGGCCCTGACTGCAAAAAATCCTTATATCGAAGGATGGACCCCACACCGAAGTTGTCCCCACCTCAAACTTGTGCTGCCCTGATAGACCCAAGGGAGCCCTACAAACTGACATCAGGAACCTGGACTGCTGAGTTTTCCTTCCCAGGGAAAATGGAAAAAGGATGTGCCCAGGGGCCCCTGGCCCTGGGCTGGGGCCTGACTGCAAAGAATCCTTATATCGAAGGATGGACCCCACACCGAAGATGTTCCCACCTCAAACTTGTGCTGCCCTGATAGACCCAAGGGAGCCCTAGAAACTGACATCAGGAACCTGGACTGCTGAGTTTTCTTTCCCAGGGAAAATGGAAAAAGGATGTGCCCAGGGGCCCCTGGCCCTGGGCTGGGGCCTCACTGCAAAGAATCCTTATATCGAAGGATGGACCCCACACCGAAGTTGTCCCCACCTCAAACTTGTGCTGCCCTGATAGACCCAAGGGAGCCCTACAAACTGACATCAGGAACCTGGACTGCTGAGTTTTCTTTCCCAGGGAAAATGGCCAAAGGATGTGCCCAGGGGCCCCTGGCCCTGACTGCAAAGAATCCTTATAACGAAGGATGGACCCCACACCGAAGTTGTCCCCACCTCAAACTTGTGCTGCCCTGATAGACCCAAGGGAGCCCTACAAACTGACATCAGGAACCTGGACTGCTGAGTTTTCTTTCCCAGGGAAAATGGAAAAAGGATGTGCCCGGGGGGCCCTGGCCCTGGGCTGGGGCCTGACTGCAAAGAATCCTTATATCGAAGGATGGACCCCACACCAAATTTGTCCCCACCTCAAACTTGTGCTGCCCTGATAGATCCAAGCGAACCCTACAAACTGACATCAGGAACCTGGACTGCTGAGTTTTCTTTCCCAGGGAAAATGGAAAAAGGATGTGCCCAGGGGCCCCTGGACCTGGGCTGGGGCCTCACTGCAAAGAATCCTTATATCGAAGGATGGACCCCACACCGAAGTTGTCCCCACCTCAAACTTGTGCTGCCCTGATAGACCCAAGGGAGCCCTACAAACTGACATCAGGAACCTGGACTGGTGAGTTTTCTTTCCCAGGGAAAATGGCCAAAGGATGTGCCCAGGGGCCCCTGGCCCTGACTGCAAAGAATCCTTATATCGAAGGATGGACCCCACACCGAAGTTGTCCCCACCTCAAACTTGTGCTGCCCTGATAGACCCAAGGGAGCCCTACAAACTGACATCAGGAACCTGGACTGCTGAGTTTTCTTTCCCAGGGAAAATGGAAAAAGGATGTGCCCAGGGGCCCCTGGCCCTGGGCCCCAGGGCCTCACTGCAAAGAATCCTTATATCGAAGGATGGACCCCACACCGAAGTTGTCCCCACCTCAAACTTGTGCTGCCCTGATAGACCCAAGGGAGCCCTACAAACTGACATCAGGAACCTGGACTGCTGAGTTTTCTTTCCCAGGGAAAATGGAAAAAGGATGTGCCCAGGGGCCCCTGGCCCTGACTGCAAAAAATCCTTATATCGAAGGATGGACCCCACACCGAAGTTGTCCCCACCTCAAACTTGTGCTGCCTTGATACACCCATGGGAGCCCTACAAACTGACATCAGGAACCTGGACTGCTGAGTTTTCTTTCCCAGGGAAAATGGAAAAAGGATGTGCCCAGGGGCCCCTGGCCCTGACTTCAAAGAATCCATATATCGAAGGATGGACCCCACACCAAAGTTGTCCCCACCTCAAACTTGTGCTGCCCTGATAGACCCAAGGGAGCCCTACAAACTGACATCAGGAACCTGGACTGCTGAGTTTTCTTTCCCAGGGAAAATGGAAAAAGGATGTGCCCAGGGGCCCCTGGCCCTGGGCCCCAGGGCCTCACTGCAAAGAATCCTTATATCGAAGGATGGACCCCACACCAAAATTGTCCCCACCTCAAACTTGTGCTGCCCTGATAGACCCAAGCGAACCCTACAAACTGACATCAGGAACCTGGACTGCTGAGTTTTCTTTCCCAGGGAAAATGGAAAAAGGATGTGCCCAGGGGCCCCTGGCCCTGGGCCCCAGGGCCTCACTGCAAAGAATCCTTATATCGAAGGATGGACCCCACACCGAAGTTGTCCCCACCTCAAACTTGTGCTGCCCTGATAGACCCAAGGGAGCCCTACAAACTGACATCAGGAACCTGGACTGCTGAGTTTTCTTTTCCAGGGAAAATGGAAAAAGGATGTGCCCGGGGGGCCCTGGCCCTGACTGCAAAGAATCCTTATATCGAAGGATGGACTCAACACCGAAATTGTCCCCACCTCAAACTTGTGTTGCCCTGATAGACCCAAGGGAGCCCTACAAACTGACATCAGGAACCTGGACTGCTGAGTTTTCTTTCCCAGGGAAAATGGAAAAAGGATGTGCCAAGGGGCCCCTGGCCCTGACAGCAAAAAATCCTTATATCGAAGGATGGACCCCACACCGAAGTTGTCCCCACCTCAAACTTGTGCTGCCCTGATAGACCCAAGGGAGCCCTACAAACTGACATCAGGAACCTGGACTGCTGAGTTTTCTTTCCCAGGGAAAATGGCCAAAGGATGTGCCCAGGGGCCCCTGGCCCTGACTGCAAAGAATCCTTATAATGAAGGATGGACCCCACACCGAAGTTGTCCCCACCTCAAACTTGTCCTGCCTTGATACACCCAAGGGAGCCCTACAAACTGACATCAGGAACCTGGACTGCTGAGTTTTCTTTCCCAGAGAAAATGGAAAAAGGATGTGCCCAGGGGCCCCTGGCCCTGACTGCAAAAAATCCTTATATCGAAGGATGGAACCCACACCGAAGTTGTCCCCACCTCAAACTTGTGCTGCCCTGATAGACCCAAGGGAGCCCTACAAACTGACATCAGGAAGCTGGACTGCTGAGTTTTCTTTCCCAGGGAAAATGGAAAAAGGATGTGCCCAGGGGCCCCTGGCCCTGACTGCAAAGAATCCTTATATCGAAGGATGGACTCCACACCAAAGTTGTCCCCATCTCAAACTTGTGCTGCCCTGATAGACCCAAGCGAACCCTAGAAACTGACATCAGGAACCTGGACTGCTGAGTTTTCTTTCCCAGGGAAAATGGAAAAAGGATGTGCCAACCGGCCCCTGGCCCTGGGCCCCAGGGCCTCACTGCAAACAATCCTTATATCGAAGGATGGACCCCACACCGAAGTTGTCCCCACCTCAAACTTGTGCTGCCCTGATAGACCCAAGGGAGCCCTACAAACTGACATCAGGAACCTGGACTGCTGAGTTTTCTTTCCCAGGGAAAATGGAAAAAGGATGTGCCCAGGGGCCCCTGGCCCTGACTGCAAAAAATCCTTATATCGAACGATAGACCCCACACCGAAGTTGTCCCCACCTCAAACTTGTGCTGCCCTGATAGACCCAAGGGAGCCCTAAAAACTGACATCAGGAACCTGGACTGCTGAGTTTTCTTTCCCAGGGAAAATGGAAAAAGGATGTGCCCAGGGGCCCCTGGCCCTGGGCTGGGGCCTCACTGCAAAAAATCCTTATATCGAAGGATGGACCCCACACCGAAGTTGTCCCCACCTCAAACTTGTGCTGCCCTGATAGAACCAAGGGAGCCCTACAAACTGACATCAGGAACCTGGACTGCTGAGTTTTCTTTCCCAGGGAAAATGGAAAAAGGATGTGCCAAGGGGCCCCTGGCCCTGACAGCAAAAAATCCTTATATCGAAGGATGGACCCCACACCGAAGTTGTCCCCACCTCAAACTTGTGCTGCCCTGATAGACCCAAGGGAGCCCTACAAACTGACATCAGGAACCTGGACTGCTGAGTTTTCTTTCCCAGGGAAAATGGCCAAAGGATGTGCCCAGGGGCCCCTGGCCCTGACTGCAAAGAATCCGTATATCGAAGGATGGACCCCACACCGAAATTGTCCCCACCTCAAACTTGTGCTGCCCTGATAGACCCAAGGGAGCCCTACAAACTGACATCAGGAACCTGGACTGCTGAGTTTTCTTTCCCAGGGAAAATGGAAAAAGAATGTGCCCGGGGGGCCCTGGCCCTGACAACAAAAAATCCTTATATCGAAGGATGGACCCCACACCGAAGTTGTCCCCACCTCAAACTTGTGCTGCCCTGATAGACCCAAGGGAGCCCTACAAACTGACATCAGGAACCTGGACTGCTGAGTTTTCTTTCCCAGGGAAAATGGAAAAAGGATGTGCCCAGGGGCCCCTGGCCCTGGGCTGGGGCCTCACTGCAAAGAATCCTTATATCGAAGGATGGACCCCACACCGAAGATGTCCCCACCTCAAACTTGTGCTGCCCTGATAGAACCATGGGAGCCCTACAAACTGACATCAGGAACCTGGACTGCTGAGTTTTCTTTCCCAGGGAAAATGGCCAAAGGATGTGCCCAGGGGCCCCTGGCCCTGACTGCAAAGAATCCTTATATCGAAGGATGGACCCCACACCGAAGTTGTCCCCACCTCAAACTTGTGCTGCCCTGATAGACCCAAGGGAGCCCTACAAACTGACATCAGGAACCTGGACTGCTGAGTTTTCTTTCCCAGGGAAAATGGAAAAAGGATGTGCCCGGGGGGCCCTGGCCCTGACAACAAAAAATCCTTATATCGAAGGATGGACCCCACACCGAAGTTGTCCCCACCTCAAACTTGTGCTGCCCTGATAGACCCAAGGGATCCCTACAAACTGACATCAGGAACCTGGACTGCTGAGTTTTCTTTCCCAGGGAAAATGTAAAAAGGATGTGCCCAGGGGCCCCTGGCCCTGGGCTGGGGCCTCACTGCAAAGAATCCTTATATCGAAGGATGGACCCCACACCGAAGATGTCCCCACCTCAAACTTGTGCTGCCCTGATAGAACCATGGGAGCCCTACAAACTGACATCAGGAACCTGGACTGCTGAGTTTTCTTTCCCAGGGAAAATGGAAAAAGGATGTGCCCGGGGGCCCCTGGCCCTGACTGCAAAAAATCCTTATATCGAAGGATGGACCCCACACCGAAGTTGTCCCCACCTCAAACTTGTGCTGCCCTGATAGACCCAAGGGAGCCCTACAAACTGACATCAGGAACCTGGACTGCTGAGTTTTCTTTCCCAGGGAAAATGGCCAAAGGATGTGCCCAGGGGCCCCTGGCCCTGACTGCAAAGAATCCATATATCGAAGGATGGACCCCACACCAAAGTTGTCCCCACCTCAAACTTGTGCTGCCCTGATAGACCCAAGGGAGCCCTACAAACTGACATCAGGAACCTGGACTGCTGAGTTTTCTTTCCCAGGGAAAATGGAAAAAGGATGTGCCCGGGGGCCCCTGGCCCTGACAGCAAAAAATCCTTATATCGAAGGATGGACGCCACACCGAAGTTGTCCCCACCTCAAACTTGTGCTGCCCTGATAGACCCAAGGGAGCCCTACAAACTGACATCAGGAACCTGGACTGCTGAGTTTTCTTTCCCAGGGAAAATGGAAAAAGGATGTGCCCAGGGGCCCCTGGCCCTGGGCCCCAGGGCCTCACTGCAAAGAATCCTTATATCGAAGGATGGACCCCACACCGAAGTTGTCCCCACCTCAAACTTGTGCTGCCCTGATAGACCCAAGGGAGCCCTACAAACTGACATCAGGAACCTGGACTGCTGAGTTTTCTTTCCCAGGGAAAATGGAAAAAGGATGTGCCCAGGGACCCCTGGCCCTGGGCTGGGGCCTGACTGCAAAGAATCCTTATATCGAAGGATGGACACCACACCAAAGTTGTCCCCACCTCAAACTTGTGCTGCCCTGATAGACCCAAGCGAACCCTACAAACTGACATCAGGAACCTGGACTGCTGAGATTTCTTTCCCAGGGAAAATGGAAAAAGGATGTGCCCAGGGGCCCCTGGCCCTGGGCTTCAGGGCCTCACTGCAAAGAATCCTTATATCGAAGGATGGACCCCACACCGAAGTTGTCCCCACCTCAAACTTGTGCTGCCCTGATAGACCCAAGGGAGCCCTACAAACTGACATCAGGAACCTGGACTGCTGAGTTTTCTTTCCCAGGGAAAATGGAAAAAGGATGTGCCCTGGGGCCCCTGGCCCTGACTGCAAAAAATCCATATATCGAAGGATGGACCCCACACCGAAGTTGTCCCCACCTCAAACTTGTGCTGCCCTGATAGACCCAAGGGAGCCCTACAAACTGACATCAGGAACCTGGACTGCTGAGTTTTCTTTCCCACGGAAAATGGAAAAAGGATGTGCCCAGGGGCCCCTGGCCCTGACTGCAAAAAATCCATATATCGAAGGATGGACCCCACACCGAAGTTGTCCCCACCTCAAACTTGTGCTGCCCTGATAGACCCAAGGGAGCCCTACAAACTGACATCAGGAACCTGGACTGCTGAGTTTTCTTTCCCAGGGAAAATGGAAAAAGGATGTGCCCAGGGGCCCCTGGCCCTGACTGCAAAAAATCCTTATATCGAAGGATGGACCCCACACCGAAGTTGTCCCCACCTCAAACTTGTGCTGCCCTGATAGACCCAAGGGAGCCCTACAAATTGACATCAGGAACCTGGACTGCTGAGTTTTCTTTCCCAGGGAAAATGGAAAAAGGATGTGCCCGGGGGCCCTGGCCCTGACAGAAAAATATCCTTATATCGAAGGATGGACCCCACACCGCAGTTGTCCCCACCTCAAACTTGTGCTGCCCTGATAGACCCAAGGGAGCCTTACAAACTGACATCAGGAACCTGGACTGCTGAGTTTTCTTTCCCAGGGAAAATGGAAAAAGGATGTGCCCGGGGGGCCCTGGCCCTGACTGCAAAAAATCCTTATATCGAAGGATGGACCCCACACCGAAGTTGTCCCCACCTCAAACTTGTGCTGCCCTGATAGACCCAAGGGATCCCTACAAACTGACATCAGGAACCTGGACTGCTGAGTTTTCTTTCCCAGGGAAAATGGAAAAAGGATGTGCCCAGGGGCCCCTGGCCCTGGGCTGGGGCCTCACTGCAAAGAATCCTTATATCGAAGGATGGACCCCACACCGAAGATGTCCCCACCTCAAACTTGTGCTGCCCTGATAGAACCATGGGAGCCCTACAAACTGACATCAGGAACCTGGACTGCTGAGTTTTCTTTCCCAGGGAAAATGGAAAAAGGATGTGCCCAGGGGCCCCTGGCCCTGGGCTGGGGCCTCACTGCAAAGAATCCTTATATCGAAGGATGGACCCCACACCGAAGTTGTCCCCACCTCAAACTTGTGCTGCCCTGATAGACCCAAGCGAACCCTACAAACTGACATCAGGAACCTGGACTGCTGAGTTTTCTTTCCCAGGGAAAATGGAAAAAGGATGTGCCCGAGGGACCCTGGCCGTGACTTCAAAGAATCCTTATATCGAAGGATGGACCCCACACCGAAGTTGTCCCCACCTCAAACTTGTGCTGCCCTGATAGACCCAAGCGAACCCTACAAACTGACATCAGGAACCTGGACTGCTGAGTTTTCTTTCCCAGGGAAAATGGAAAAAGGATGTGCCCAGGGGCCCCTGGCCCTGGGCCCCAGGGCCTCACTGCAAAGAATCCTTATATCGAAGGATGGACCCCACACCGAAGTTGTCCCCACCTCAAACTTGTGCTGCCCTGATAGACCCAAGGGAGCCCTACAAACTGACATCAGGAACCTGGACTGCTGAGTTTTCTTTCCCAGGGAAAATGGAAAAAGGATGTGCCCGGGGGGCCCGGGCCCTGACAGCAAAAAATCCTTATATCGAAGGATGGACCCCACACCGAAGTTGTCCCCACCTCAAACTTGTGCTGCCCTGATAGACCCAAGGGAGCCCTACAAACTGACATCAGGAACCTGGACTGCTGAGTTTTCTTTTCCAGGGAAAATGGAAAAAGGATGTGCCCGGGGGCACCTGGCCCTGACTGCAAAGAATCCTTATATCGAAGGATGGACTCAACACCGAAATTGTCCCCACCTCAAACTTGTGTTGCCCTGATAGACCCAAGGGAGCCCTACAAACTGACATCAGGAACCTGGACTGCTGAGTTTCTTTCCCAGGGAAAATGGAAAAAGGATGTGCCCAGGGGCCCCTGGCCCTGACTGCAAAAAATCCTTATATCGAAGGATGGACCCCACACCGAAGTTGTCCCCACCTCAAACTTGTGCTGCCCTGATAGACCCAAGGGAGCCCTACAAACTGACATCAGGAACCTGGACTGCTGAGTTTTCTTTTCCAGGGAAAATGGAAAAAGGATGTGCCCGGGGGCCCCTGGCCCTGACTGCAAAGAATCCTTATATCGAAGGATGGACCCAACACCGAAATTGTCCCCACCTCAAACTTGTGCTGTCCTGATACACCCAAGGGAGCCCTACAAACTGACATCAGGAACCTGGACTGCTGAGTTTTCTTTCCCAGGGAAAATGGAAAAAGGATGTGCCCAGGGGCCCCTGGCCCTGACAGCAAAAAATCCTTATATCGAAGGATGGACCCCACACCGAAGTTGTCCCCACCTCAAACTTGTGCTGCCCTGATAGACCCAAGGGAGCCCTACAAACTGACATCAGGAACCTGGACTGCTGAGTTTTCTTTCCCAGGGAAAATGGAAAAAGGATGTGCCCAGGGGCCCCTGGCCCTGACTGCAAAGAATCCTTATAACGAAGGATGCACCCCACACCGAAATTGTCCCCACCTCAAACTTGTGCTGCCCTGATAGACCCAAGGGAGCCCTACAAACTGACATCAGGAACCTGGACTGCTGAGTTTTCTTTCCCAGAGAAAATGGAAAAAGGATGTGCCAAGGGGCCCCTGGCCCTGACTGCAAAAAATCCTTATATCGAACGATAGACCCCACACCGAAGTTGTCCCCACCTCAAACTTGTGCTGCCCTGATAGACCCAAGGGAGCCCTACAAACTGACATCAGGAACCTGGACTGCTGAGTTTTCCTTCCCAGGGAAAATGGAAAAAGGATGTGCGCAGGGGCCCCTGGCCCTGGGCTGGGGACTCACTGCAAAGAATCCTTATATCGAAGGATGGACCCCACACCGAAGATGTCCCCACCTCAAACTTGTGCTGCCCTGATAGACCCAAGGGAGCCCTACAAACTGACATCAGGAACCTGGACTGCTGAGTTTTCTTTCCCAGGGAAAATGGAAAAAGGATGTGCCCGGGGGGCCCTGGCCCTGACAACAAAAAATCCTTATATCGAAGGATGGACCCCACACCGAAGTTGTCCCCACCTCAAACTTGTGCTGCCCTGATAGACCCAAGGGAGCCCTACAAACTGACATCAGGAACCTGGACTGCTGAGTTTTCTTTCCCAGGGAAAATGGAAAAAGGATGTGCCCAGGGGCCCCTGGCCCTGGGCTGGGGCCTCACTGCAAAGAATCCTTATATCGAAGGATGGACCCCACACCGAAGATGTCCCCACCTCAAACTTGTGCTGCCCTGATAGAACCATGGGAGCCCTAAAAACTGACATCAGGAACCTGGACTGCTGAGTTTTCTTTCCCAGGGAAAAGGGAAAAAGGATGTGCCCAGGGGCCCCTGGCCCTGACTGCAAAGAATCCTTATATCGAAGGATGGACCCCACACCGAAGTTGTCCCCACCTCAAACTTGTGCTGCCCTGATAGACCCAAGGGAGCCCTACAAACTGACATCAGGAACCTGGACTGCTGAGTTTTCTTTCCCAGGGAAAATGGAAAAAGGATGTGCCCGGGGGGGCCCAGGCCCTGACAACAAAAAATCCTTATATCGAAGGATGGACCCCACACCGAAGTTGTCCCCACCTCAAACTTGTGCTGCCCTGATAGACCCAAGGGATCCCTACAAACTGACATCAGGAACCTGGACTGCTGAGTTTTCTTTCCCAGGGAAAATGGAAAAAGGATGTGCCCAGGGGCCCCTGGCCCTGGGCTGGGGCCTCACTACAAAGAATCCTTATATCGAAGGATGGACCCCACACCGAAGTTGTCCCCACCTCAAACTTGTGCTGCCCTGATAGAGCCATGGGAGCCCTACAAACTGACATCAGGAACCTGGACTGCTGAGTTTTCTTTCCCAGGGAAAATGGAAAAAGGATGTGCCCGGGGGCCCCTGGCCCTGACTTCAAAGAATCCTTATATCGAAGGATGGACCCCACACCGAAGTTGTCGCCACCTCAAACTTGTGCTGCCCTGATAGACCCAAGGGAGCCCTACAAACTGACATCAGGAACCTGGACTGCTGAGTTTTCTTTCCCAGGGAAAATGGAAAAAGGATGTGCCCAGGGGCCCCTGGCCCTGACTGCAAAAAATCCTTATATCGAAGGATGGACCCCACACCGAAGTTGTCCCCACCTCAAACTTGTGCTGCCCTGATAGACCCAAGGGAGCCCTACAAACTGACATCAGGAACCTGGACTGCTGAGTTTTCTTTCCCAGGGAAAATGGCCAAAGGATGTGCCCAGGGGCCCCTGGCCCTGACTGCAAAGAATCCATATATCGAAGGATGGACCCCACACCGAAGTTGTCCCCACATCAAACTTGTGCTGCCCTGATAGACCCAAGGGAGCCCTACAAACTGACATCAGGAACCTGGACTGCTGAGTTTTCTTTCCCAGGGAAAATGGAAAAAGCATGTGCCCAGGGGCCCCCGGCCCTGGGCCCCAGGGCCTCACTGCAAAGAAACCTTATATCGAAGGATGGACCCCACACCGAAGTTGTCCCCACCTCAAAC
This sequence comes from Lonchura striata, assembly GCF_050655825.1. Classification (NCBI taxonomy): domain Eukaryota; kingdom Metazoa; phylum Chordata; class Aves; order Passeriformes; family Estrildidae; genus Lonchura; species Lonchura striata. The sequence goes on from NC_140723.1 coordinate 5,094,960, forward strand.
TTGTGCTGCCCTGATAGACCCAAGGGAGCCCTACAAACTGACATCAGGAACCTGGACTGCTGAGTTTTCTTTCCCAGGGAAAATGGAAAAAGGATGTGCCCAGGGGCCCCTGGCCCTGACTGCAAAAAATCCATATATCGAAGGATGCACCCCACACCGAAATTGTCCCCACCTCAAACTTGTGCTGCCCTGATAGACCCAAGGGAGCCCTACAAACTGACATCAGGAACCTGGACTGCTGAGTTTTCTTTCCCAGGGAAAATGGGAAAAGGATGTGCCCAGGGGCCCCTGGCCCTGGGCCCCTGGCCCTGACTGCAAAGAATCCTTATATCGAAGGATGGACTCCACACCAAAGTTGTCCCCACCTCAAACTTGTGCTGCCCTGATAGACCCAAGCGAACCCTACAAACTGACATCAGGAACCTGGACTGCTGAGTTTTCTTTCCCAGGGAAAATGGAAAAAGGATGTGCCCACCGGCCCCTGGCCCTGGGCCCCAGGGCCTCACTGCAAAGAATCCTTATATCGAAGGATGGACCCCACACCGAAGTTGTCCCCACCTCAAACTTGTGCTGCCCTGATAGACCCAAGGGAGCCCTACAAACTGACATCAGGAAGCTGGACTGCTGAGTTTTCTTTTCCAGGGAAAATGGAAAAAGGATGTGCCCAGGGGCCCCTGGCCCTGACTGCAAAAAATCCTTATATCGAAAGATGCACCCCACACCGAAATTGTCCCCACCTCAAACTTGTGCTGCCCTGATAGACCCAAGGGAGCCCTACAAACTGACATCAGGAACCTGGACTGCTGAGTTTTCTTTCCCAGGGAAAATGGAAAAAGGATGTGCCCTGGGGCCCCTGGCCCTGACTGCAAAAATCCTTATATCGAACGATAGACCCCACACCGAAGTTGTCCCCACCTCAAACTTGTGCTGCCCTGATAGACCCAAGGGAGCCCTACAAACTGACATCAGGAACCTGGACTGCTGAGTTTTCCTTCCCAGGGAAAATGGAAAAAGGATGTGCCCAGGGGCCCCTGGCCCTGGGCTGGGGCCTCACTGCAAAGAATCCTTATATCGAAGGATGGACCCCACACCGAAGATGTCCCCACCTCAAACTTGTGCTGCCCTGATAGACCCAAGGGAGCCCTAGAAACTGACATCAGGAACCTGGACTGCTGAGTTTTCTTTCCCAGGGAAAATGGAAAAAGGATGTGCCCAGGGGCCCCTGGCCCTGGGCTGGGGCCTCACTGCAAAAAATCCTTATATCGAAGGATGGACCCCACACCGAAGTTGTCCCCACCTCAAACTTGTGCTGCCCTGATAGAACCAAGGGAGCCCTACAAACTGACATCAGGAACCTGGACTGCTGAGTTTTCTTTCCCAGGGAAAATGGAAAAAGGATGTGCCCGGGGGGCCCTGGCCCTGACAACAAAAAATCCTTATATCGAAGGATGGACCCCACACCGAAGTTGTCCCCACCTCAAACTTGTGCTGCCCTGATAGACCCAAGGGAGCCCTACAAACTGACATCAGGAACCTGGACTGCTGAGTTTTCTTTCCCAGGGAAAATGGAAAAAGGATGTGCCCAGGGGCCCCTGGCCCTGGGCTGGGGCCTCACTGCAAAGAATCCTTATATCGAAGGATGGACCCCACACCGAAGATGTCCCCACCTCAAACTTGTGCTGCCCTGATAGAACCATGGGAGCCCTAAAAACTGACATCAGGAACCTGGACTGCTGAGTTTTCTTTCCCAGGGAAAAGGGAAAAAGGTTGTGCCCAGGGGCCCCTGGCCCTGACTGCAAAGAATCCTTATATCGAAGGATGGACCCCACACCGAAGTTGTCCCCACCTCAAACTTGTGCTGCCCTGATAGACCCAAGGGAGCCCTACAAACTGACATCAGGAACCTGGACTGCTGAGTTTTCTTTCCCAGGGAAAATGGAAAAAGGATGTGCCCGGGGGGGCCCTGGCCCTGACAACAAAAAATCCTTATATCGAAGGATGGACCCCACACCGAAGTTGTCCCCACCTCAAACTTGTGCTGCCCTGATAGACCCAAGGGATCCCTACAAACTGACATCAGGAACCTGGACTGCTGAGTTTTCTTTCCCAGGGAAAATGGAAAAAGGATGTGCCCAGGGGCCCCTGGCCCTGGGCTGGGGCCTCACTACAAAGAATCCTTATATCGAAGGATGGACCCCACACCGAAGTTGTCCCCACCTCAAACTTGTGCTGCCCTGATAGAACCATGGGAGCCCTACAAACTGACATCAGGAACCTGGACTGCTGAGTTTTCTTTCCCAGGGAAAATGGAAAAAGGATGTGCCCGGGGGCCCCTGGCCCTGACTTCAAAGAATCCTTCTATCGAAGGATGGACCCCACACCGAAGTTGTCCCCACCTCAAACTTGTGCTGCCCTGATAGACCCAAGGGAGCCCTACAAACTGACATCAGGAACCTGGACTGCTGAGTTTTCTTTCCCAGGGAAAATGGCCAAAGGATGTGCCCAGGGGCCCCTGGCCCTGACTGCAAAGAATCCATATATCGAAGGATGGACCCCACACCGAAGTTGTCCCCACCTCAAACTTGTGCTGCCCTGATAGACCCAAGGGAGCCCTAGAAACTGACATCAGGAACCTGGACTGCTGAGTTTTCTTTCCCAGGGAAAATGGAAAAAGGATGTGCCCAGGGGCCCCTGGCCCTGGGCCCCAGGGCCTCACTGCAAAGAATCCTTATATCGAAGGATGGACCCCACACCGAAGTTGTCCCCACCTCAAACTTGTGCTGCCCTGATAGACCCAAGGGAGCCCTACAAACTGACATCAGGAACCTGGACTGCTGAGTTTTCTTTCCCAGGGAAAATGGAAAAAGGATGTGCCCAGGGGCCCCTGGCCCTGGGCTTCAGGGCCTCACTGCAAAGAATCCTTATATCGAAGGATGGACCCCACACCGAAGTTGTCCCCACCTCAAACTTGTGCTGCCCTGATAGACCCAAGGGAGCCCTACAAACTGACATCAGGAACCTGGACTGCTGAGTTTTCTTTCCCAGGGAAAATGGAAAAAGGATGTGCCCAGGGGCCCCTGGCCCTGACTGCAAAAAATCCATATATCGAAGGATGGACCCCACACCGAAATTGTCCCCACCTCAAACTTGTGCTGCCCTGATAGACCCAAGGGAGCCCTAGAAACTGACATCAGGAACCTGGACTGCTGAGTTTTCTTTCCCAGGGAAAATGGAAAAAGGATGTGCCCAGGGGCCCCTGGCCCTGGGCTGGGGCCTCACTGCAAAAAATCCTTATATCGAAGGATGGACCCCACACCGAAGTGTCCCCACCTCAAACTTGTGCTGCCCTGATAGAACCAAGGGAGCCCTACAAACTGACATCAGGAACCTGGACTGCTGAGTTTTCTTTCCCAGGGAAAATGGAAAAAGGATGTGCCCAGGGGCCCCTGGCCCTGGGCTGGGGCCTCACTGCAAAGAATCCTTATATCGAAGGATGGACCCCACACCGAAGATGTCCCCACCTCAAACTTGTGCTGCCCTGATAGAACCATGGGAGCCCTACAAACTGACATCAGGAACCTGGACTGCTGAGTTTTCTTTCCCAGGGAAAAGGGAAAAAGGATGTGCCCAGGGGCCCCTGGCCCTGACTGCAAAGAATCCTTATATCGAAGGATGGACCCCACACCGAAGTTGTCCCCACCTCAAACTTGTGCTGCCCTGATAGACCCAAGGGAGCCCTACAAACTGACATCAGGAACCTGGACTGCTGAGTTTTCTTTCCCAGGGAAAATGGAAAAAGGATGTGCCCGGGGGGGCCCTGGCCCTGACAACAAAAAATCCTTATATCGAAGGATGGACCCCACACCGAAGTTGTCCCCACCTCAAACTTGTGCTGCCCTGATAGACCCAAGGGATCCCTACAAACTGACATCAGGAACCTGGACTGCTGAGTTTTCTTTCCCAGGGAAAATGGAAAAAGGATGTGCCCAGGGGCCCCTGGCCCTGGGCTGGGGCCTCACTACAAAGAATCCTTATATCGAAGGATGGACCCCACACCGAAGTTGTCCCCACCTCAAACTTGTGCTGCCCTGATAGAACCATGGGAGCCCTACAAACTGACATCAGGAACCTGGACTGCTGAGTTTTCTTTCCCAGGGAAAATGGAAAAAGGATGTGCCCGGGGGCCCCTGGCCCTGACTTCAAAGAATCCTTCTATCGAAGGATGGACCCCACACCGAAGTTGTCCCCACCTCAAACTTGTGCTGCCCTGATAGACCCAAGGGAGCCCTACAAACTGACATCAGGAACCTGGACTGCTGAGTTTTCTTTCCCAGGGAAAATGGAAAAAGGATGTGCCCAGGGGCCCCTGGCCCTGACTGCAAAAAATCCTTATATCGAAGGATGGACCCCACACCGAAGTTGTCCCCACCTCAAACTTGTGCTGCCCTGATAGACCCAAGGGAGCCCTAAAAACTGACATCAGGAACCTGGACTGCTGAGTTTTCTTTCCCAGGGAAAATGGCCAAAGGATGTGCCCAGGGGCCCCTGGCCCTGAATGCAAAGAATCCATATATCGAAGGATGGACCCCACACCGAAGTTGTCCCCACCTCAAACTTGTGCTGCCCTGATAGACCCAAGGGAGCCCTAGAAACTGACATCAGGAACCTGGACTGCTGAGTTTTCTTTCCCAGGGAAAATGGAAAAAGGATGTGCCCAGGGGCCCCTGGCCCTGGGCCCCAGGGCCTCACTGCAAAGAATCCTTATATCGAAGGATGGACCCCACACCGAAGTTGTCCCCACCTCAAACTTGTGCTGCCCTGATAGACCCAAGGGAGCCCTACAAACTGACATCAGGAACCTGGACTGCTGAGTTTTCTTTCCCAGGGAAAATGGAAAAAGGATGTGCCCAGGGGCCCCTGGCCTTGGGCTGGGGCCCTGACTGCAAAGAATCCTTATATCGAAGGATGGACCCCACACCGAAGTTGTCCCCACCTCAAACTTGTGCTGCCCTGATAGACCCAAGCGAACCCTACAAACTGACATCAGGAACCTGGACTGCTGAGTTTTCTTTCCCAGGGAAAATGGAAAAAGGATGTGCCCAGGGGCCCCTGGCCCTGGGCTTCAGGGCCTCACTGCAAAGAATCCTTATATCGAAGGATGGACCCCACACCGAAGTTGTCCCCACCTCAAACTTGTGCTGCCCTGATAGACCCAAGGGAGCCCTACAAACTGACATCAGGAACCTGGACTGCTGAGTTTTCTTTCCCAGGGAAAATGGAAAAAGGATGTGCCCAGGGGCCCCTGGCCCTGACTGCAAAAAATCCATATATCGAAGGATGGACCCCACACCGAAATTGTCCCCACCTCAAACTTGTGCTGCCCTGATAGACCCAAGGGAGCCCTAGAAACTGACATCAGGAACCTGGACTGCTGAGTTTTCTTTCCCAGGGAAAATGGAAAAAGGATGTGCCCAGGGGCCCCTGGCCCTGACTGCAAAAAATCCTTATATCCAAGGATGGACCCCACACCGAAGTTGTCGCCACCTCAAACTTGTGCTGCCCTGATAGACCCAAGGGAGCCCTACAAACGGACATCAGGAACCTGGACTGCTGAGTTTTCTTTCCCAGGGAAAATGGAAAAAGGATGTGCCCAGGGGCCCCTGGCCCTGACTGCAAAAAATCCTTATATCGAAGGATGGACCCCACACCGAAGTTGTCCCCACCTCAAACTTGTGCTGCCCTGATAGACCCAAGGGAGCCCTACAAACTGACATCAGGAACCTGGACTGCTGAGTTTTCTTTCCCAGGGAAAATGGAAAAAGGATGTGCCCGGGGGCCCTGGCCCTGACAGAAAAATATCCTTATATCGAAGGATGGACCCCACACCGAAGTTGTCCCCACCTCAAACTTGTGCTGCCGTTATAGACCCAAGGGAGCCTTACAAACTGACATCAGGAACCTGGACTGCTGAGTTTTCTTTCCCAGGGAAAATGGAAAAAGGATGTGCCCGGGGGCCCCCGGCCCTGACTGCAAAGAATCCTTATATCGAAGGATGGACCCCACACCGAAGTTGTCCCCACCTCAAACTTGTGCTGCCCTGATAGACCCAAGGGAGCCCTACAAACTGACAACAGGAACTTGGACTGCTGAGTTTTCTTTCCCAGGGAAAATGGAAAAAGGATGTGCCCAGGGGCCCCTGGCCCTGACTGCAAAAAATCCTTATATCGAAGGATGGACCCCACACCGAAGTTGTCCCCACCTCAAACTTGTGCTGCCCTGATAGACCCAAGGGATCCCTACAAACTGACATCAGGAACCTGGACTGCTGAGTTTTCTTTTCCAGGGAAAATGGAAAAAGGATGTGCCCGGGGGCCCCTGGCCCTGACTCCAAAGAATCCTTATATCGAAGGATGGACCCAACACCGAAATTGTCCCCACCTCAAACTTGTGCTGTCCTGATACACCCAAGGGAGCCCTACAAACTGACATCAGGAACCTGGACTGCTGAGTTTTCTTTCCCAGGGAAAATGGAAAAAGGATGTGCCCAGGGGCCCCTGGCCCTGACAGCAAAAAATCCTTATATCGAAGGATGGACCCCACACCGAAGTTGTCCCCACCTCAAACTTGTGCTGCCCTGATAGACCCAAGGGAGCCCTACAAACTGACATCAGGAACCTGGACTGCTGAGTTTTCTTTCCCAGGGAAAATGGCCAAAGGATGTGCCCAGGGGCCCCTGGCCCTGACTGCAAAGAATCCTTATAACGAAGGATGCACCCCACACCGAAATTGTCCCCACCTCAAACTTGTGCTGCCCTGATAGACCCAAGGGAGCCCTACAAACTGACATCAGGAACCTGGACTGCTGAGTTTTCTTTCCCAGAGAAAATGGAAAAAGGATGTGCCAAGGGGCCCCTGGCCCTGACTGCAAAAAATCCTTATATCGAACGATAGACCCCACACCGAAGTTGTCCCCACCTCAAACTTGTGCTGCCCTGATAGACCCAAGGGAGCCCTACAAACTGACATCAGGAACCTGGACTGCTGAGTTTTCTTTCCCAGGGAAAATGGAAAAAGGATGTGCCCGGGGGCCCCTGGCCCTGGGCTGGGGCCTCACTGCAAAGAATCCTTATATCGAAGGATGGACTCCACACCGAAGTTGTCCCCACCTCAAACTTGTGCTGCCCTGATAGACCCAAGGGAGCCCTACAAACTGACATCAGGAACCTGGACTGCTGAGTTTTCTTTCCCAGGGAAAATGGAAAAAGGATGTGCCCAGGGGCCCCTGGCCCTGGGCCCCAGGGCCTCACTGCAAAGAATCCTTATATCAAAGGATGGACCCCACACCGAAGTTGTCCCCACTTCAAACTTGTGCTGCCCTGATAGACCCAAGGGAGCCCTACAAACTGACATCAGGAACCTGGACTGCTGAGTTTTCTTTCCCAGGGAAAATGGCCAAAGGATGTGCCCGGAGGCCCCTGGCCCTGACTGCAAAGAATCCTTATATCGAAGGATGGACCCCACACCGAAGTTGTCCCCACCTCAAACTTGTGCTGCCCTGATAGACCCAAGGGAGCCCTACAAACTGACATCAGGAACCTGGACTGCTGAGTTTTCTTTCCCAGGGAAAATGGAAAAAGGATGTGCCCAGGGGCCCCTGGCCCTGACTGCAAAAAATCCATATATCGAAGGATGCACCCCACACCGAAATTGTCCCCACCTCAAACTTGTGCTGCCCTGATAGACCCAAGGGAGCCCTACAAACTGACATCAGGAACCTGGACTGCTGAGTTTTCTTTCCCAGGGAAAATGGGAAAAGGATGTGCCCAGGGGCCCCTGGCCCTGGGCCCCTGGCCCTGACTGCAAAGAATCCTTATATCGAAGGATGGACTCCACACCAAAGTTGTCCCCACCTCAAACTTGTGCTGCCCTGATAGACCCAAGCGAACCCTACAAACTGACATCAGGAACCTGGACTGCTGAGTTTTCTTTCCCAGGGAAAATGGAAAAAGGATGTGCCCACCGGCCCCTGGCCCTGGGCCCCAGGGCCTCACTGCAAAGAATCCTTATATCGAAGGATGGACCCCACACCGAAGTTGTCCCCACCTCAAACTTGTGCTGCCCTGATAGACCCAAGGGAGCCCTACAAACTGACATCAGGAAGCTGGACTGCTGAGTTTTCTTTTCCAGGGAAAATGGAAAAAGGATGTGCCCAGGGGCCCCTGGCCCTGACTGCAAAAAATCCTTATATCGAAAGATGCACCCCACACCGAAATTGTCCCCACCTCAAACTTGTGCTGCCCTGATAGACCCAAGGGAGCCCTACAAACTGACATCAGGAACCTGGACTGCTGAGTTTTCTTTCCCAGGGAAAATGGAAAAAGGATGTGCCCTGGGGCCCCTGGCCCTGACTGCAAAAATCCTTATATCGAACGATAGACCCCACACCGAAGTTGTCCCCACCTCAAACTTGTGCTGCCCTGATAGACCCAAGGGAGCCCTACAAACTGACATCAGGAACCTGGACTGCTGAGTTTTCCTTCCCAGGGAAAATGGAAAAAGGATGTGCCCAGGGGCCCCTGGCCCTGGGCTGGGGCCTCACTGCAAAGAATCCTTATATCGAAGGATGGACCCCACACCGAAGATGTCCCCACCTCAAACTTGTGCTGCCCTGATAGACCCAAGGGAGCCCTAGAAACTGACATCAGGAACCTGGACTGCTGAGTTTTCTTTCCCAGGGAAAATGGAAAAAGGATGTGCCCAGGGGCCCCTGGCCCTGGGCTGGGGCCTCACTGCAAAAAATCCTTATATCGAAGGATGGACCCCACACCGAAGTTGTCCCCACCTCAAACTTGTGCTGCCCTGATAGAACCAAGGGAGCCCTACAAACTGACATCAGGAACCTGGACTGCTGAGTTTTCTTTCCCAGGGAAAATGGAAAAAGGATGTGCCCGGGGGGCCCTGGCCCTGACAACAAAAAATCCTTATATCGAAGGATGGACCCCACACCGAAGTTGTCCCCACCTCAAACTTGTGCTGCCCTGATAGACCCAAGGGAGCCCTACAAACTGACATCAGGAACCTGGACTGCTGAGTTTTCTTTCCCAGGGAAAATGGAAAAAGGATGTGCCCAGGGGCCCCTGGCCCTGGGCTGGGGCCTCACTGCAAAGAATCCTTATATCGAAGGATGGACCCCACACCGAAGATGTCCCCACCTCAAACTTGTGCTGCCCTGATAGAACCATGGGAGCCCTAAAAACTGACATCAGGAACCTGGACTGCTGAGTTTTCTTTCCCAGGGAAAAGGGAAAAAGGATGTGCCCAGGGGCCCCTGGCCCTGACTGCAAAGAATCCTTATATCGAAGGATGGACCCCACACCGAAGTTGTCCCCACCTCAAACTTGTGCTGCCCTGATAGACCCAAGGGAGCCCTACAAACTGACATCAGGAACCTGGACTGCTGAGTTTTCTTTCCCAGGGAAAATGGAAAAAGGATGTGCCCGGGGGGGCCCTGGCCCTGACAACAAAAAATCCTTATATCGAAGGATGGACCCCACACCGAAGTTGTCCCCACCTCAAACTTGTGCTGCCCTGATAGACCCAAGGGATCCCTACAAACTGACATCAGGAACCTGGACTGCTGAGTTTTCTTTCCCAGGGAAAATGGAAAAAGGATGTGCCCAGGGGCCCCTGGCCCTGGGCTGGGGCCTCACTACAAAGAATCCTTATATCGAAGGATGGACCCCACACCGAAGTTGTCCCCACCTCAAACTTGTGCTGCCCTGATAGAACCATGGGAGCCCTACAAACTGACATCAGGAACCTGGACTGCTGAGTTTTCTTTCCCAGGGAAAATGGAAAAAGGATGTGCCCGGGGGCCCCTGGCCCTGACTTCAAAGAATCCTTCTATCGAAGGATGGACCCCACACCGAAGTTGTCCCCACCTCAAACTTGTGCTGCCCTGATAGACCCAAGGGAGCCCTACAAACTGACATCAGGAACCTGGACTGCTGAGTTTTCTTTCCCAGGGAAAATGGCCAAAGGATGTGCCCAGGGGCCCCTGGCCCTGACTGCAAAGAATCCATATATCGAAGGATGGACCCCACACCGAAGTTGTCCCCACCTCAAACTTGTGCTGCCCTGATAGACCCAAGGGAGCCCTAGAAACTGACATCAGGAACCTGGACTGCTGAGTTTTCTTTCCCAGGGAAAATGGAAAAAGGATGTGCCCAGGGGCCCCTGGCCCTGGGCCCCAGGGCCTCACTGCAAAGAATCCTTATATCGAAGGATGGACCCCACACCGAAGTTGTCCCCACCTCAAACTTGTGCTGCCCTGATAGACCCAAGGGAGCCCTACAAACTGACATCAGGAACCTGGACTGCTGAGTTTTCTTTCCCAGGGAAAATGGAAAAAGGATGTGCCCAGGGGCCCCTGGCCCTGGGCTTCAGGGCCTCACTGCAAAGAATCCTTATATCGAAGGATGGACCCCACACCGAAGTTGTCCCCACCTCAAACTTGTGCTGCCCTGATAGACCCAAGGGAGCCCTACAAACTGACATCAGGAACCTGGACTGCTGAGTTTTCTTTCCCAGGGAAAATGGAAAAAGGATGTGCCCAGGGGCCCCTGGCCCTGACTGCAAAAAATCCATATATCGAAGGATGGACCCCACACCGAAATTGTCCCCACCTCAAACTTGTGCTGCCCTGATAGACCCAAGGGAGCCCTAGAAACTGACATCAGGAACCTGGACTGCTGAGTTTTCTTTCCCAGGGAAAATGGAAAAAGGATGTGCCCAGGGGCCCCTGGCCCTGGGCTGGGGCCTCACTGCAAAAAATCCTTATATCGAAGGATGGACCCCACACCGAAGTGTCCCCACCTCAAACTTGTGCTGCCCTGATAGAACCAAGGGAGCCCTACAAACTGACATCAGGAACCTGGACTGCTGAGTTTTCTTTCCCAGGGAAAATGGAAAAAGGATGTGCCCAGGGGCCCCTGGCCCTGGGCTGGGGCCTCACTGCAAAGAATCCTTATATCGAAGGATGGACCCCACACCGAAGATGTCCCCACCTCAAACTTGTGCTGCCCTGATAGAACCATGGGAGCCCTAAAAACTGACATCAGGAACCTGGACTGCTGAGTTTTCTTTCCCAGGGAAAAGGGAAAAAGGATGTGCCCAGGGGCCCCTGGCCCTGACTGCAAAGAATCCTTATATCGAAGGATGGACCCCACACCGAAGTTGTCCCCACCTCAAACTTGTGCTGCCCTGATAGACCCAAGGGAGCCCTACAAACTGACATCAGGAACCTGGACTGCTGAGTTTTCTTTCCCAGGGAAAATGGAAAAAGGATGTGCCCGGGGGGGCCCTGGCCCTGACAACAAAAAATCCTTATATCGAAGGATGGACCCCACACCGAAGTTGTCCCCACCTCAAACTTGTGCTGCCCTGATAGACCCAAGGGATCCCTACAAACTGACATCAGGAACCTGGACTGCTGAGTTTTCTTTCCCAGGGAAAATGGAAAAAGGATGTGCCCAGGGGCCCCTGGCCCTGGGCTGGGGCCTCACTACAAAGAATCCTTATATCGAAGGATGGACCCCACACGGAAGTTGTCCCCACCTCAAACTTGTGCTGCCCTGATAGAACCATGGGAGCCCTACAAACTGACATCAGGAACCTGGACTGCTGAGTTTTCTTTCCCAGGGAAAATGGAAAAAGGATGTGCCCGGGGGCCCCTGGCCCTGACTTCAAAGAATCCTTCTATCGAAGGATGGACCCCACACCGAAGTTGTCCCCACCTCAAACTTGTGCTGCCCTGATAGACCCAAGGGAGCCCTACAAACTGACATCAGGAACCTGGACTGCTGAGTTTTCTTTCCCAGGGAAAATGGAAAAAGGATGTGCCCAGGGGCCCCTGGCCCTGACTGCAAAAAATCCTTATATCGAAGGATGGACCCCACACCGAAGTTGTCCCCACCTCAAACTTGTGCTGCCCTGATAGACCCAAGGGAGCCCTAAAAACTGACATCAGGAACCTGGACTGCTGAGTTTTCTTTCCCAGGGAAAATGGCCAAAGGATGTGCCCAGGGGCCCCTGGCCCTGACTGCAAAGAATCCATATATCGAAGGATGGACCCCACACCGAAGTTGTCCCCACCTCAAACTTGTGCTGCCCTGATAGACCCAAGGGAGCCCTAGAAACTGACATCAGGAACCTGGACTGCTGAGTTTTCTTTCCCAGGGAAAATGGAAAAAGGATGTGCCCAGGGGCCCCTGGCCCTGGGCCCCAGGGCCTCACTGCAAAGAATCCTTATATCGAAGGATGGACCCCACACCGAAGTTGTCCCCACCTCAAACTTGTGCTGCCCTGATAGACCCAAGGGAGCCCTACAAACTGACATCAGGAACCTGGACTGCTGAGTTTTCTTTCCCAGGGAAAATGGAAAAAGGATGTGCCCAGGGGCCCCTGGCCTTGGGCTGGGGCCCTGCCTGCAAAGAATCCTTATATTGAAGGATGGACCCCACACCGAAGTTGTCCCCACCTCAAACTTGTGCTGCCCTGATAGACCCAAGCGAACCCTACAAACTGACATCAGGAACCTGGACTGCTGAGTTTTCTTTCCCAGGGAAAATGGAAAAAGGATGTGCCCAGGGGCCCCTGGCCCTGGGCTTCAGGGCCTCACTGCAAAGAATCCTTATATCGAAGGATGGACCCCACACCGAAGTTGTCCCCACCTCAAACTTGTGCTGCCCTGATAGACCCAAGGGAGCCCTACAAACTGACATCAGGAACCTGGACTGCTGAGTTTTCTTTCCCAGGGAAAATGGAAAAAGGATGTGCCCAGGGGCCCCTGGCCCTGACTGCAAAAAATCCATATATCGAAGGATGGACCCCACACCGAAATTGTCCCCACCTCAAACTTGTGCTGCCCTGATAGACCCAAGGGAGCCCTAGAAACTGACATCAGGAACCTGGACTGCTGAGTTTTCTTTCCCAGGGAAAATGGAAAAAGGATGTGCCCAGGGGCCCCTGGCCCTGACTGCAAAAAATCCTTATATCCAAGGATGGACCCCACACCGAAGTTGTCGCCACCTCAAACTTGTGCTGCCCTGATAGACCCAAGGGAGCCCTACAAACGGACATCAGGAACCTGGACTGCTGAGTTTTCTTTCCCAGGGAAAATGGAAAAAGGATGTGCCCAGGGGCCCCTGGCCCTGACTGCAAAAAATCCTTATATCGAAGGATGGACCCCACACCGAAGTTGTCCCCACCTCAAACTTGTGCTGCCCTGATAGACCCAAGGGAGCCCTACAAACTGACATCAGGAACCTGGACTGCTGAGTTTTCTTTCCCAGGGAAAATGGAAAAAGGATGTGCCCGGGGGCCCTGGCCCTGACAGAAAAATATCCTTATATCGAAGGATGGACCCCACACCGAAGTTGTCCCCACCTCAAACTTGTGCTGCCGTTATAGACCCAAGGGAGCCTTACAAACTGACATCAGGAACCTGGACTGCTGAGTTTTCTTTCCCAGGGAAAATGGAAAAAGGATGTGCCCGGGGGCCCCCGGCCCTGACTGCAAAGAATCCTTATATCGAAGGATGGACCCCACACCGAAGTTGTCCCCACCTCAAACTTGTGCTGCCCTGATAGACCCAAGGGAGCCCTACAAACTGACAACAGGAACTTGGACTGCTGAGTTTTCTTTCCCAGGGAAAATGGAAAAAGGATGTGCCCAGGGGCCCCTGGCCCTGACTGCAAAAAATCCTTATATCGAAGGATGGACCCCACACCGAAGTTGTCCCCACCTCAAACTTGTGCTGCCCTGATAGACCCAAGGGATCCCTACAAACTGACATCAGGAACCTGGACTGCTGAGTTTTCTTTTCCAGGGAAAATGGAAAAAGGATGTGCCCGGGGGCCCCTGGCCCTGACTCCAAAGAATCCTTATATCGAAGGATGGACCCAACACCGAAATTGTCCCCACCTCAAACTTGTGCTGTCCTGATACACCCAAGGGAGCCCTACAAACTGACATCAGGAACCTGGACTGCTGAGTTTTCTTTCCCAGGGAAAATGGAAAAAGGATGTGCCCAGGGGCCCCTGGCCCTGACAGCAAAAAATCCTTATATCGAAGGATGGACCCCACACCGAAGTTGTCCCCACCTCAAACTTGTGCTGCCCTGATAGACCCAAGGGAGCCCTACAAACTGACATCAGGAACCTGGACTGCTGAGTTTTCTTTCCCAGGGAAAATGGCCAAAGGATGTGCCCAGGGGCCCCTGGCCCTGACTGCAAAGAATCCTTATAACGAAGGATGCACCCCACACCGAAATTGTCCCCACCTCAAACTTGTGCTGCCCTGATAGACCCAAGGGAGCCCTACAAACTGACATCAGGAACCTGGACTGCTGAGTTTTCTTTCCCAGAGAAAATGGAAAAAGGATGTGCCAAGGGGCCCCTGGCCCTGACTGCAAAAAATCCTTATATCGAACGATAGACCCCACACCGAAGTTGTCCCCACCTCAAACTTGTGCTGCCCTGATAGACCCAAGGGAGCCCTACAAACTGACATCAGGAACCTGGACTGCTGAGTTTTCTTTCCCAGGGAAAATGGAAAAAGGATGTGCCCGGGGGCCCCTGGCCCTGGGCTGGGGCCTCACTGCAAAGAATCCTTATATCGAAGGATGGACTCCACACCGAAGTTGTCCCCACCTCAAACTTGTGCTGCCCTGATAGACCCAAGGGAGCCCTACAAACTGACATCAGGAACCTGGACTGCTGAGTTTTCTTTCCCAGGGAAAATGGAAAAAGGATGTGCCCAGGGGCCCCTGGCCCTGGGCCCCAGGGCCTCACTGCAAAGAATCCTTATATCAAAGGATGGACCCCACACCGAAGTTGTCCCCACTTCAAACTTGTGCTGCCCTGATAGACCCAAGGGAGCCCTACAAACTGACATCAGGAACCTGGACTGCTGAGTTTTCTTTCCCAGGGAAAATGGCCAAAGGATGTGCCCGGAGGCCCCTGGCCCTGACTGCAAAGAATCCTTATATCGAAGGATGGACCCCACACCGAAGTTGTCCCCACCTCAAACTTGTGCTGCCCTGATAGACCCAAGGGAGCCCTACAAACTGACATCAGGAACCTGGACTGCTGAGTTTTCTTTCCCAGGGAAAATGGAAAAAGGATGTGCCCAGGGGCCCCTGGCCCTGACTGCAAAAAATCCATATATCGAAGGATGCACCCCACACCGAAATTGTCCCCACCTCAAACTTGTGCTGCCCTGATAGACCCAAGGGAGCCCTACAAACTGACATCAGGAACCTGGACTGCTGAGTTTTCTTTCCCAGGGAAAATGGGAAAAGGATGTGCCCAGGGGCCCCTGGCCCTGGGCCCCTGGCCCTGACTGCAAAGAATCCTTATATCGAAGGATGGACTCCACACCAAAGTTGTCCCCACCTCAAACTTGTGCTGCCCTGATAGACCCAAGCGAACCCTACAAACTGACATCAGGAACCTGGACTGCTGAGTTTTCTTTCCCAGGGAAAATGGAAAAAGGATGTGCCCACCGGCCCCTGGCCCTGGGCCCCAGGGCCTCACTGCAAAGAATCCTTATATCGAAGGATGGACCCCACACCGAAGTTGTCCCCACCTCAAACTTGTGCTGCCCTGATAGACCCAAGGGAGCCCTACAAACTGACATCAGGAAGCTGGACTGCTGAGTTTTCTTTTCCAGGGAAAATGGAAAAAGGATGTGCCCAGGGGCCCCTGGCCCTGACTGCAAAAAATCCTTATATCGAAAGATGCACCCCACACCGAAATTGTCCCCACCTCAAACTTGTGCTGCCCTGATAGACCCAAGGGAGCCCTACAAACTGACATCAGGAACCTGGACTGCTGAGTTTTCTTTCCCAGGGAAAATGGAAAAAGGATGTGCCCTGGGGCCCCTGGCCCTGACTGCAAAAATCCTTATATCGAACGATAGACCCCACACCGAAGTTGTCCCCACCTCAAACTTGTGCTGCCCTGATAGACCCAAGGGAGCCCTACAAACTGACATCAGGAACCTGGACTGCTGAGTTTTCCTTCCCAGGGAAAATGGAAAAAGGATGTGCCCAGGGGCCCCTGGCCCTGGGCTGGGGCCTCACTGCAAAGAATCCTTATATCGAAGGATGGACCCCACACCGAAGATGTCCCCACCTCAAACTTGTGCTGCCCTGATAGACCCAAGGGAGCCCTAGAAACTGACATCAGGAACCTGGACTGCTGAGTTTTCTTTCCCAGGGAAAATGGAAAAAGGATGTGCCCAGGGGCCCCTGGCCCTGGGCTGGGGCCTCACTGCAAAAAATCCTTATATCGAAGGATGGACCCCACACCGAAGTTGTCCCCACCTCAAACTTGTGCTGCCCTGATAGAACCAAGGGAGCCCTACAAACTGACATCAGGAACCTGGACTGCTGAGTTTTCTTTCCCAGGGAAAATGGAAAAAGGATGTGCCCGGGGGGCCCTGGCCCTGACAACAAAAAATCCTTATATCGAAGGATGGACCCCACACCGAAGTTGTCCCCACCTCAAACTTGTGCTGCCCTGATAGACCCAAGGGAGCCCTACAAACTGACATCAGGAACCTGGACTGCTGAGTTTTCTTTCCCAGGGAAAATGGAAAAAGGATGTGCCCAGGGGCCCCTGGCCCTGGGCTGGGGCCTCACTGCAAAGAATCCTTATATCGAAGGATGGACCCCACACCGAAGATGTCCCCACCTCAAACTTGTGCTGCCCTGATAGAACCATGGGAGCCCTAAAAACTGACATCAGGAACCTGGACTGCTGAGTTTTCTTTCCCAGGGAAAAGGGAAAAAGGATGTGCCCAGGGGCCCCTGGCCCTGACTGCAAAGAATCCTTATATCGAAGGATGGACCCCACACCGAAGTTGTCCCCACCTCAAACTTGTGCTGCCCTGATAGACCCAAGGGAGCCCTACAAACTGACATCAGGAACCTGGACTGCTGAGTTTTCTTTCCCAGGGAAAATGGAAAAAGGATGTGCCCGGGGGGGCCCTGGCCCTGACAACAAAAAATCCTTATATCGAAGGATGGACCCCACACCGAAGTTGTCCCCACCTCAAACTTGTGCTGCCCTGATAGACCCAAGGGATCCCTACAAACTGACATCAGGAACCTGGACTGCTGAGTTTTCTTTCCCAGGGAAAATGGAAAAAGGATGTGCCCAGGGGCCCCTGGCCCTGGGCTGGGGCCTCACTACAAAGAATCCTTATATCGAAGGATGGACCCCACACCGAAGTTGTCCCCACCTCAAACTTGTGCTGCCCTGATAGAACCATGGGAGCCCTACAAACTGACATCAGGAACCTGGACTGCTGAGTTTTCTTTCCCAGGGAAAATGGAAAAAGGATGTGCCCGGGGGCCCCTGGCCCTGACTTCAAAGAATCCTTCTATCGAAGGATGGACCCCACACCGAAGTTGTCCCCACCTCAAACTTGTGCTGCCCTGATAGACCCAAGGGAGCCCTACAAACTGACATCAGGAACCTGGACTGCTGAGTTTTCTTTCCCAGGGAAAATGGCCAAAGGATGTGCCCAGGGGCCCCTGGCCCTGACTGCAAAGAATCCATATATCGAAGGATGGACCCCACACCGAAGTTGTCCCCACCTCAAACTTGTGCTGCCCTGATAGACCCAAGGGAGCCCTAGAAACTGACATCAGGAACCTGGACTGCTGAGTTTTCTTTCCCAGGGAAAATGGAAAAAGGATGTGCCCAGGGGCCCCTGGCCCTGGGCCCCAGGGCCTCACTGCAAAGAATCCTTATATCGAAGGATGGACCCCACACCGAAGTTGTCCCCACCTCAAACTTGTGCTGCCCTGATAGACCCAAGGGAGCCCTACAAACTGACATCAGGAACCTGGACTGCTGAGTTTTCTTTCCCAGGGAAAATGGAAAAAGGATGTGCCCAGGGGCCCCTGGCCCTGGGCTTCAGGGCCTCACTGCAAAGAATCCTTATATCGAAGGATGGACCCCACACCGAAGTTGTCCCCACCTCAAACTTGTGCTGCCCTGATAGACCCAAGGGAGCCCTACAAACTGACATCAGGAACCTGGACTGCTGAGTTTTCTTTCCCAGGGAAAATGGAAAAAGGATGTGCCCAGGGGCCCCTGGCCCTGACTGCAAAAAATCCATATATCGAAGGATGGACCCCACACCGAAATTGTCCCCACCTCAAACTTGTGCTGCCCTGATAGACCCAAGGGAGCCCTAGAAACTGACATCAGGAACCTGGACTGCTGAGTTTTCTTTCCCAGGGAAAATGGAAAAAGGATGTGCCCAGGGGCCCCTGGCCCTGGGCTGGGGCCTCACTGCAAAAAATCCTTATATCGAAGGATGGACCCCACACCGAAGTGTCCCCACCTCAAACTTGTGCTGCCCTGATAGAACCAAGGGAGCCCTACAAACTGACATCAGGAACCTGGACTGCTGAGTTTTCTTTCCCAGGGAAAATGGAAAAAGGATGTGCCCAGGGGCCCCTGGCCCTGGGCTGGGGCCTCACTGCAAAGAATCCTTATATCGAAGGATGGACCCCACACCGAAGATGTCCCCACCTCAAACTTGTGCTGCCCTGATAGAACCATGGGAGCCCTAAAAACTGACATCAGGAACCTGGACTGCTGAGTTTTCTTTCCCAGGGAAAAGGGAAAAAGGATGTGCCCAGGGGCCCCTGGCCCTGACTGCAAAGAATCCTTATATCGAAGGATGGACCCCACACCGAAGTTGTCCCCACCTCAAACTTGTGCTGCCCTGATAGACCCAAGGGAGCCCTACAAACTGACATCAGGAACCTGGACTGCTGAGTTTTCTTTCCCAGGGAAAATGGAAAAAGGATGTGCCCGGGGGGGCCCTGGCCCTGACAACAAAAAATCCTTATATCGAAGGATGGACCCCACACCGAAGTTGTCCCCACCTCAAACTTGTGCTGCCCTGATAGACCCAAGGGATCCCTACAAACTGACATCAGGAACCTGGACTGCTGAGTTTTCTTTCCCAGGGAAAATGGAAAAAGGATGTGCCCAGGGGCCCCTGGCCCTGGGCTGGGGCCTCACTACAAAGAATCCTTATATCGAAGGATGGACCCCACACGGAAGTTGTCCCCACCTCAAACTTGTGCTGCCCTGATAGAACCATGGGAGCCCTACAAACTGACATCAGGAACCTGGACTGCTGAGTTTTCTTTCCCAGGGAAAATGGAAAAAGGATGTGCCCGGGGGCCCCTGGCCCTGACTTCAAAGAATCCTTCTATCGAAGGATGGACCCCACACCGAAGTTGTCCCCACCTCAAACTTGTGCTGCCCTGATAGACCCAAGGGAGCCCTACAAACTGACATCAGGAACCTGGACTGCTGAGTTTTCTTTCCCAGGGAAAATGGAAAAAGGATGTGCCCAGGGGCCCCTGGCCCTGACTGCAAAAAATCCTTATATCGAAGGATGGACCCCACACCGAAGTTGTCCCCACCTCAAACTTGTGCTGCCCTGATAGACCCAAGGGAGCCCTAAAAACTGACATCAGGAACCTGGACTGCTGAGTTTTCTTTCCCAGGGAAAATGGCCAAAGGATGTGCCCAGGGGCCCCTGGCCCTGACTGCAAAGAATCCATATATCGAAGGATGGACCCCACACCGAAGTTGTCCCCACCTCAAACTTGTGCTGCCCTGATAGACCCAAGGGAGCCCTAGAAACTGACATCAGGAACCTGGACTGCTGAGTTTTCTTTCCCAGGGAAAATGGAAAAAGGATGTGCCCAGGGGCCCCTGGCCCTGGGCCCCAGGGCCTCACTGCAAAGAATCCTTATATCGAAGGATGGACCCCACACCGAAGTTGTCCCCACCTCAAACTTGTGCTGCCCTGATAGACCCAAGGGAGCCCTACAAACTGACATCAGGAACCTGGACTGCTGAGTTTTCTTTCCCAGGGAAAATGGAAAAAGGATGTGCCCAGGGGCCCCTGGCCTTGGGCTGGGGCCCTGCCTGCAAAGAATCCTTATATTGAAGGATGGACCCCACACCGAAGTTGTCCCCACCTCAAACTTGTGCTGCCCTGATAGACCCAAGCGAACCCTACAAACTGACATCAGGAACCTGGACTGCTGAGTTTTCTTTCCCAGGGAAAATGGAAAAAGGATGTGCCCAGGGGCCCCTGGCCCTGGGCTTCAGGGCCTCACTGCAAAGAATCCTTATATCGAAGGATGGACCCCACACCGAAGTTGTCCCCACCTCAAACTTGTGCTGCCCTGATAGACCCAAGGGAGCCCTACAAACTGACATCAGGAACCTGGACTGCTGAGTTTTCTTTCCCAGGGAAAATGGAAAAAGGATGTGCCCAGGGGCCCCTGGCCCTGACTGCAAAAAATCCATATATCGAAGGATGGACCCCACACCGAAATTGTCCCCACCTCAAACTTGTGCTGCCCTGATAGACCCAAGGGAGCCCTAGAAACTGACATCAGGAACCTGGACTGCTGAGTTTTCTTTCCCAGGGAAAATGGAAAAAGGATGTGCCCAGGGGCCCCTGGCCCTGACTGCAAAAAATCCTTATATCCAAGGATGGACCCCACACCGAAGTTGTCGCCACCTCAAACTTGTGCTGCCCTGATAGACCCAAGGGAGCCCTACAAACGGACATCAGGAACCTGGACTGCTGAGTTTTCTTTCCCAGGGAAAATGGAAAAAGGATGTGCCCAGGGGCCCCTGGCCCTGACTGCAAAAAATCCTTATATCGAAGGATGGACCCCACACCGAAGTTGTCCCCACCTCAAACTTGTGCTGCCCTGATAGACCCAAGGGAGCCCTACAAACTGACATCAGGAACCTGGACTGCTGAGTTTTCTTTCCCAGGGAAAATGGAAAAAGGATGTGCCCGGGGGCCCTGGCCCTGACAGAAAAATATCCTTATATCGAAGGATGGACCCCACACCGAAGTTGTCCCCACCTCAAACTTGTGCTGCCGTTATAGACCCAAGGGAGCCTTACAAACTGACATCAGGAACCTGGACTGCTGAGTTTTCTTTCCCAGGGAAAATGGAAAAAGGATGTGCCCGGGGGCCCCCGGCCCTGACTGCAAAGAATCCTTATATCGAAGGATGGACCCCACACCGAAGTTGTCCCCACCTCAAACTTGTGCTGCCCTGATAGACCCAAGGGAGCCCTACAAACTGACAACAGGAACTTGGACTGCTGAGTTTTCTTTCCCAGGGAAAATGGAAAAAGGATGTGCCCAGGGGCCCCTGGCCCTGACTGCAAAAAATCCTTATATCGAAGGATGGACCCCACACCGAAGTTGTCCCCACCTCAAACTTGTGCTGCCCTGATAGACCCAAGGGATCCCTACAAACTGACATCAGGAACCTGGACTGCTGAGTTTTCTTTTCCAGGGAAAATGGAAAAAGGATGTGCCCGGGGGCCCCTGGCCCTGACTCCAAAGAATCCTTATATCGAAGGATGGACCCAACACCGAAATTGTCCCCACCTCAAACTTGTGCTGTCCTGATACACCCAAGGGAGCCCTACAAACTGACATCAGGAACCTGGACTGCTGAGTTTTCTTTCCCAGGGAAAATGGAAAAAGGATGTGCCCAGGGGCCCCTGGCCCTTACAGCAAAAAATCCTTATATCGAAGGATGGACCCCACACCGAAGTTGTCCCCACCTCAAACTTGTGCTGCCCTGATAGACCCAAGGGAGCCCTACAAACTGACATCAGGAACCTGGACTGCTGAGTTTTCTTTCCCAGGGAAAATGGCCAAAGGATGTGCCCAGGGGCCCCTGGCCCTGACTGCAAAGAATCCTTATAACGAAGGATGCACCCCACACCGAAATTGTCCCCACCTCAAACTTGTGCTGCCCTGATAGACCCAAGGGAGCCCTACAAACTGACATCAGGAACCTGGACTGCTGAGTTTTCTTTCCCAGAGAAAATGGAAAAAGGATGTGCCAAGGGGCCCCTGGCCCTGACTGCAAAAAATCCTTATATCGAACGATAGACCCCACACCGAAGTTGTCCCCACCTCAAACTTGTGCTGCCCTGATAGACCCAAGGGAGCCCTACAAACTGACATCAGGAACCTGGACTGCTGAGTTTTCTTTCCCAGGGAAAATGGAAAAAGGATGTGCCCGGGGGCCCCTGGCCCTGGGCTGGGGCCTCACTGCAAAGAATCCTTATATCGAAGGATGGACTCCACACCGAAGTTGTCCCCACCTCAAACTTGTGCTGCCCTGATAGACCCAAGGGAGCCCTACAAACTGACATCAGGAACCTGGACTGCTGAGTTTTCTTTCCCAGGGAAAATGGAAAAAGGATGTGCCCAGGGGCCCCTGGCCCTGGGCCCCAGGGCCTCACTGCAAAGAATCCTTATATCGAAGGATGGACCCCACACCGAAGTTGTCCCCACTTCAAACTTGTGCTGCCCTGATAGACCCAAGGGAGCCCTACAAACTGACATCAGGAACCTGGACTGCTGAGTTTTCTTTCCCAGGGAAAATGGCCAAAGGATGTGCCCGGAGGCCCCTGGCCCTGACTGCAAAGAATCCTTATATCGAAGGATGGACCCCACACCGAAGTTGTCCCCACCTCAAACTTGTGCTGCCCTGATAGACCCAAGGGAGCCCTACAAACTGACATCAGGAACCTGGACTGCTGAGTTTTCTTTCCCAGGGAAAATGGAAAAAGGGTGTGCCCAGGGGCCCCTGGCCCTGACAGCAAAAACTCCTTATATCGAAGGATGGACCCCACACCGAAGTTGTCCCCACCTCAAACTTGTGCTGCCCTGATAGACCCAAGGGATCCCTACAAACTGACATCAGGAACCTGGACTGCTGAGTTTTCTTTTCCAGGGAAAATGGAAAAAGGATGTGCCCGGGGGCCCCTGGCCCTGACTCCAAAGAATCCTTATATCGAAGGATGGACCCAACACCGAAATTGTCCCCACCTCAAACTTGTGCTGTCCTGATACACCCAAGGGAGCCCTACAAACTGACATCAGGAACCTGGACTGCTGAGTTTTCTTTCCCAGGGAAAATGGAAAAAGGATGTGCCCAGGGGCCCCTGGCCCTGACAGCAAAAAATCCTTATATCGAAGGATGGACCCCACACCGAAGTTGTCCCCACCTCAAACTTGTGCTGCCCTGATAGACCCAAGGGAGCCCTACAAACTGACATCAGGAACCTGGACTGCTGAGTTTTCTTTCCCAGGGAAAATGGCCAAAGGATGTGCCCAGGGGCCCCTGGCCCTGACTGCAAAGAATCCTTATAACGAAGGATGCACCCCACACCGAAATTGTCCCCACCTCAAACTTGTGCTGCCCTGATAGACCCAAGGGAGCCCTACAAACTGACATCAGGAACCTGGACTGCTGAGTTTTCTTTCCCAGAGAAAATGGAAAAAGGATGTGCCAAGGGGCCCCTGGCCCTGACTGCAAAAAATCCTTATATCGAACGATAGACCCCACACCGAAGTTGTCCCCACCTCAAACTTGTGCTGCCCTGATAGACCCAAGGGAGCCCTACAAACTGACATCAGGAACCTGGACTGCTGAGTTTTCTTTCCCAGGGAAAATGGAAAAAGGATGTGCCCGGGGGCCCCTGGCCCTGGGCTGGGGCCTCACTGCAAAGAATCCTTATATCGAAGGATGGACTCCACACCGAAGTTGTCCCCACCTCAAACTTGTGCTGCCCTGATAGACCCAAGGGAGCCCTACAAACTGACATCAGGAACCTGGACTGCTGAGTTTTCTTTCCCAGGGAAAATGGAAAAAGGATGTGCCCAGGGGCCCCTGGCCCTGGGCCCCAGGGCCTCACTGCAAAGAATCCTTATATCGAAGGATGGACCCCACACCGAAGTTGTCCCCACTTCAAACTTGTGCTGCCCTGATAGACCCAAGGGAGCCCTACAAACTGACATCAGGAACCTGGACTGCTGAGTTTTCTTTCCCAGGGAAAATGGCCAAAGGATGTGCCCGGAGGCCCCTGGCCCTGACTGCAAAGAATCCTTATATCGAAGGATGGACCCCACACCGAAGTTGTCCCCACCTCAAACTTGTGCTGCCCTGATAGACCCAAGGGAGCCCTACAAACTGACATCAGGAACCTGGACTGCTGAGTTTTCTTTCCCAGGGAAAATGGAAAAAGGGTGTGCCCAGGGGCCCCTGGCCCTGACAGCAAAAACTCCTTATATCGAAGGATGGACCCCACACCGAAGTTGTCCCCACCTCAAACTTGTGCTGCCCTGATAGACCCAAGGGAGCCCTACAAACTGACATCAGGAACCTGGACTGCTGAGTTTTCTTTCCCAGGGAAAATGGGAAAAGGATGTGCCCAGGGGCCCCTGGCCCTGGGCCCCTGGCCCTGACTGCAAAGAATCCTTATATCGAAGGATGGACTCCACACCAAAGTTGTCCCCACCTCAAACTTGTGCTGCCCTGATAGACCCAAGCGAACCCTACAAACTGACATCAGGAACCTGGACTGCTGAGTTTTCTTTCCCAGGGAAAATGGAAAAAGGATGTGCCCACCGGCCCCTGGCCCTGGGCCCCAGGGCCTCACTGCAAAGAATCCTTATATCGAAGGATGGACCCCACACCGAAGTTGTCCCCACCTCAAACTTGTGCTGCCCTGATAGACCCAAGGGAGCCCTACAAACTGACATCAGGAAGCTGGACTGCTGAGTTTTCTTTTCCAGGGAAAATGGAAAAAGGATGTGCCCAGGGGCCCCTGGCCCTGACTGCAAAAAATCCTTATATCGAAAGATGCACCCCACACCGAAATTGTCCCCACCTCAAACTTGTGCTGCCCTGATAGACCCAAGGGAGCCCTACAAACTGACATCAGGAACCTGGACTGCTGAGTTTTCTTTCCCAGGGAAAATGGAAAAAGGATGTGCCCTGGGGCCCCTGGCCCTGACAGCAAAAAATCCTTATATCGAAGGATGGACCCCACACCGAAGTTGTCCCCACCTCAAACTTGTGCTGCCCTGATAGACCCAAGGGAGCCCTACAAACTGACATCAGGAACCTGGACTGCTGAGTTTTCCTTCCCAGGGAAAATGGAAAAAGGATGTGCCCAGGGGCCCCTGGCCCTGGGCTGGGGCCTCACTGCAAAGAATCCTTATATCGAAGGATGGACCCCACACCGAAGATGTCCCCACCTCAAACTTGTGCTGCCCTGATAGACCCAAGGGAGCCCTAGAAACTGACATCAGGAACCTGGACTGCTGAGTTTTCTTTCCCAGGGAAAATGGAAAAAGGATGTGCCCAGGGGCCCCTGGCCCTGGGCTGGGGCCTCACTGCAAAAAATCCTTATATCGAAGGATGGACCCCACACCGAAGTTGTCCCCACCTCAAACTTGTGCTGCCCTGATAGAAACAAGGGAGCCCTACAAACTGACATCAGGAACCTGGACTGCTGAGTTTTCTTTCCCAGGGAAAATGGAAAAAGGATGTGCCCAGGGGCCCCTGGCCCTGACAGCAAAAAATCCTTATATCGAAGGATGGACCCCACACTGAAGTTGTCCCCACCTCTTACTTGTGCTGCCCTGATAGACCCAAGGGAGCCCTACAAACTGACATCAGGAACCTGGACTGCTGAGTTTTCTTTCCCAGGGAAAATGGCCAAAGGATGTGCCCAGGGGCCCCTGGCCCTGACTGCAAAGGATCCATATATCGAAGGATGGACCCCACACCGAAGTTGTCCCCACCTCAAACTTGTGCTGCCCTGATAGACCCAAGGGAGCCCTACAAACTGACATCAGGAACCTGGACTGCTGAGTTTTCTTTCCCAGGGAAAATGGAAAAAGGATGTGCCCGGGGGGCCCTGGCCCTGACAACAAAAAATCCTTATATCGAAGGATGGACCCCACACCGAAGTTGTCCCCACCTCAAACTTGTGCTGCCCTGATAGACCCAAGGGAGCCCTACAAACTGACATCAGGAACCTGGACTGCTGAGTTTTCTTTTCCAGGGAAAATGGAAAAAGGATGTGCCCAGGGGCCCCTGGCCCTGGGCTGGGGCCTCACTGCAAAGAATCCTTATATCGAAGGATGGACCCCACACCGAAGATGTCCCCACCTCAAACTTGTGCTGCCCTGATAGAACCATGGGAGCCCTACAAACTGACATCAGGAACCTGGACTGCTGAGTTTTCTTTCCCAGGGAAAAGGGAAAAAGGATGTGCCCAGGGGCCCCTGGCCCTGACTGCAAAGAATCCTTATATCAAAGGATGGACCCCACACCGAAGTTGTCCCCACCTCAAACTTGTGCTGCCCTGATAGACCCAAGGGAGCCCTACAAACTGACATCAGGAACCTGGACTGCTGAGTTTTCTTTCCCAGGGAAAATGGAAAAAGGATGTGCCCGGGGGGCCCTGGCCCTTACAACAAAAAATCCTTATATCGAAGGATGGACCCCACACCGAAGTTGTCCCCACCTCAAACTTGTGCTGCCCTGATAGACCCAAGGGATCCCTACAAACTGACATCAGGAACCTGGACTGCTGAGTTTTCTTTCCCAGGGAAAATGGAAAAAGGATGTGCCCAGGGGCCCCTGGCCCTGGGCTGGGGCCTCACTGCAAAGAATCCTTATATTGAAGGATGGACCCCACACCGAAGTTGTCCCCACCTCAAACTTGTGCTGCCCTGATAGAACCATGGGAGCCCTACAAACTGACATCAGGAACCTGGACTGCTGAGTTTTCTTTCCCAGGGAAAATGGAAAAAGGATGTGCCCGGGGGCCCCTGGCCCTGACTTCAAAGAATCCTTATATCGAAGGATGGACCCCACACCGAAGTTGTCCCCACCTCAAACTTGTGCTGCCCTGATAGACCCAAGGGAGCCCTACAAACTGACATCAGGAACCTGGACTGCTGAGTTTTCTTTCCCAGGGAAAATGGAAAAAGGATGTGCCCAGGGGCCCCTGGCCCTGGGCTGGGGCCTCACTGCAAAGAATCCTTATATCGAAGGATGGACCCCACACCGAAGATGTCCCCACCTCAAACTTGTGCTGCCCTGATAGAACCATGGGAGCCCTACAAACTGACATCAGGAACCTGGACTGCTGAGTTTTCTTTCCCAGGGGAAATGGCCAAAGGATGTGCCCAGGGGCCCCTGGCCCTGACTGCAAAGAATCCATATATCGAAGGATGGACCCCACACCGAAGTTGTCCCCACCTCAAACTTGTGCTGCCCTGATAGACCCAAGGGAGCCCTAGAAACTGACATCAGGAACCTGGACTGCTGAGTTTTCTTTCCCAGGGAAAATGGAAAAAGGATGTGCCCAGGTGCCCCTGGCCCTGGGCCCCAGGGCCTCACTGCAAAGAATCCTTATATCGAAGGATGGACCCCACACCGAAGTTGTCCCCACCTCAAACTTGTGCTGCCCTGATAGACCCAAGGGAGCCCTACAAACTGACATCAGGAACCTGGACTGCTGAGTTTTCTTTCCCAGGGAAAATGGAAAAAGGATGTGCCCAGGGGCCCCTGGCCCTGGGCTTCCGGGCCTCACTGCAAAGAATCCTTATATCGAAGGATGGACCCCACACCGAAGTTGTCCCCACCTCAAACTTGTGCTGCCCTGATAGACCCAAGGGAGCCCTACAAACTGACATCAGGAACCTGGACTGCTGAGTTTTCTTTCCCAGGGAAAATGGAAAAAGGATGTGCCCAGGGGCCCCTGGCCCTGGGCTTCAGGGCCTCACTGCAAAGAATCCTTATATCGAAGGATGGACCCCACACCGAAGTTGTCCCCACCTCAAACTTGTGCTGCCCTGATAGACCCAAGGGAGCCCTACAAACTGACATCAGGAACCTAGACTGCTGAGTTTCCTTTCCCAGGGAAAATGGAAAAAGGATGTGCCCAGGGGTCCCTGGCCCTGACTGCATAAAATGCATATATCGAAGGATGGAACCCACACCGAAATTGTCCCCACCTCAAACTTGTGCTGCCCTGATAGACCCAAGGGAGCCCTACAAACTGACATCAGGAACCTGGACTGCTGAGTTTTCTTTCCCAGGGAAAATGGAAAAAGGATGTGCCCAGGGGCCCCTGGCCCTGACTGCAAAAAATCCTTATATCGAAGGATGGACCCCACACCGAAGTTGTCCCCACCTCAAACTTGTGCTGCCCTGATAGACCCAAGGGAGCCCTACAAACTGACATCAGGAACCTGGACTGCTGAGTTTTCTTTCCCAGGGAAAATGGAAAAAGGATGTGCCCGGGGGCCCTGGCCCTGACAGAAAAATATCCTTATATCGAAGGATGGACCCCACACCGAAGTTGTCCCCACCTCAAACTTGTGCTGCCGTTATAGACCCAAGGGAGCCTTACAAACTGACATCAGGAACCTGGACTGCTGAGTTTTCTTTCCCAGGGAAAATGGAAAAAGGATGTGCCCGGGGGCCCCTGGCCCTGACTGCAAAGAATCCTTATATCGAAGGATGGACCCCACACCGAAGTTGTCCCCACCTCAAACTTGTGCTGCCCTGATAGACCCAAGGGAGCCCTACAAACTGACATCAGGAACCTGGACTGCTGAGTTTTCTTTCCCAGGGAAAATGGAAAAAGGATGTGCCCAGGGGGCCCTGGCCCTGACAACAAAAAATCCTTATATCGAAGGATGGACCCCACACCGAAGATGTCCCCACCTCAAACTTGTGCTGCCCTGATAGAACCATGGGAGCCCTACAAACTGACATCAGGAACCTGGACTGCTGAGTTTTCTTTCCCAGGGAAAAGGGAAAAAGGATGTGCCCAGGGGCCCCTGGCCCTGACTGCAAAGAATCCTTATATCGAAGGATGGACCCCACACCGAAGTTGTCCCCACCTCAAACTTGTGCTGCCCTGATAGACCCAAGGGAGCCCTACAAACTGACATCAGGAACCTGGACTGCTGAGTTTTCTTTCCCAGGGAAAATGGAAAAAGGATGTGCCCAGGGGCCCCTGGCCCTGACTTCAAAGAATCCTTATATCGAAGGATGGACCCCACACCGAAGTTGTCCCCACCTCAAACTTGTGCTGCCCTGATAGACCCAAGGGAGCCCTACAAACTGACATCAGGAACCTGGACTGCTGAGTTTTCTTTCCCAGGGAAAATGGAAAAAGGATGTGCCCAGGGGCCCCTGGCCCTGACTGCAAAAAATCCTTATATCGAAGGATGGACCCCACACCGAAGTTGTCCCCACCTCAAACTTGTGCTGCCCTGATAGACCCAAGGGAGCCCTACAAACTGACATCAGGAACCTGGACTGCTGAGTTTTCTTTCCCAGGGAAAATGGCCAAAGGATGTGCCCAGGGGCCCCTGGCCCTGACTGCAAAGAATCCATATATCGAAGGATGGACCCCACACCGAAGTTGTCCCCACCTCAAACTTGTGCTGCCCTGATAGACCCAAGGGAGCCCTAGAAACTGACATCAGGAACCTGGACTGCTGAGTTTTCTTTCCCAGGGAAAATGGAAAAAGGATGTGCCCAGGTGCCCCTGGCCCTGGGCCCCAGGGCCTCACTGCAAAGAATCCTTATATCGAAGGATGGACCCCACACCGAAGTTGTCCCCACCTCAAACTTGTGCTGCCCTGATAGACCCAAGGGAGCCCTACAAACTGACATCAGGAACCTGGACTGCTGAGTTTTCTTTCCCAGGGAAAATGGAAAAAGGATGTGCCCAGGGGCCCCTGGCCCTGGGCTGGGGCCCTGACTGCAAAGAATCCTTATATCGAAGGATGGACCCCACACCAAAGTTGTCCCCACCTCAAACTTGTGCTGCCCTGATAGACCCAAGCGAACCCTACAAACTGACATCAGGAACCTGGACTGCTGAGTTTTCTTTCCCAGGGAAAATGGAAAAAGGATGTGCCCAGGGGCCCCTGGCCCTGGGCTGGGGCCCTGACTGCAAAGAATCCTTATATCGAAGGATGGACCCCACACCAAAGTTGTCCCCACCTCAAACTTGTGCTGCCCTGATAGACCCAAGCGAACCCTACAAACTGACATCAGGAACCTGGACTGCTGAGTTTTCTTTCCCAGGGAAAATGGAAAAAGGATGTGCCCAGGGGCCCCTGGCCCTGGGCCCCAGGGCCTCACTGCAAAGAATCCTTATATCGAAGGATGGACCCCACACCGAAGTTGTCGCCACCTCAAACTTGTGCTGCCCTGATAGACCCAAGGGAGCCCTACAAACTGACATCAGGAACCTGGACTGCTGAGTTTTCTTTCCCAGGGAAAATGGAAAAAGGATGTGCCCAGGGGCCCCTGGCCCTGGGCTGGGGCCCTGACTGCAAAGAATCCTTATATCGAAGGATGGACCCCACACCAAAGTTGTCCCCACCTCAAACTTGTGCTGCCCTGATAGACCCAAGCGAACCCTACAAACTGACATCAGGAACCTGGACTGCTGAGTTTTCTTTCCCAGGGAAAATGGAAAAAGGATGTGCCCAGGGGCCCCTGGCCCTGGGCCCCAGGGCCTCACTGCAAAGAATCCTTATATCGAAGGATGGACCCCACACCGAAGTTGTCCCCACCTCAAACTTGTGCTGCCCTGATAGACCCAAGGGAGCCCTACAAACTGACATCAGGAACCTGGACTGCTGAGTTTTCTTTCCCAGGGAAAATGGAAAAAGGATGTGCCCAGGGGCCCCTGGCCCTGACTGCATAAAATGCATATATCGAAGGATGGACCCCACACCGAAATTGTCCCCACCTCAAACTTGTGCTGCCCTGATAGACCCAAGGGAGCCCTACAAACTGACATCAGGAACCTGGACTGCTGAGTTTTCTTTCCCAGGGAAAATGGAAAAAGGATGTGCCCAGGGGCCCCTGGCCCTGACTGCAAAAAATCCTTATATCGAAGGATGGACCCCACACCGAAGTTGTCCCCACCTCAAACTTGTGCTGCCCTGATAGACCCAAGGGAGCCCTACAAACTGACATCAGGAACCTGGACTGCTGAGTTTTCTTTCCCAGGGAAAATGGAAAAAGGATGTGCCCGGGGGCCCTGGCCCTGACAGAAAAATATCCTTATATCGAAGGATGGACCCCACACCGAAGTTGTCCCCACCTCAAACTTGTGCTGCCGTTATAGACCCAAGGGAGCCTTACAAACTGACATCAGGAACCTGGACTGCTGAGTTTTCTTTCCCAGGGAAAATGGAAAAAGGATGTGCCCGGGGGCCCCTGGCCCTGACTGCAAAGAATCCTTATATCGAAGGATGGACCCCACACCGAAGTTGTCCCCACCTCAAACTTGTGCTGCCCTGATAGACCCAAGGGAGCCCTACAAACTGACAACAGGAACTTGGACTGCTGAGTTTTCTTTCCCAGGGAAAATGGAAAAAGGATGTGCCCAGGGGCCCCTGGCCCTGACTGCAAAAAATCCTTATATCGAAGGATGGACCCCACACCGAAGTTGTCCCCACCTCAAACTTGTGCTGCCCTGATAGACCCAAGGGATCCCTACAAACTGACATCAGGAACCTGGACTGCTGAGTTTTCTTTCCCAGGGAAAATGGAAAAAGGATGTGCCCAGGGGCCCCTGGACCTGGGCTGGGGCCTCACTGCAAAGAATCCTTATATCGAAGGATGGACCCCACACCGAAGTTGTTGCCACCTCAAACTTGTGCTGCCCTGATAGACCCAAGGGAGCCCTACAAACTGACATCAGGAACCTGGACTGCTGAGTTTTCTTTCCCAGGGAAAATGGAAAAAGGATGTGCCCAGGGGCCCCTGGCCCTGACTGCAAAAAATCCTTATATCGAAGGATGGACCCCACACCGAAGTTGTCCCCACCTCAAACTTGTGCTGCCCTGATAGACCCAAGGGAGCCCTACAAACTGACATCAGGAACCTGGACTGCTGAGTTTTCTTTCCCAGGGAAAATGGAAAAAGGATGTGCCCGGGGGCCCTGGCCCTGACAGAAAAATATCCTTATATCGAAGGATGGACCCCACACCGAAGTTGTCCCCACCTCAAACTTGTGCTGCCGTTATAGACCCAAGGGAGCCTTACAAACTGACATCAGGAACCTGGACTGCTGAGTTTTCTTTCCCAGGGAAAATGGAAAAAGGATGTGCCCGGGGGCCCCTGGCCCTGACTGCAAAAAATCCTTATATCGAAGGATGGACCCCACACCGAAGTTGTCCCCACCTCAAACTTGTGCTGCCCTGATAGACCCAAGGGAGCCCTACAAACTGACAACAGGAACTTGGACTGCTGAGTTTTCTTTCCCAGGGAAAATGGAAAAAGGATGTGCCCAGGGGCCCCTGGCCCTGGGCTGGGACCTCACTGCAAAGAATCCTTATATCGAAGGATGGACCCCACACCGAAGATGTCCCCACCTCAAACTTGTGCTGCCCTGATAGAACCATGGGAGCCCTACAAACTGACATCAGGAACCTGGACTGCTGAGTTTTCTTTCCCAGGGAAAATGGAAAAAGGATGTGCCCAGGGGCCCCTGGCCCTGGGCTGGGGCCTCACTGCAAAGAATCCTTATATCGAAGGATGGACCCCACACCAAAGTTGTCCCCACCTCAAACTTGTGCTGCCCTGATAGCCCCAAGCGAACCCTACAAACTGACATCAGGAACCTGGACTGCTGAGTTTTCTTTCCCAGGGAAAATGGAAAAAGGATGTGCCCAGGGGCCCCTGGCCCTGGGCTTCAGGGCCTCACTGCAAAGAATCCTTATATTGAAGGATGGACCCCACACCGAAGTTGTCCCCACCTCAAACTTGTGCTGCCCTGATAGACCCAAGGGAGCCCTACAAACTGACATCAGGAACCTGGACTGCTGAGTTTTCTTTCCCAGGGAAAATGGAAAAAGGATGTGCCCAGGGGCCCCTGGCCCTGACTGCAAAAAATGCATATATCGAAGGATGGACCCCACACCGAAATTGTCCCCACCTCAAACTTGTGCTGCCCTGATAGACCCAAGGGAGCCCTACAAACTGACATCAGGAACCTGGACTGCTGAGTTTTCTTTCCCAGGGAAAATGGAAAAAGGATGTGCCCAGGGGCCCCTGGCCCTGACTGCAAAAAATCCTTATATCGAAGGATGGACCCCACACCGAAGTTGTCGCCACCTCAAACTTGTGCTGCCCTGATAGACCCAAGGGAGCCCTACAAACGGACATCAGGAACCTGGACTGCTGAGTTTTCTTTCCCAGGGAAAATGGAAAAATGATGTGCCCAGGGGCCCCTGGCCCTGACTGCAAAAAATCCTTATATCGAAGGATGGACCCCACACCGAAGTTGTCCCCACCTCAAACTTGTGCTGCCCTGATAGACCCAAGGGAGCCCTACAAACTGACATCAGGAACCTGGACTGCTGAGTTTTCTTTCCCAGGGAAAATGGAAAAAGGATGTGGCCGGGGGCCCTGGCCCTGACAGAAAAATATCCTTATATCGAAGGATGGACCCCACACCGAAGTTGTCCCCACCTCAAACTTGTGCTGCCGTTATAGACCCAAGGGAGCCTTACAAACTGACATCAGGAACCTGGACTGCTGAGTTTTCTTTCCCAGGGAAAATGGAAAAAGGATGTGCCCGGGGGCCCCTGGCCCTGACTGCAAAGAATCCTTATATCGAAGGATGGACCCCACACCGAAGTTGTCCCCACCTCAAACTTGTGCTGCCCTGATAGACCCAAGGGAGCCCTACAAACTGACAACAGGAACTTGGACTGCTGAGTTTTCTTTGCCAGGGAAAATGGAAAAAGGATGTGCCCAGGGGCCCCTGGCCCTGACTGCAAAAAATCCTTATATCGAAGGATGGACCCCACACCGAAGTTGTCCCCACCTCAAACTTGTGCTGCCCTGATAGACCCAAGGGATCCCTACAAACTGATATCAGGAACCTGGACTGCTGAGTTTTCTTTCCCAGGGAAAATGGAAAAAGGATGTGCCCAGGGGCCCCTGGCCCTGGGCTGGGGCCTCACTGCAAAGAATCCTTATATCGAAGGATGGACCCCACACCGAAGATGTCCCCACCTCAAACTTGTGCTGCCCTGATAGAACCATGGGAGCCCTACAAACTGACATCAGGAACCTGGACTGCTGAGTTTTCTTTCCCAGGGAAAATGGAAAAAGGATGTGCCCAGGGGCCCCTGGCCCTGGGCTGGGGCCTCACTGCAAAGAATCCTTATATCGAAGGATGGACCCCACACCAAAGTTGTCCCCACCTCAAACTTGTGCTGCCCTGATAGACCCAAGCGAACCCTACAAACTGACATCAGGAACCTGGACTGCTGAGTTTTCTTTCCCAGGGAAAATGGAAAAAGGATGTGCCCGGGGGCCCCTGGCCGTGACTTCAAAGAATCCTTATATCGAAGGATGGACCCCACACCGAAGTTGTCCCCACCTCAAACTTGTGCTGCCCTGATAGACCCAAGGGAGCCCTACAAACTGACATCAGGAACCTGGACTGCTGAGTTTTCTTTCCCAGGGAAAATGGAAAAAGGATGTGCCCAGGGGCCCCTGGCCCTGACTGCAAAAAATCCTTATATCGAAGGATGGACCCCACACCGAAGTTGTCCCCACCTCAAACTTGTGCTGCCCTGATAGACCCAAGGGAGCCCTACAAACTGACATCAGGAACCTGGACTGCTGAGTTTTCTTTCCCAGGGAAAATGGCCAAAGGATGTGCCCAGGGGCCCCTGGCCCTGACTGCAAAGAATCCTTATATCGAAGGATGGACCCCACACCGAAGTTGTCCCCACCTCAAACTTGTGCTGCCCTGATAGACCCAAGGGAGCCCTACAAACTGACATCAGGAACCTGGACTGCTGAGTTTTCTTTCCCAGGGAAAATGGAAAAAGGATGTGCCCTGGGGCCCCTGGCCCTGGGCCCCAGGGCCTCACTGCAAAGAATCCTTATATCGAAGGATGGACCCCACACCGAAGTTGTCCCCACCTCAAACTTGTGCTGCCTTGATAGACCCAAGGGAGCCCTACAAACTGACATCAGGAACCTGGACTGCTGAGTTTTCTTTCCCAGGGTAAATGGAAAAAGGATGTGCCCAGGGGCCCCTGGACCTGGGCTGGGGCCTCACTGCAAAGAATCCTTATATCGAAGGATGAACCCCACACCGAAGTTGTCCCCACCTCAAACTTGTGCTGCCCTGATAGACCCAAGGGAGCCCTACAAGCTGACATCAGAAACCTGGACTGCTGAGTTTTCTTTCCCAGGGAAAATGGAAAAAGGATGTGCCCAGGGGCCCCTGGCCCTGACTGCAAAAAATCCTTTTATCGAAGGATGGACCCCACACCGAAGTTGTTGCCACCTCAAACTTGTGCTGCCCTGATAGACCCAAGGGAGCCCGACAAACTGACATCAGGAACCTGGACTGCTGCGTTTTCTTTCCCAGGGAAAATGGAAAAAGGATGTGCCCAGGGGCCCCTGGCCCTGACTGCAAAGAATCCTTATATCGAAGGATGGACCCCACACCGAAGTTGTCCCCACCTCAAACTTGTGCTGCCCTGATAGACCCAAGGGAGCCCTACAAACTGACATCAGGAATCTGGACTGCTGAGTTTTCTTTCCCAGGGAAAATGGAAAAACGATGTGCCCAGGGTCCCCTGGCCCTGGGCTGGGGCCTCACTGCAAAGAATCCTTATATCGAAGGATGGACCCCACACCAAAGTTGTCCCCACCTCAAACTTGTGCTGCCCTGATAGACCCAAGCGAACCCTACAAACTGACATCAGGAACCTGGACTGCTGAGTTTTCTTTCCCAGGGAAAATGGAAAAAGGATGTGCCCGGGGGCCCCTGGCCGTGACTTCAAAGAATCCTTATATCGAAGGATGGACCCCACACCAAAGTTGTCCCCACCTCAAACTTGTGCTGCCCTGATAGACCCAAGGGAGCCCTACAAACTGACATCAGGAACCTGGACTGCTGAGTTTTCTTTCCCAGGGAAAATGGAAAAAGGATGTGCCCAGGGGCCCCTGGCCCTGACTGCAAAAAATCCTTATATCGAAGGATGGACCCCACACCGAAGTTGTCCCCACCTCAAACTTGTGCTGCCCTGATAGACCCAAGGGAGCCCTACAAACTGACATCAGGAACCTGGACTGCTGAGTTTTCTTTCCCAGGGAAAATGGCCAAAGGATGTGCCCAGGGGCCCCTGGCCCTGACTGCAAAGAATCCTTATATCGAAGGATGGACCCCACACCGAAGTTGTCCCCACCTCAAACTTGTGCTGCCCTGATAGACCCAAGGGAGCCCTACAAACTGACATCAGGAACCTGGACTGCTGAGTTTTCTTTCCCAGGGAAAATGGAAAAAGGATGTGCCCTGGGGCCCCTTGCCCTGGGCCCCAGGGCCTCACTGCAAAGAATCCTTTGTATCGAAGGATGGACCCCACACCGAAGTTGTCCCCACCTCAAACTTGTGCTGCCCTGATAGACCCAAGGGAGCCCTACAAACTGACATCAGGAACCTGGACTGCTGAGTTTTCTTTCCCAGGGAAAATGGAAAAAGGATGTGCCCTGGGGCCCCTGGCCCTGGGCCCCAGGGCCTCACTGCAAAGAATCCTTATATCGAAGGATGGACCCCACACCGAAGTTGTCCCCACCTCAAACTTGTGCTGCCCTGATAGACCCAAGGGAGCCCTACAAACTGA
Organism: Lonchura striata; assembly: GCF_050655825.1. Lineage (NCBI taxonomy): Eukaryota > Metazoa > Chordata > Aves > Passeriformes > Estrildidae > Lonchura > Lonchura striata. The sequence goes on from NC_140723.1 coordinate 5,131,614, forward strand.
CATCAGGAACCTGGACTGCTGAGTTTTCTTTCCCAGGGAAAATGGAAAAAGGATGTGCCCAGGGGCCCCTGGCCCTGGGCTGGGGCCTCACTGCAAAGAATCCTTATATCGAAGGATGGACCCCACACCAAAGTTGTCCCCACCTCAAACTTGTGCTGCCCTGATAGACCCAAGCGAACCCTACAAACTGACATCAGGAACCTGTACTGCTGAGTTTTCTTTCCCAGGGAAAATGGAAAAAGGATGTGCCCAGTGGCCCCTGGCCTTGGGCCCCAGGGCCTCACTGCAAAGAATCCTTATATCGAAGGATGGACCCCACACCGAAGTTGTCCCCACCTCAAACTTGTGCTGCCCTGATAGACCCAAGGGAGCCCTACAAACTGACATCAGGAACCTGGACTGCTGAGTTTTCTTTCCCAGGGAAAATGGAAAAAGGATGTGCCCTGGGGCCCCTGGCCCTGACTGCACAAAATCCATATATCGAAGGATGGACCCCACACCGAAGTTGTCGCCACCTCAAACTTGTGCTGCCCTGATAGACCCAAGGGAGCCCTACAAACTGACATCAGGAACCTGGACTGCTGAGTTTTCTTTCCCAGGGAAAATGGAAAAAGGATGTGCCCAGGGGCCCCTGGCCCTGACTGCAAAAAATCCTTATATCGAAGGATGGACCCCACACCGAAGTTGTCGCCACCTCAAACTTGTGCTGCCCTGATAGACCCAAGGGAGCCCGACAAACTGACATCAGGAACCTGGACTGCTGCGTTTTCTTTCCCAGGGAAAATGGAAAAAGGATGTGCCCAGGGGCCCCTGGCCCTGACTGCAAAGAATCCTTATATCGAAGGATGGACCCCACACCGAAGTTGTCCCCACCTCAAACTTGTGCTGCCCTGATAGACCCAAGGGAGCCCTACAAACTGACATCAGGAACCTGGACTGCTGAGTTTTCTTTCCCAGGGAAAATGGAAAAACGATGTGCCCAGAGTCCCCTGGCCCTGGGCTGGGGCCTCACTGCAAAGAATCCTTATATCGAAGGATGGACCCCACACCAAAGTTGTCCCCACCTCAAACTTGTGCTGCCCTGATAGACCCAAGCGAACCCTACAAACTGACATCAGGAACCTGGACTGCTGAGTTTTCTTTCCCAGGGAAAATGGAAAAAGGATGTGCCCAGGGGCCCCTGGCCCTGACTGCAAAAAATCCTTATATCGAAGGATGGACCCCACACCGAAGTTGTCCCCACCTCAAACTTGTGCTGCCTTGATAGACCCAAGGGAGCCCTACAAACTGACATCAGGAACCTGGACTGCTGAGTTTTCTTTCCCAGGGTAAATGGAAAAAGGATGTGCCCAGGGGCCCCTGGACCTGGGCTGGGGCCTCACTGCAAAGAATCCTTATATCGAAGGATGAACCCCACACCGAAGTTGTCCCCACCTCAAACTTGTGCTGCCCTGATAGACCCAAGGGAGCCCTACAAGCTGACATCACAAACCTGGACTGCTGAGTTTTCTTTCCCAGGGAAAATGGAAAAAGGATGTGCCCAGGGGCCCCTGGCCCTGACTGCAAAAAATCCTTTTATCGAAGGATGGACCCCACACCGAAGTTGTTGCCACCTCAAACTTGTGCTGCCCTGATAGACCCAAGGGAGCCCGACAAACTGACATCAGGAACCTGGACTGCTGCGTTTTCTTTCCCAGGGAAAATGGAAAAAGGATGTGCCCAGGGGCCCCTGGCCCTGACTGCAAAGAATCCTTATATCGAAGGATGGACCCCACACCGAAGTTGTCCCCACCTCAAACTTGTGCTGCCCTGATAGACCCAAGGGAGCCCTACAAACTGACATCAGGAACCTGGACTGCTGAGTTTTCTTTCCCAGGGAAAATGGAAAAACGATGTGCCCAGGGTCCCCTGGCCCTGGGCTGGGGCCTCACTGCAAAGAATCCTTATATCGAAGGATGGACCCCACACCAAAGTTGTCCCCACCTCAAACTTGTGCTGCCCTGATAGACCCAAGCGAACCCTACAAACTGACATCAGGAACCTGGACTGCTGAGTTTTCTTTCCCAGGGAAAATGGAAAAAGGATGTGCCCGGGGGCCCCTGGCCGTGACTTCAAAGAATCCTTATATCGAAGGATGGACCCCACACCGAAGTTGTCCCCACCTCAAACTTGTGCTGCCCTGATAGACCCAAGGGAGCCCTACAAACTGACATCAGGAACCTGGACTGCTGAGTTTTCTTTCCCAGGGAAAATGGAAAAAGGATGTGCCCAGGGGCCCCTGGACCTGGGCTGGGGCCTCACTGCAAAGAATCCTTATATTGAAGGATGAACCCCACACCGAAGTTGTCCCCACCTCAAACTTGTGCTGCCCTGATAGACCCAAGGGAGCCCTACAAGCTGACATCACAAACCTGGACTGCTGAGTTTTCTTTCCCAGGGAAAATGGAAAAAGGATGTGCCCAGGGGCCCCTGGCCCTGACTGCAAAAAATCCTTTTATCGAAGGATGGACCCCACACCGAAGTTGTTGCCACCTCAAACTTGTGCTGCCCTGATAGACCCAAGGGAGCCCGACAAACTGACATCAGGAACCTGGACTGCTGCGTTTTCTTTCCCAGGGAAAATGGAAAAAGGATGTGCCCAGGGGCCCCTGGCCCTGGGCTGGGGCCTCACTGCAAAGAATCCTTATATCGAAGGATGAACCCCACACCGAAGTTGTCCCCACCTCAAACTTGTGCTGCCCTGATAGACCCAAGGGAGCCCTACAAGCTGACATCACAAACCTGGACTGCTGAGTTTTCTTTCCCAGGGAAAATGGAAAAAGGATGTGCCCAGGGGCCCCTGGCCCTGACTGCAAAAAATCCTTTTATCGAAGGATGGACCCCACACCGAAGTTGTTGCCACCTCAAACTTGTGCTGCCCTGATAGACCCAAGGGAGCCCGACAAACTGACATCAGGAACCTGGACTGCTGCGTTTTCTTTCCCAGGGAAAATGGAAAAAGGATGTGCCCAGGGGCCCCTGGCCCTGACTGCAAAGAATCCTTATATCGAAGGATGGACCCCACACCGAAGTTGTCCCCACCTCAAACTTGTGCTGCCCTGATAGACCCAAGGGAGCCCTACAAACTGACATCAGGAACCTGGACTGCTGAGTTTTCTTTCCCAGGGAAAATGGAAAAACGATGTGCCCAGGGTCCCCTGGCCCTGGGCTGGGGCCTCACTGCAAAGAATCCTTATATCGAAGGATGGACCCCACACCAAAGTTGTCCCCACCTCAAACTTGTGCTGCCCTGATAGACCCAAGCGAACCCTACAAACTGACATCAGGAACCTGGACTGCTGAGTTTTCTTTCCCAGGGAAAATGGAAAAAGGATGTGCCCGGGGGCCCCTGGCCGTGACTTCAAAGAATCCTTATATCGAAGGATGGACCCCACACCGAAGTTGTCCCCACCTCAAACTTGTGCTGCCCTGATAGACCCAAGGGAGCCCTACAAACTGACATCAGGAACCTGGACTGCTGAGTTTTCTTTCCCAGGGAAAATGGAAAAAGGATGTGCCCAGGGGCCCCTGGACCTGGGCTGGGGCCTCACTGCAAAGAATCCTTATATTGAAGGATGAACCCCACACCGAAGTTGTCCCCACCTCAAACTTGTGCTGCCCTGATAGACCCAAGGGAGCCCTACAAGCTGACATCACAAACCTGGACTGCTGAGTTTTCTTTCCCAGGGAAAATGGAAAAAGGATGTGCCCAGGGGCCCCTGGCCCTGACTGCAAAAAATCCTTTTATCGAAGGATGGACCCCACACCGAAGTTGTTGCCACCTCAAACTTGTGCTGCCCTGATAGACCCAAGGGAGCCCGACAAACTGACATCAGGAACCTGGACTGCTGCGTTTTCTTTCCCAGGGAAAATGGAAAAAGGATGTGCCCAGGGGCCCCTGGCCCTGACTGCAAAGAATCCTTATATCGAAGGATGGACCCCACACCGAAGTTGTCCCCACCTCAAACTTGTGCTGCCCTGATAGACCCAAGGGAGCCCTACAAACTGACATCAGGAACCTGGACTGCTGAGTTTTCTTTCCCAGGGAAAATGGAAAAACGATGTGCCCAGGGTCCCCTGGCCCTGGGCTGGGGCCTCACTGCAAAGAATCCTTATATCGAAGGATGGACCCCACACCAAAGTTGTCCCCACCTCAAACTTGTGCTGCCCTGATAGACCCAAGCGAACCCTACAAACTGACATCAGGAACCTGGACTGCTGAGTTTTCTTTCCCAGGGAAAATGGAAAAAGGATGTGCCCGGGGGCCCCTGGCCGTGACTTCAAAGAATCCTTATATCGAAGGATGGACCCCACACCGAAGTTGTCCCCACCTCAAACTTGTGCTGCCCTGATAGACCCAAGGGAGCCCTACAAACTGACATCAGGAACCTGGACTGCTGAGTTTTCTTTCCCAGGGAAAATGGAAAAAGGATGTGCCCAGGGGCCCCTGGCCCTGACTGCAAAAAATCCTTATATCGAAGGATGGACCCCACACCGAAGTTGTCCCCACCTCAAACTTGTGCTGCCTTGATAGACCCAAGGGAGCCCTACAAACTGACATCAGGAACCTGGACTGCTGAGTTTTCTTTCCCAGGGTAAATGGAAAAAGGATGTGCCCAGGGGCCCCTGGACCTGGGCTGGGGCCTCACTGCAAAGAATCCTTATATCGAAGGATGAACCCCACACCGAAGTTGTCCCCACCTCAAACTTGTGCTGCCCTGATAGACCCAAGGGAGCCCTACAAGCTGACATCACAAACCTGGACTGCTGAGTTTTCTTTCCCAGGGAAAATGGAAAAAGGATGTGCCCAGGGGCCCCTGGCCCTGACTGCAAAAAATCCTTATATCGAAGGATGGACCCCACACCGAAGTTGTCCCCACCTCAAACTTGTGCTGCCCTGATAGACCCAAGGCAGCCCTACAAACTGACATCAGGAACCTGGACTGCTGAGTTTTCTTTCCCAGGGAAAATGGAAAAAGGATGTGCCCAGGGGCCCCTGGCCCTGGGCCCCTGGCCCTGACTGCAAAAAATCCTTATATCGAAGGATGGACCTCACACCGAAGTTGTCCCCACCTCAAACTTGTGCTGCCCTGATAGACCCAAGGGAGCCCTACAAACTGACATCAGGAACCTGGACTGCTGAGTTTTCTTTCCCAGAGAAAATGGAAAAAGGATGTGCCCAGGGGCCCCTGGCCCTGGGCCCCTGGCCCTGACTGCAAAAAATCCTTATATCGAAGGATGGACCCCACACCGAAGTTGTCCCCACCTCAAACTTGTGCTGCCCTGATAGACCCAAGGGAGCCCTACAAACTGACAACAGGAACTTGGACTGCTGAGTTTTCTTTCCCAGGGAAAATGGAAAAAGGATGTGCCCAGGGGCCCCTGGCCATGACTGCAAAATTCCTTATATCGAAGGATGAACCCCAAACCGTAGTTGTCCCCACCTCAAACTTGTGCTACCCTGATAGACCCAAGGGAGCCCTACAAACTGACATCAGGAACCTGGACTGCTGAGTTTTCTTTCCCAGGGAAAATGGAAAAAGGATGTGCCCAGGGTCCCCTGGCCCTGGGCCCTTGGCCCTGACTGCAAAAACTCCTTATATCGAAGGATGGACCCCACACCGAAGTTGTCCCCACCTCAAACTTGTGCTGCCCTGATACACCCAAGGGAGCCCTACAAACTGACATCAGGAACCTGGACTGCTGAGTTTTCTTTCCCAGGGAAAATGGAAAAAGGATGTGCCCTGGGGCCCCTGGCCCTGGGCCCCAGGGCCTCACTGCAAAGAATCCTTATATCGAAGGATGGACCCCACACCGAAGTTGTCCCCACCTCAAACTTGTGCTGCCCTGATAGACCCAAGGGAGCCCTACAAACTGACATCAGGAACCTGGACTGCTGAGTTTTCTTTCCCAGGGAAAATGGAAAAAGGATGTGCCCAGGGGCCCCTGGCCCTGGGCTGGGGCCTCACTGCAAAGAATCCTTATATCGAAGGATGGACCCCACACCAAAGTTGTCCCCACCTCAAACTTGTGCTGCCCTGATAGACCCAAGCGAACCCTACAAACTGACATCAGGAACCTGGACTGCTGAGTTTTCTTTCCCAGGGAAAATGGAAAAAGGATGTGCCCTGGGGCCCCTGGCCCTGACTGCAAAAAATCCATATATCGAAGGATGGACCCCACACCGAAGTTGTCGCCACCTCAAACTTGTGCTGCCCTGATAGACCCAAGGGAGCCCTACAAACTGACATCAGGAACCTGGACTGCTGAGTTTTCTTTCCCAGGGAAAATGGAAAAAGGATGTGCCCAGGGGCCCCTGGCCCTGACTGCAAAAAATCCTTATATCGAAGGATGGACCCCACACCGAAGTTGTCGCCACCTCAAACTTGTGCTGCCCTGATAGACCCAAGGGAGCCCGACAAACTGACATCAGGAACCTGGACTGCTGCGTTTTCTTTCCCAGGGAAAATGGAAAAAGGATGTGCCCAGGGGCCCCTGGCCCTGACTGCAAAGAATCCTTATATCGAAGGATGGACCCCACACCGAAGTTGTCCCCACCTCAAACTTGTGCTGCCCTGATAGACCCAAGGGAGCCCTACAAACTGACATCAGGAACCTGGACTGCTGAGTTTTCTTTCCCAGGGAAAATGGAAAAAGGATGTGCCCGGGGGGCCCTGGCCCTGACAGAAAAATATCGTTATATCGAAGGATGGACCCCACACCGAAGTTGTCCCCACCTCAAACTTGTGCTGCCCTGATAGAACCATGGGAGCCCTACAAACTGACATCAGGAACCTGGACTGCTGAGTTTTCTTTCCCAGGGAAAATGGAAAAACGATGTGCCCAGGGTCCCCTGGCCCTGGGCTGGGGCCTCACTGCAAAGAATCCTTATATCGAAGGATGGACCCCACACCAAAGTTGTCCCCACCTCAAACTTGTGCTGCCCTGATAGACCCAAGCGAACCCTACAAACTGACATCAGGAACCTGGACTGCTGAGTTTTCTTTCCCAGGGAAAATGGAAAAAGGATGTGCCCGGGGGCCCCTGGCCGTGACTTCAAAGAATCCTTATATCGAAGGATGGACCCCACACCGAAGTTGTCCCCACCTCAAACTTGTGCTGCCCTGATAGACCCAAGGGAGCCCTACAAGCTGACATCACAAACCTGGACTGCTGAGTTTTCTTTCCCAGGGAAAATGGAAAAAGGATGTGCCCAGGGGCCCCTGGCCCTGACTGCAAAAAATCCTTTTATCGAAGGATGGACCCCACACCGAAGTTGTTGCCACCTCAAACTTGTGCTGCCCTGATAGACCCAAGGGAGCCCTACAAACTGACATCAGGAACCTGGACTGCTGAGTTTTCTTTCCCAGGGAAAATGGAAAAAGGATGTGCCCAGGGGCCCCTGGCCCTGACTGCAAAAAATCCTTATATCGAAGGATGGACCCCACACCGAAGTTGTCCCCACCTCAAACTTGTGCTGCCCTGATAGACCCAAGGCAGCCCTACAAACTGACATCAGGAACCTGGACTGCTGAGTTTTCTTTCCCAGGGAAAATGGAAAAAGGATGTGCCCAGGGGCCCCTGGCCCTGGGCCCCTGGCCCTGACTGCAAAAAATCCTTATATCGAAGGATGGAGCCCACACCGAAGTTGTCCCCACCTCAAACTTGTGCTGCCCTGATAGACCCAAGGGAGCCCTACAAACTGACATCAGGAACCTGGACTGCTGAGTTTTCTTTCCCAGGGAAAATGGAAAAAGGATGTGCCCAGGGGCCCCTGGCCCTGACTGCAAAAAATCCTTATATCGAAGGATGGACCCCACACCGAAGTTGTCCCCACCTCAAACTTGTGCTGCCCTGATACACCCAAGGGAGCCCTACAAACTGACATCAGGAACCTGGACTGCTGAGTTTTCTTTCCCAGGGAAAATGGAAAAAGGATGTGCCCAGGGGCCCCTGGCCATGACTGCAAAATTCCTTATATCGAAGGATGAACCCCAAACCGTAGTTGTCCCCACCTCAAACTTGTGCTGCCCTGATAGACACAAGGAAGCCCTACAAACTGACATCAGGAACCTGGACTGCTGAGTTTTCTTTCCCAGGGAAAATGGAAAAAGGATGTGCCCAGGGGCCCCTGGCCCTGACTGCAAAAAATCCTTATATCGAAGGATGGACCCCACACCGAAGTTGTCCCCACCTCAAACTTGTGCTGCCCTGATACACCCAAGGGAGCCCTACAAACTGACATCAGGAACCTGGACTGCTGAGTTTTCTTTCCCAGGGAAAATGGAAAAAGGATGTGCCCAGGGGCCCCTGGCCCTGACTGCAAAAAATCCTTATATCGAAGGATGGACCCCACACCGAAGTTGTCCCCACCTCAAACTTGTGCTGCCCTGATACACCCAAGGGAGCCCTACAAACTGACATCAGGAACCTGGACTGCTGAGTTTTCTTTCCCAGGGAAAATGGAAAAAGGATGTGCCCAGGGGCCCCTGGCCATGACTGCAAAATTCCTTATATCGAAGGATGAACCCCAAACCGTAGTTGTCCCCACCTCAAACTTGTGCTGCCCTGATAGACCCAAGGGAGCCCTACAAACTGACATCAGGAACCTGGACTGCTGAGTTTTCTTTCCCAGGGAAAATGGAAAAAGGATGTGCCCAGGGGCCCCTGGCCCTGACTGCAAAAAATCCTTACATCGAAGGATGAACCCCAAACCGTAGTTGTCCCCACCTCAAACTTGTGCTGCCCTGATAGACCCAAGGGAGCCCTACAAACGGACATCAGGAACCTGGACTGCTGAGTTTTCTTTCCCAGGGAAAATGGAAAAAGGATGTGCCCAGGGGCCCCTGGCCCTGACTGCAAAAAATCCTTATATCGAAGGATGGAGCCCACACCGAAGTTGTGACCACCTCAAACTTGTGCTGCCCTGATAGACCCAAGGGAGCCCTACAAACAGACATCAGGAACCTGGACTGCTGAGTTTTCTTTCCCAGGGAAAATGGAAAAAGGATGTGCCCAGGGGCCCCTGGCCCTGACTGCAAAAAATCATTATATCGAAGGATGGAGCCCACACTGAATTTGTCCCCACCTCAAACTTGTGCTGCCCTGATAGACCCAAGGGAGCCCTACAAACTGACATCAGGAACCTGGACTGCTGAGTTTTCTTTCCCAGGGAAAATGGAAAAAGGATGTGCCCAGGGGCCCCTGGCCCTGACTGCAAAAAATCATTATATCGAAGGATGGAGCCCAAACTGAATTTGTCCCCACCTCAAACTTGTGCTGCCCTGATACACCCAAGGGAGCCCTACAAACTGACATCAGGAACCTGGACTGCTGAGTTTTCTTTCCCAGGGAAAATGGCCAAAGGATGTGCCCAGGGGCCCTTGGCCCTGACTGCAAAAACTCCTTATATCGAAGGATGGACCCCACACCGAAGTTGTCCCCACCTCAAACTTGTGCTGCCCTGATAGACCCAAGGCAGCCCTACAAACTGACATCAGGAACCTGGACTGCTGAGTTTTCTTTCCCAGGGAAAATGGAAAAAGGATGTGCCCAGGGGCCCCTGGCCCTGGGCCCCTGGCCCTGACTGCAAAAACTCCTTATATCGAAGGATGGACCCCACACCAAAGTTGTCCCCACCTCAAACTTGTGCTGCCCTGATAGACCCAAGCGAACCCTACAAACTGACATCAGGAACCTGGACTGCTGAGTTTTCTTTCCCAGGGAAAATGGAAAAAGGATGTGCCCGGGGGCCCCTGGCCGTGACTTCAAAGAATCCTTATATCGAAGGATGGACCCCACACCGAAGTTGTCCCCACCTCAAACTTGTGCTGCCCTGATAGACCCAAGGGAGCCCTACAAGCTGACATCACAAACCTGGACTGCTGAGTTTTCTTTCCCAGGGAAAATGGAAAAAGGATGTGCCCAGGGGCCCCTGGCCCTGACTGCAAAAAATCCTTTTATCGAAGGATGGACCCCACACCGAAGTTGTTGCCACCTCAAACTTGTGCTGCCCTGATAGACCCAAGGGAGCCCTACAAACTGACATCAGGAACCTGGACTGCTGAGTTTTCTTTCCCAGGGAAAATGGAAAAAGGATGTGCCCAGGGGCCCCTGGCCCTGACTGCAAAAAATCCTTATATCGAAGGATGGACCCCACACCGAAGTTGTCCCCACCTCAAACTTGTGCTGCCCTGATAGACCCAAGGCAGCCCTACAAACTGACATCAGGAACCTGGACTGCTGAGTTTTCTTTCCCAGGGAAAATGGAAAAAGGATGTGCCCAGGGGCCCCTGGCCCTGGGCCCCTGGCCCTGACTGCAAAAAATCCTTATATCGAAGGATGGAGCCCACACCGAAGTTGTCCCCACCTCAAACTTGTGCTGCCCTGATAGACCCAAGGGAGCCCTACAAACTGACATCAGGAACCTGGACTGCTGAGTTTTCTTTCCCAGGGAAAATGGAAAAAGGATGTGCCCAGGGGCCCCTGGCCCTGACTGCAAAAAATCCTTATATCGAAGGATGGACCCCACACCGAAGTTGTCCCCACCTCAAACTTGTGCTGCCCTGATAGACACAAGGAAGCCCTACAAACTGACATCAGGAACCTGGACTGCTGAGTTTTCTTTCCCAGGGAAAATGGAAAAAGGATGTGCCCAGGGGCCCCTGGCCCTGACTGCAAAAAATCCTTATATCGAAGGATGGACCCCACACCGAAGTTGTCCCCACCTCAAACTTGTGCTGCCCTGATACACCCAAGGGAGCCCTACAAACGGACATCAGGAACCTGGACTGCTGAGTTTTCTTTCCCAGGGAAAATGGAAAAAGGATGTGCCCAGGGGCCCCTGGCCCTGACTGCAAAAAATCCTTATATCGAAGGATGGAGCCCACACCGAAGTTGTGACCACCTCAAACTTGTGCTGCCCTGATAGACCCAAGGGAGCCCTACAAACAGACATCAGGAACCTGGACTGCTGAGTTTTCTTTCCCAGGGAAAATGGAAAAAGGATGTGCCCAGGGGCCCCTGGCCCTGACTGCAAAAAATCCTTATATCGAAGGATGGAGCCCACACCGAAGTTGTGACCACCTCAAACTTGTGCTGCCCTGATAGACCCAAGGGAGCCCTACAAACAGACATCAGGAACCTGGACTGCTGAGTTTTCTTTCCCAGGGAAAATGGAAAAAGGATGTGCCCAGGGGCCCCTGGCCCTGACTGCAAAAAATCATTATATCGAAGGATGGAGCCCACACTGAATTTGTCCCCACCTCAAACTTGTGCTGCCCTGATAGACCCAAGGGAGCCCTACAAACTGACATCAGGAACCTGGACTGCTGAGTTTTCTTTCCCAGGGAAAATGGAAAAAGGATGTGCCCAGGGGCCCCTGGCCCTGACTGCAAAAAATCATTATATCGAAGGATGGAGCCCAAACTGAATTTGTCCCCACCTCAAACTTGTGCTGCCCTGATACACCCAAGGGAGCCCTACAAACTGACATCAGGAACCTGGACTGCTGAGTTTTCTTTCCCAGGGAAAATGGCCAAAGGATGTGCCCAGGGGCCCTTGGCCCTGACTGCAAAAACTCCTTATATCGAAGGATGGACCCCACACCGAAGTTGTCCCCACCTCAAACTTGTGCTGCCCTGATAGACCCAAGGCAGCCCTACAAACTGACATCAGGAACCTGGACTGCTGAGTTTTCTTTCCCAGGGAAAATGGAAAAAGGATGTGCCCAGGGGCCCCTGGCCCTGGGCCCCTGGCCCTGACTGCAAAAACTCCTTATATCGAAGGATGGACCCCACACTGAATTTGTCCCCACCTCAAACTTGTACTGCCCTGATAGACCCAAGGGAGCCCTACAAACTGACATCAGGAACCTGGACTGCTGAGTTTTCTTTCCCAGGGAAAATGGAAAAAGGCTGGGCCCAGGGGCCCCTGGCCCTGACTGCAAAAAATCCTTATATCAAAGGATGGACCCCACACCGAAGTTGTTGCCACCTCAAACTTGTGCTGCCCTGATAGACCCAAGGGAGCCCTACAAACTGACATCAGGAACCTGGACTGCTGAGTTTTCTTTCCCAGGGAAAATGGAAAAAGGATGTGCCCAGGGGCCCCTGGCCCTGAGCAGGGACCTCACTGCAAAGAATCCTTATATCGAAGGATGGACCCCACACCGAAGTTGTCCCCACCTCAAACTTGTGCTGCCCTGATAGACCCAAGGGAGCCCTACAAACTGACATCAGGAACCTGGACTGCTGAGTTTTCTTTCCCAGGGAAAATGGAAAAAGGATGTGCCCAGGGGCCCCTGGCCCTGGGCCCCTGGCCCTGACTGCAAAAAATCCTTATATCGAAGGATGGACCCCACACCGAAGTTGTCCCCACCTCAAACTTGTGCTGCCCTGATAGACCCAAGGGAGCCCTACAAACTGACATCAGGAACCTGGACTGCTGAGTTTTCTTTCCCAGGGAAAATGGAAAAAGGATGTGCCCAGGGGCCCCTGGCCCTGACTGCAAAAAATCCTTATATCGAAGGATGGAGCCCACACCGAAGTTGTCCCCACCTCAAACTTGTGCTGCCCTGATACACCCAAGGGAGCCCTACAAACTGACATCAGGAACCTGGACTGCTGAGTTTTCTTTCCCAGGGAAAATGGAAAAAGGATGTGCCCAGGGGCCCCTGGACCTGGGCTGGGGCCTCACTGCAAAGAATCCTTATATCGAAGGATGGACCCCACACCGAAGTTGTTGCCACCTCAAACTTGTGCTGCCCTGATAGACCCAAGGGAGCCCTACAAACTGACATCAGGAACCTGGACTGCTGAGTTTTCTTTCCCAGGGAAAATGGAAAAAGGATGTGCCCAGGGGCCCCTGCCCTGGTCCCTTGGCCCTGACTGCAAAAACTCCTTATATCGAAGGATGGACCCCACACCGAAGTTGTCCCCACCTCAAACTTGTGCTGCCCTGATACACCCAAGGGAGCCCTACAAACTGACATCAGGAACCTGGACTGCTGAGTTTTCTTTCCCAGGGAAAATGGAAAAAGGATGTGCCCAGGGGCCCCTGGCCCTGACTGCAAAAAATCCTTATATGGAAGGATGCACCCCACACCGAATTTGTCCCCACCTCAAACTTGTGCTGCCCTGATACACCCAAGGCAGCCCTACAAACTGACATCAAGAACCTGGACTGCTGAGTTTTCTTTCCCAGGGAAAATGGAAAAAGGATGTGCCCAGGGGTCCCTGGCCCTGACTGCAAAAAATCCTTATATCGAAGGATGGACCCCACACCGAAGTTGTCCCCACCTCAAACTTGTGCTGCCCTGATTGACCCAAGGGAGCCCTACAAACTGACATCAGGAACCTGGACTGCTGAGTTTTCTTTCCCAGGGAAAATGGAAAAAGGATGTGCCCAGGGGCCCCTGGACCTGGGCTGGGGCCTCACTGCAAAGAATCCTTATATCGAAGGATGGACCCCACACCGAAGTTGTCCCCACCTCAAACTTGTGCTGCCCTGATAGACCCAAGGGAGCCCTACAAACTGACATCAGGAACCTGGACTGCTGAGTTTTCTTTCCCAGGGAAAATGGAAAAAGGATGTGCCCAGGGGCCCCTGGCCCTGACTGCAAAAAATCCTTATATCGAAGGATGGAGCCCACACCGAAGTTGTCCCCACCTCAAACTTGTGCTGCCCTGATAGACCCAAGGGAGCCCTACAAACTGACATCAGGAACCTGGACTGCTGAGTTTTCTTTCCCAGGGAAAATGGAAAAAGGATGTGCCCAGGGGCCCCTGGCCCTGACTGCAAAAAATCCTTATATCGAAGGATGGAGCCCACACCGAAGTTGTGACCACCTCAAACTTGTGCTGCCCTGATAGACCCAAGGGAGCCCTACAAACTGACATCAGGAACCTGGACTGCTGAGTTTTCTTTCCCAGGGAAAATGGAAAAAGGATGTGCCCAGGGGCCCCTGGCCCTGACTGCAAAAAATCCTTATATCGAAGGATGGAGCCCACACCGAAGTTGTCCCCACCTCAAACTTGTGCTGCCCTGATAGACCCAAGGGAGCCCTACAAACTGACATCAGGAACCTGGACTGCTGAGTTTTCTTTCCCAGGGAAAATGGAAAAAGGATGTGCCCAGGGGCCCCTGGCCCTGACTGCAAAAAATCCTTTTATCGAAGGATGGACCCCACACCGAAGTTGTTGCCACCTCAAACTTGTGCTGCCCTGATAGACCCAAGGGAGCCCTACAAACTGACATCAGGAACCTGGACTGCTGAGTTTTCTTTCCCAGGGAAAATGGAAAAAGGATGTGCCCAGGGGCCCCTGGCCCTGACTGCAAAAAATCCTTATATCGAAGGATGGACCCCACACCGAAGTTGTCCCCACCTCAAACTTGTGCTGCCCTGATAGACCCAAGGCAGCCCTACAAACTGACATCAGGAACCTGGACTGCTGAGTTTTCTTTCCCAGGGAAAATGGAAAAAGGATGTGCCCAGGGGCCCCTGGCCCTGGGCCCCTGGCCCTGACTGCAAAAAATCCTTATATCGAAGGATGGACCTCACACCGAAGTTGTCCCCACCTCAAACTTGTGCTGCCCTGATAGACCCAAGGGAGCCCTACAAACTGACATCAGGAACCTGGACTGCTGAGTTTTCTTTCCCAGGGAAAATGGAAAAAGGATGTGCCCAGGGGCCCCTGGCCCTGACTGCAAAAACTCCTTATATCGAAGGATGGACCCCACACCGAAGTTGTCCCCACCTCAAACTTGTGCTGCCCTGATACACCCAAGGGAGCCCTACAAACTGACATCAGGAACCTGGACTGCTGAGTTTTCTTTCCCAGGGAAAATGGAAAAAGGATGTGCCCAGGGGCCCCTGGCCCTGGGCAGGGGCCTCACTGCAAAAAATCCTTATATCGAAGGATGGACCCCACACCGAAGTTGTCCCCACCTCAAACTTGTGCTGCCCTGATAGACCCAAGGGAGCCCTACAAACTGACATCAGGAACCTGGACTGCTGAGTTTTCTTTCCCAGGGAAAATGGAAAAAGGATGTGCCCAGGGGCCCCTGGCCCTGACTGCAAAGAATCCTTATATCGAAGGATGGAGCCTAGACCGAAGTTGTCCCCACCTGAAACTTGTGCTGCCCTGATAGACCCAAGGGAGCCCTACAAACTGACATCAGGAACCTGGACTGCTGAGTTTTCTTTCCCAGGGAAAATGGAAAAAGGATGTGCCCAGGGGCCCCTGGCCATGACTGCAAAATTCCTTATATCGAAGGATGAACCCCAAACCGTAGTTGTCCCCACCTCAAACTTGTGCTGCCCTGATAGACCCAAGGGAGCCCTACAAACTGACATCAGGAACCTGGACTGCTGAGTTTTCTTTCCCAGGGAAAATGGAAAAAGGATGTGCCCAGGGGCCCCTGGCCCTGACTGCAAAAAATCCTTATATCGAAGGATGGACCCCACACCGAAGTTGTCCCCACCTCAAACTTGTGCTGCCCTGATAGACCCAAGGGAGCCCTACAAACTGACATCAGGAACCTGGACTGCTGAGTTTTCTTTCCCAGGGAAAATGGAAAAAGGATGTGCCCAGGGGCCCCTGGCCCTGACTGCAAAAAATCCTTATATCGAAGGATGGAGCCCACACCGAAGTTGTGACCACCTCAAACTTGTGCTGCCCTGATAGACCCAAGGGAGCCCTACAAACAGACATCAGGAACCTGGACTGCTGAGTTTTCTTTCCCAGGGAAAATGGAAAAAGGATGTGCCCAGGGGCCCCTGGCCCTGACTGCAAAAAATCATTATATCGAAGGATGGAGCCCACACTGAATTTGTCCCCACCTCAAACTTGTGCTGCCCTGATAGACCCAAGGGAGCCCTACAAACTGACATCAGGAACCTGGACTGCTGAGTTTTCTTTCCCAGGGAAAATGGAAAAAGGATGTGCCCAGGGGCCCCTGGCCCTGACTGCAAAAAATTATATATCGAAGGATGGAGCCCAAACTGAATTTGTCCCCACCTCAAACTTGTGCTGCCCTGATACACCCAAGGGAGCCCTACAAACTGACATCAGGAACCTGGACTGCTGAGTTTTCTTTCCCAGGGAAAATGGCCAAAGGATGTGCCCAGGGGCCCCTGGCCCTGACTGCAAAAACTCCTTATATCGAAGGATGGAGCCCACACCGAAGTTGTCCCCACCTCAAACTTGTGCTGCCCTGATAGACCCAAGGCAGCCCTACAAACTGACATCAGGAACCTGGACTGCTGAGTTTTCTTTCCCAGGGAAAATGGAAAAAGGATGTGCCCAGGGGCCCCTGGCCCTGGGCCCCTGGCCCTGACTGCAAAAACTCCTTATATCGAAGGATGGACCCCACACTGAATTTGTCCCCACCTCAAACTTGTACTGCCCTGATAGACCCAAGGGAGCCCTACAAACTGACATCAGGAACCTGGACTGCTGAGTTTTCTTTCCCAGGGAAAATGGAAAAAGGCTGGGCCCAGGGGCCCCTGGCCCTGACTTCAAAAAATCCTTATATCAAAGGATGGACCCCACACCGAAGTTGTTGCCACCTCAAACTTGTGCTGCCCTGATAGACCCAAGGGAGCCCTACAAACTGACATCAGGAACCTGGACTGCTGAGTTTTCTTTCCCAGGGAAAATGGAAAAAGGATGTGCCCAGGGGCCCCTGGCCCTGACTGCAAAAAATCCTTATATCGAAGGATGGACCCCACACCGAAGTTGTCCCCACCTCAAACTTGTGCTGCCCTGATAGACCCAAGGCAGCCCTACAAACTGACATCAGGAACCTGGACTGCTGAGTTTTCTTTCCCAGGGAAAATGGAAAAAGGATGTGCCCAGGGGCCCCTGGCCCTGGGCCCCTGGCCCTGACTGCAAAAAATCCTTATATCGAAGGATGGACCTCACACCGAAGTTGTCCCCACCTCAAACTTGTGCTGCCCTGATAGACCCAAGGGAGCCCTACAAACTGACATCAGGAACCTGGACTGCTGAGTTTTCTTTCCCAGGGAAAATGGAAAAAGGATGTGCCCAGGGGCCCCTGGCCCTGACTGCAAAAACTCCTTATATCGAAGGATGGACCCCACACCGAAGTTGTCCCCACCTCAAACTTGTGCTGCCCTGATACACCCAAGGGAGCCCTACAAACTGACATCAGGAACCTGGACTGCTGAGTTTTCTTTCCCAGGGAAAATGGAAAAAGGATGTGCCCAGGGGCCCCTGGCCCTGGGCAGGGGCCTCACTGCAAAAAATCCTTATATCGAAGGATGGACCCCACACCGAAGTTGTCCCCACCTCAAACTTGTGCTGCCCTGATAGACCCAAGGGAGCCCTACAAACTGACATCAGGAACCTGGACTGCTGAGTTTTCTTTCCCAGGGAAAATGGAAAAAGGATGTGCCCAGGGGCCCCTGGCCCTGACTGCAAAGAATCCTTATATCGAAGGATGGAGCCTAGACCGAAGTTGTCCCCACCTGAAACTTGTGCTGCCCTGATAGACCCAAGGGAGCCCTACAAACTGACATCAGGAACCTGGACTGCTGAGTTTTCTTTCCCAGGGAAAATGGAAAAAGGATGTGCCCAGGGGCCCCTGGCCATGACTGCAAAATTCCTTATATCGAAGGATGAACCCCAAACCGTAGTTGTCCCCACCTCAAACTTGTGCTGCCCTGATAGACCCAAGGGAGCCCTACAAACTGACATCAGGAACCTGGACTGCTGAGTTTTCTTTCCCAGGGAAAATGGAAAAAGGATGTGCCCAGGGGCCCCTGGCCCTGACTGCAAAAAATCCTTATATCGAAGGATGGACCCCACACCGAAGTTGTCCCCACCTCAAACTTGTGCTGCCCTGATAGACCCAAGGGAGCCCTACAAACTGACATCAGGAACCTGGACTGCTGAGTTTTCTTTCCCAGGGAAAATGGAAAAAGGATGTGCCCAGGGGCCCCTGGCCCTGACTGCAAAAAATCCTTATATCGAAGGATGGAGCCCACACCGAAGTTGTGACCACCTCAAACTTGTGCTGCCCTGATAGACCCAAGGGAGCCCTACAAACAGACATCAGGAACCTGGACTGCTGAGTTTTCTTTCCCAGGGAAAATGGAAAAAGGATGTGCCCAGGGGCCCCTGGCCCTGACTGCAAAAAATCATTATATCGAAGGATGGAGCCCACACTGAATTTGTCCCCACCTCAAACTTGTGCTGCCCTGATAGACCCAAGGGAGCCCTACAAACTGACATCAGGAACCTGGACTGCTGAGTTTTCTTTCCCAGGGAAAATGGAAAAAGGATGTGCCCAGGGGCCCCTGGCCCTGACTGCAAAAAGTTATATATCGAAGGATGGAGCCCAAACTGAATTTGTCCCCACCTCAAACTTGTGCTGCCCTGATACACCCAAGGGAGCCCTACAAACTGACATCAGGAACCTGGACTGCTGAGTTTTCTTTCCCAGGGAAAATGGCCAAAGGATGTGCCCAGGGGCCCCTGGCCCTGACTGCAAAAACTCCTTATATCGAAGGATGGAGCCCACACCGAAGTTGTCCCCACCTCAAACTTGTGCTGCCCTGATAGACCCAAGGCAGCCCTACAAACTGACATCAGGAACCTGGACTGCTGAGTTTTCTTTCCCAGGGAAAATGGAAAAAGGATGTGCCCAGGGGCCCCTGGCCCTGGGCCCCTGGCCCTGACTGCAAAAACTCCTTATATCGAAGGATGGACCCCACACTGAATTTGTCCCCACCTCAAACTTGTACTGCCCTGATAGACCCAAGGGAGCCCTACAAACTGACATCAGGAACCTGGACTGCTGAGTTTTCTTTCCCAGGGAAAATGGAAAAAGGCTGGGCCCAGTGGCCCCTGGCCCTGACTTCAAAAAATCCTTATATCAAAGGATGGACCCCACACCGAAGTTGTTGCCACCTCAAACTTGTGCTGCCCTGATAGACCCAAGGGAGCCCTACAAACTGACATCAGGAACCTGGACTGCTGAGTTTTCTTTCCCAGGGAAAATGGAAAAAGGATGTGCCCAGGGGCCCCTGGCCCTGACTGCAAAAAATCCTTATATCGAAGGATGGAGCCCACACCGAAGTTGTCCCCACCTCAAACTTGTGCTGCCCTGATAGACCCAAGGCAGCCCTACAAACTGACATCAGGAACATGGACTGCTGAGTTTTCTTTCCCAGGGAAAATGGAAAAAGGATGTGCCCAGGGGCCCCTGGCCCTGACTGCAAAAAATCCTTATATCGAAGGATGGAGCCCACACCGAAGTTGTGACCACCTCAAACTTGTACTGCCCTGATAGACCCAAGGGAGCCCTACAAACTGACATCAGGAACCTGGACTGCTGAGTTTTCTTTCCCAGGGAAAATGGAAAAAGGATGTGCCCAGGGGCCCCTGGCCCTGACTGCAAAAACTCCTTATATCGAAGGATGGACCCCACACCGAAGTTGTCCCCACCTCAAACTTGTGCTGCCCTGATAGACCCAAGGGAGCCCTACAAACTGACATCAGGAACCTGGACTGCTGAGTTTTCTTTCCCAGGGAAAATGGAAAAAGGATGTGCCCAGGGGCCCCTGGCCCTGAGCAGGGACCTCACTGCAAAGAATCCTTATATCGAAGGATGGACCCCACACCGAAGTTGTCCCCACCTCAAACTTGTGCTGCCCTGATAGACCCAAGGGAGCCCTACAAACTGACATCAGGAACCTGGACTGCTGAGTTTTCTTTCCCAGGGAAAATGGAAAAAGGATGTGCCCAGGGGCCCCTGGCCCTGGGCCCCTGGCCCTGACTGCAAAAAATCCTTATATCGAAGGATGGACCCCACACCGAAGTTGTCCCCACCTCAAACTTGTGCTGCCCTGATAGACCCAAGGGAGCCCTACAAACTGACATCAGGAACCTGGACTGCTGAGTTTTCTTTCCCAGGGAAAATGGAAAAAGGATGTGCCCAGGGGCCCCTGGCCCTGACTGCAAAAAATCCTTATATCGAAGGATGGAGCCCACACCGAAGTTGTCCCCACCTCAAACTTGTGCTGCCCTGATACACCCAAGGGAGCCCTACAAACTGACATCAGGAACCTGGACTGCTGAGTTTTCTTTCCCAGGGAAAATGGAAAAAGGATGTGCCCAGGGGCCCCTGGACCTGGGCTGGGGCCTCACTGCAAAGAATCCTTATATCGAAGGATGGACCCCACACCGAAGTTGTTGCCACCTCAAACTTGTGCTGCCCTGATAGACCCAAGGGAGCCCTACAAACTGACATCAGGAACCTGGACTGCTGAGTTTTCTTTCCCAGGGAAAATGGAAAAAGGATGTGCCCAGGGGCCCCTGCCCTGGGCCCTTGGCCCTGACTGCAAAAACTCCTTATATCGAAGGATGGACCCCACACCGAAGTTGTCCCCACCTCAAACTTGTGCTGCCCTGATACACCCAAGGGAGCCCTACAAACTGACATCAGGAACCTGGACTGCTGAGTTTTCTTTCCCAGGGAAAATGGAAAAAGGATGTGCCCAGGGGCCCCTGGCCCTGACTGCAAAAAATCCTTATATCGAAGGATGCACCCCACACCGAATTTGTCCCCACCTCAAACTTGTGCTGCCCTGATACACCCAAGGCAGCCCTACAAACTGACATCAAGAACCTGGACTGCTGAGTTTTCTTTCCCAGGGAAAATGGAAAAAGGATGTGCCCAGGGGCCCCTGGCCCTGACTGCAAAAAATCCTTATATCGAAGGATGGAGCCCACACCGAAGTTCTCCCCACCTCAAACTTGTGCTGCCCTGATTGACCCAAGGGAGCCCTACAAACTGACATCAGGAACCTGGACTGCTGAGTTTTCTTTCCCAGGGAAAATGGAAAAAGGATGTGCCCAGGGGCCCCTGGACCTGGGCTGGGGCCTCACTGCAAAGAATCCTTATATCGAAGGATGGACCCCACACCGAAGTTGTCCCCACCTCAAACTTGTGCTGCCCTGATAGACCCAAGGGAGCCCTACAAACTGACATCAGGAACCTGGACTGCTGAGTTTTCTTTCCCAGGGAAAATGGAAAAAGGATGTGCCCAGGGGCCCCTGGCCCTGACTGCAAAAAATCCTTATATCGAAGGATGGAGCCCACACCGAAGTTGTCCCCACCTCAAACTTGTGCTGCCCTGATAGACCCAAGGGAGCCCTACAAACGGACATCAGGAACCTGGACTGCTGAGTTTTCTTTCCCAGGGAAAATGGAAAAAGGATGTGCCCAGGGGCCCCTGGCCCTGACTGCAAAAAATCCTTATATCGAAGGATGGAGCCCACACCGAAGTTGTGACCACCTCAAACTTGTGCTGCCCTGATAGACCCAAGGGAGCCCTACAAACTGACATCAGGAACCTGGACTGCTGAGTTTTCTTTTCCAGGGAAAATGGAAAAAGGATGTGCCCAGGGGCCCCTGGCCCTGACTGCAAAAAATCCTTATATCGAAGGATGGAGCCCACACCGAAGTTGTCCCCACCTCAAACTTGTGCTGCCCTGATAGACCCAAGGGAGCCCTACAAACTGACATCAGGAACCTGGACTGCTGAGTTTTCTTTCCCAGGGAAAATGGAAAAAGGATGTGCCCAGGGGCCCCTGGCCCTGACTGCAAAAAATCCTTATATCGAAGGATGGACCCCACACCGAAGTTGTCCCCACCTCAAACTTGTGCTGCCCTGATAGACCCAAGGGAGCCCTACAAACTGACATCAGGAACCTGGACTGCTGAGTTTTCTTTCCCAGGGAAAATGGAAAAAGGATGTGCCCAGGGGCCCCTGGCCCTGACTGCAAAAAATCCTTATATCGAAGGATGGAGCCCACACCGAAGTTGTGACCACCTCAAACTTGTACTGCCCTGATAGACACAAGGAAGCCCTACAAACTGACATCAGGAACCTGGACTGCTGAGTTTTCTTTCCCAGGGAAAATGGAAAAAGGATGTGCCCAGGGGCCCCTGGCCCTGACTGCAAAAAATCCTTATATCGAAGGATGGAGCCCACACTGAAGTTGTCCCCACCTAAAACTTGTGCTGCCCTGATAGACCCAAGGGAGCCCTACAAACTGACATCAGGAACCTGGACTGCTGAGTTTTCTTTCCCAGGGAAAATGGAAAAAGGATGTGCCCAGGGGCCCCTGGCCCTGGGCCCCTGGCCCTGACTGCAAAAAATCCTTATATCGAAGGATGGACCTCACACCGAAGTTGTCCCCACCTCAAACTTGTGCTGCCCTGATAGACCCAAGGGAGCCCTACAAACTGACAGCAGGAACCTGGACTGCTGAGTTTTCTTTCCCAGGGAAAATGGAAAAAGGATGTGCCCAGGGGCCCCTGGCCCTGACTGCAAAAACTCCTTATATCGAAGGATGGACCCCACACCGAAGTTGTCCCCACCTCAAACTTGTGCTGCCCTGATACACCCAAGGGAGCCCTACAAACTGACATCAGGAACCTGGACTGCTGAGTTTTCTTTCCCAGGGAAAATGGAAAAAGGATGTGCCCAGGGGCCCCTGGCCCTGGGCCCTTGGCCCTGACTGCAAAAACTCCTTATATCGAAGGATGGACCCCACACCGAAGTTGTCCCCACCTCAAACTTGTGCTGCCCTGATACCCCCAAGGGAGCCCTACAAACTGACATCAGGAACCTGGACTGCTGAGTTTTCTTTCCCAGGGAAAATGGAAAAAGGATGTGCCCAGGGGCCCCTGGCCCTGGGCAGGGGCCTCACTGCAAAAAATCCTTATATCGAAGGATGGAGCCCACACCGAAGTTGTCCCCACCTCAAACTTGTGCTGCCCTGATACCCCCAAGGGAGCCCTACAAACTGACATCAGGAACCTGGACTGCTGAGTTTTCTTTCCCAGGGAAAATGGAAAAAGGATGTGCCCAGGGGCCCCTGGCCCTGACTGCAAAAAATCCTTATATCGAAGGATGGAGCCCACACCGATGTTTTCCCCACCTCAAACTTGTGCTGCCCTGATAGACCCAAGGGAGCCCTACAAACGGACATCAGGAACCTGGACTGCTGAGTTTTCTTTCCCAGGGAAAATGGAAAAAGGATGTGCCCAGGGGCCCCTGGCCCTGACTGCAAAAAATCCTTATATCGAAGGATGGAGCCCACACCGAAGTTGTGACCACCTCAAACTTGTGCTGCCCTGATAGACCCAAGGCAGCCCTACAAACTGACATCAGGAACCTGGACTGCTGAGTTTTCTTTCCCAGGGAAAATGGAAAAAGGATGTGCCCAGGGGCCCCTGGCCCTGACTGCAAAAAATCCTTATATCGAAGGATGGAGCCCACACCGAAGTTGTGACCACCTCAAACTTGTGCTGCCCTGATACACCCAAGGGAGCCCTACAAACTGACATCAGGAACCTGGACTGCTGAGTTTTCTTTCCCAGGGAAAATGGAAAAAGGATGTGCCCAGGGGCCCCTGGCCCTGACTTCAAAAAATCCTTATATCGAAGGATGGACCCCACACCGAAGTTGTCCCCACCTCAAACTTGTGCTGCCCTGATACACCCAAGGGAGCCCTACAAACTGACATCAGGAACCTGGACTGCTGAGTTTTCTTTCCCAGGGAAAATGGAAAAAGGATGTGCCCAGGGGCCCCTGGCCCTGACTGCAAAAAATCCTTATATCGAAGGATGGAGCCCACACCGAAGTTGTGACCACCTCAAACTTGTACTGCCCTGATAGACACAAGGAAGCCCTACAAACTGACATCAGGAACCTGGACTGCTGAGTTTTCTTTCCCAGGGAAAATGGAAAAAGGATGTGCCCAGGGGCCCCTGGCCCTGACTGCAAAAAATCCTTATATCGAAGGATGGAGCCCACACTGAAGTTGTCCCCACCTAAAACTTGTGCTGCCCTGATAGACCCAAGGGAGCCCTACAAACTGACATCAGGAACCTGGACTGCTGAGTTTTCTTTCCCAGGGAAAATGGAAAAAGGATGGGCCCAGGGGCCCCTGGCCCTGGGCAGGGGCCTCACTGCAAAAAATCCTTATATCGAAGGATGGAGCCCACACCGAATTTGTCCCCACCTCAAACTTGTGCTGCCCTGATACACCCAAGGCAGCCCTACAAACTGACATCAGGAACCTGGACTGCTGAGTTTTCTTTCCCAGGGAAAATGGAAAAAGGATGTGCCCAGGGGCCCCTGGCCCTGACTGCAAAAAATCCTTATATCGAAGGATGGACCCCACACCGAAGATGTCCCCACCTCAAACTTGTGCTGCCCTGATTGACCCAAGGGAGCCCTACAAACTGACATCAGGAACCTGGACTGCTGAGTTTTCTTTCCCAGGGAAAATGGAAAAAGGATGTGCCCAGGGGCCCCTGGCCCTGACTGCAAAAAATCCTTATATCGAAGGATGGAGCCCACACCGAAGTTGTCCCCACCTCAAACTTGTGCTGCCCTGATAGACCCAAGGGAGCCCTACAAACTGACATCAGGAACCTGGACTGCTGAGTTTTCTTTCCCAGGGAAAATGGAAAAAGGATGTGCCCAGGGGCCCCTGGCCCTGACTGCAAAAAATCCTTATATCGAAGGATGGAGCCCACACCGAAGTTGTCCCCACCTCAAACTTGTGCTGCCCTGATAGACCCAAGGGAGCCCTACAAACGGACATCAGGAACCTGGACTGCTGAGTTTTCTTTCCCAGGGAAAATGGAAAAAGGATGTGCCCAGGGGCCCCTGGCCCTGACTGCAAAAAATCCTTATATCGAAGGATGGAGCCCACACCGAAGTTGTGACCACCTCAAACTTGTGCTGCCCTGATAGACCCAAGGGAGCCCTACAAACTGACATCAGGAACCTGGACTGCTGAGTTTTCTTTCCCAGGGAAAATGGAAAAAGGATGTGCCCAGGGGCCCCTGGCCCTGACTGCAAAAAATCCTTATATCGAAGGATGGAGCCCACACCGAATTTGTCCCCACCTCAAACTTGTGCTGCCCTGATACACCCAAGGCAGCCCTACAAACTGACATCAAGAACCTGGACTGCTGAGTTTTCTTTCCCAGGGAAAATGGAAAAAGGATGTGCCCAGGGGCCCCTGGCCCTGACTGCAAAAAATCCTTATATCGAAGGATGGACCCCACACCGAAGTTGTCCCCACCTCAAACTTGTGCTGCCCTGATAGACCCAAGGGAGCCCTACAAACGGACATCAGGAACCTGGACTGCTGAGTTTTCTTTCCCAGGGAAAATGGAAAAAGGATGTGCCCAGGGGCTCCTGGCCCTGACTGCAAAAAATCCTTATATCGAAGGATGGACCCCACACCGAAGTTGTCCCCACCTCAAACTTGTGCTGCCCTGATAGACCCAAGGGAGCCCTACAAACTGACATCAGGAACCTGGACTGCTGAGTTTTCTTTCCCAGGGAAAATGGAAAAAGGATGTGCCCAGGGGCCCCTGGCCCTGACTGCAAAAAATCCTTATATCGAAGGATGGACCCCACACCGAAGTTGTCCCCACCTCAAACTTGTGCTGCCCTGATAGACCCAAGGGAGCCCTACAAACTGACATCAGGAACCTGGACTGCTGAGTTTTCTTTCCCAGGGTAAATGGCCAAAGGTTGTGCCCAGGGGCCCCTGGCCCTGACTGCAAAAAATCCTTATATCGAAGGATGGATCCCACACCGAAGTTGTCCCCACCTCAAACTTGTGCTGCCCTGATAGACCCAAGGCAGCCCTACAAACTGACATCAGGAACCTGGACTGCTGAGTTTTCTTTCCCAGGGAAAATGGAAAAAGGATGTGCCCAGGGGCCCCTGGCCCTGACTGCAAAAAATCCTTATATCGAAGGATGGACCCCACACCGAAGTTGTCCCCACCTCAAACTTGTGCTGCCCTGATAGACCCAAGGGAGCCCTACAAACTGACATCAGGAACCTGGACTGCTGAGTTTTCTTTCCCAGGGAAAATGGAAAAAGGATGTGCCCAGGGGCCCCTGGCCCTGACTGCAAAAAATCCTTATATCGAAGGATGGAGCCCACACCGAAGTTGTCCCCACCTCAAACTTGTGCTGCCCTGATAGACCCAAGGCAGCCCTACAAACTGACATCAGGAACCTGGACTGCTGAGTTTTCTTTCCCAGGGAAAATGGAAAAAGGATGTGCTCAGGGGCCCCTGGCCCTGACTGCAAAAAATCCTTATATCGAAGGATGGAGCCCACACCGAAGTTGTCCCCACCTCAAACTTGTGCTGCCCTGATAGACCCAAGGGAGCCCTACAAACTGACATCAGGAACCTGGACTGCTGAGTTTTCTTTCCCAGGGAAAATGGAAAAAGGATGTGCCCAGGGGCCCCTGGCCCTGACTGCAAAAAATCCTTATATCGAAGGATGGAGCCCACACCGAAGTTGTCCCCACCTCAAACTTGTGCTGCCCTGATAGACCCAAGGGAGCCCTACAAACTGACATCAGGAACCTGGACTGCTGAGTTTTCTTTCCCAGGGAAAATGGAAAAAGGATGTGCCCAGGGGCACCTGGCCCTGACTGCAAAAAATCCTTATATCGAAGGATGGAGCCCACACCGAAGTTGTCCCCACCTCAAACTTGTGCTGCCCTGATACACACAAGGGAGCCCTACAAAGTGACATCAGGAACCTGGACTGCTGAGTTTTCTTTCCCAGGGAAAATGGAAAAAGGATGTGCCCAGGGGGCCCTGGCCCTGGGCTGGGGCCTCACTGCAAAGAATCCTTATATCGAAGGATGGACCCCACACCAAAGTTGTCCCCACCTCAAACTTGTGCTGCCCTGATAGACCCAAGGGAGCCCTACAAACTGACATCAGGAACCTGGACTGCTGAGTTTTCTTTCCCAGGGAAAATGGAAAAAGGATGTGCCCAGGGGCCCCTGGCCCTGACTGCAAAAAATCCTTATATCGAAGGATGGACCCCACACCGAAGTGGTCCCCACCTCAAACTTGTGCTGCCCTGATAGACCCAAGGGAGCCCTACAAACTGACATCAGGAACCTGGACTGCTGAGTTTTCTTTCCCAGGGAAAATGGAAAAAGGATGTGCCCAGGGGGCCCTGGCCCTGGGCTGGGGCCTCACTGCAAAAATCCTTATATCGAAGGATGGAGCCCACACCAAAGTTGTCCCCACCTCAAACTTGTGCTGCCCTGATAGACCCAAGGGAGCCCTACAAACTGACATCAGGAACCTGGACTGCTGAGTTTTCTTTCCCAGGGAAAATGGAAAAAGGATGGGCCCAGGGGCCCCTGGCCCTGATTGCAAAAAATCCTTATATCGAAGGATGGACCTCACACCGAAGTTGTCCCCACCTCAAACTTGTGCTGCCCTGATAGACCCAAGGGAGCCCTACAAACTGACATCAGGAACCTGGACTGCTGAGTTTTCTTTCCCAGGGAAAATGGAAAAAGGTTGTGCCCAGGGGCCCCTGGCCCTGGGCTGGGACCTCACTGCAAAAAATCCTTATATCGAAGGATGGAGCCCACACCGAAGTTGTCCCCACCTCAAACTTGTGCTGCCCTGATAGACCCAAGGGAGCCCTACAAACTGACATCAGGAACCTGGACTGCTGAGTTTTCTTTCCCAGGGAAAATGGAAAAAGGATGTGCCCAGGGGCCCCTGGCCCTGACTGCAAAAAATCCTTATATCGAAGGATGGAGCCCACACCGAAGTTGTCCCCACCTCAAACTTGTGCTGCCCTGATAGACCCAAGGGAGCCCTACAAACTGACATCAGGAACCTGGACTGCTGAGTTTTCTTTCCCAGGGAAAATGGAAAAAGGATGTGCCCAGGGGCCCCTGGCCCTGACTGCAAAAAATCCTTATATCGAAGGATGGAGCCCACACCGAAGTTGTCCCCACCTCAAACTTGTGCTGCCCTGATAGACCCAAGGGAGCCCTACAAACTGACATCAGGAACCTGGACTGCTGAGTTTTCTTTCCCAGGGAAAATGGAAAAAGGATGTGCCCAGGGGCCCCTGGCCCTGACTGCAAAGAATCCTTATATCGAAGGATGGAGCCCACACCAAAGTTGTCCCCACCTCAAACTTGTGCTGCCCTGATACACCCAAGGGAGCCCTACAAACTGACATCAGGAACCTGGACTGCTGAGTTTTCTTTCCCAGGGAAAATGGAAAAAGGATGTGCCCAGGGGCCCCTGGCCCTGACTGCAAAAAATCCTTATATCGAAGGATGGACCCCACACCGAAGTTGTCCCCACCTCAAACTTGTGCTGCCCTGATAGACCCAAGGGAGCCCTACAAACTGACATCAGGAACCTGGACTGCTGAGTTTTCTTTTCCAGGGAAAATGGAAAAAGGATGTGCCCAGGGGCCCCTGGCCCTGACTGCAAAAAATCCTTATATCGAAGGATGGAGCCCACACCGAAGTTGTCCCCACCTCAAACTTGTGCTGCCCTGATAGACCCAAGGGAGCCCTACAAACTGACATCAGGAACCTGGACTGCTGAGTTTTCTTTCCCAGGGAAAATGGAAAAAGGATGTGCTCAGGGGCCCCTGGCCCTGACTGCAAAAAATCCTTATATCGAAGGATGGAGCCCACACCGAAGTTGTCCCCACCTCAAACTTGTGCTGCCCTGATAGACCCAAGGGAGCCCTACAAACTGACATCAGGAACCTGGACTGCTGAGTTTTCTTTCCCAGGGAAAATGGAAAAAGGATGTGCCCAGGGGCACCTGGCCCTGACTGCAAAAAATCCTTATATCGAAGGATGGACCCCACACCGAAGTTGTCCCCACCTCAAACTTGTGCTGCCCTGATAGACCCAAGGGAGCCCTACAAACTGACATCAGGAACCTGGACTGCTGAGTTTTCTTTCCCAGGGAAAATGGCCAAAGGATGTGCCCAGGGGCCCCTGGCCCTGACTGCAAAAAATCCTTATATCGAAGGATGGACCCCACACCGAAGTTGTCCCCACCTCAAACTTGTGCTGCCCTGATAGACCCAAAGGAGCCCTACAAAGTGACATCAGGAACCTGGACTGCTGAGTTTTCTTTCCCAGGGAAAATGGAAAAAGGATGTGCCCAGGGGGCCCTGGCCCTGGGCTGGGGCCTCACTGCAAAGAATCCTTATATCGAAGGATGGAGCCCACACCAAAGTTGTCCCCACCTCAAACTTGTGCTGCCCTGATAGACCCAAGGGAGCCCTACAAACTGACATCAGGAACCTGGACTGCTGAGTTTTCTTTCCCAGGGAAAATGGAAAAAGGATGTGCCCAGGGGCCCCTGGCCCTGACTGCAAAAAATCCTTATATCGAAGGATGGACCCCACACCGAAGTGGTCCCCACCTCAAACTTGTGCTGCCCTGATAGACCCAAGGGAGCCCTACAAACTGACATCAGGAACCTGGACTGCTGAGTTTTCTTTCCCAGGGAAAATGGAAAAAGGATGTGCCCAGGGGGCCCTGGCCCTCGGCTGGGGCCTCACTGCAAAGAATCCTTATATCGAAGGATGGAGCCCACACCAAAGTTGTCCCCACCTCAAACTTGTGCTGCCCTGATAGACCCAAGGGAGCCCTACAAACTGACATCAGGAACCTGGACTGCTGAGTTTTCTTTCCCAGGGAAAATGGCCAAAGGATGTGCCCAGGGGCCCCTGGCCCTGACTGCAAAAAATCCTTATATCGAAGGATTGACCCCACACCGAAGTGGTCCCCACCTCAAACTTGTGCTGCCCTGATAGACCCAAGGGAGCCCTACAAACTGACATCAGGAACCTGGACTGCTGAGTTTTCTTTCCCAGGGAAAATGGAAAAAGGATGTGCCCAGGGGGCCCTGGCCATGGGCTGGGGCCTCACTGCAAAGAATCCTTATATCGAAGGATGGAGCCCACACCAAAGTTGTCCCCACCTCAAACTTGTGCTGCCCTGATAGACCCAAGGGAGCCCTACAAACTGACATCAGGAACCTGGACTGCTGAGTTTTCTTTCCCAGGGAAAATGGAAAAAGTTTGTGACCAGGGGCCCCTGGCCCTGACTGCAAAAAATCCTTATATCGAAGGATGGAGCCCACACCGAAGTTGTCCCCACCTCAAACTTGTGCTGCCCTGATAGACCCAAGGGAGCCCTACAAACTGACATCAGGAACCTGGACTGCTGAGTTTTCTTTCCCAGGGAAAATGGAAAAAGGATGTGCCCAGGGGCACCTGGCCCTGACTGCAAAAAATCCTTATATCGAAGGATGGAGCCCACACCGAAGTTGTCCCCACCTCAAACTTGTGCTGCCCTGATAGACCCAAGGGAGCCCTACAAACTGACATCAGGAACCTGGACTGCTGAGTTTTCTTTCCCAGGGAAAATGGAAAAAGGATGTGCCCAGGGGCCCCTGGCCCTGACTGCAAAAAATCCTTATATCGAAGGATGGAGCCCACACCGAAGTTGTCCCCACCTCAAACTTGTGCTGCCCTGATAGACCCAAGGCAGCCCTACAAACTGACATCAGGAACCTGGACTGCTGAGTTTTCTTTCCCAGGGAAAATGGAAAAAGGATGTGCCCAGGGGGCCCTGGCCCTGGGCTGGGGCCTCACTGCAAAGAATCCTTATATCGAAGGATGGAGCCCACACCAAAGTTGTCCCCACCTCAAACTTGTGCTGCCCTGATACACCCAAGGGAGCCCTACAAACTGACATCAGGAACCTGGACTGCTGAGTTTTCTTTCCCAGGGAAAATGGAAAAAGGATGTGCCCAGGGACCCCTGGCCCTGACTGCAAAAAATCCTTATATCGAAGGATGGACCTCACACCGAAGTTGTCCCCACCTCAAACTTGTGCTGCCCTGATAGACCCAAGGGAGCCCTACAAACTGACATCAGGAACCTGGACTGCTGAGTTTTCTTTCCCAGGGAAAATGGAAAAAGGATGTGCCCAGGGGCCCCTGGCCCTGACTGCAAAAAATCCTTATATCGAAGGATTGACCCCACACCGAAGTGGTCCCCACCTCAAACTTGTGCTGCCCTGATAGACCCAAGGGAGCCCTACAAACTGACATCAGGAACCTGGACTGCTGAGTTTTCTTTCCCAGGGAAAATGGAAAAAGGATGTGCCCAGGGGGCCCTGGCCCTGGGCTGGGGCCTCACTGCAAAGAATCCTTATATCGAAGGATGGAGCCCACACCGAAGTTGTCCCCACCTCAAACTTGTGCTGCCCTGATAGACCCAAGGGAGCCCTACAAACTGACATCAGGAACCTGGACTGCTGAGTTTTCTTTCCCAGGGAAAATGGAAAAAGGATGTGCCCAGGGGCCCCTGGCCCTGACTTCAAAAAATCCTTATATCGAAGGATGGAGCCCACACCGAAGTTGTCCCCACCTCAAACTTGTGCTGCCCTGATAGACCCAAGGGAGCCCTACAAACTGACATCAGGAACCTGGACTGCTGAGTTTTCTTTCCCAGGGAAAATGGAGAAAGGATGTGCCCAGGGGCACCTGGCCCTGACTGCAAAAAATCCTTATATCGAAGGATGGAGCCCACACCGAAGTTGTCCCCACCTCAAACTTGTGCTGCCCTGATAGACCCAAGGGAGCCCTACAAACTGACATCAGGAACCTGGACTGCTGAGTTTTCTTTCCCAGGGAAAATGGAAAAAGGATGTGCCCAGGGGGCCCTGGCCCTGGGCTGGGGCCTCACTGCAAAAAATCCTTATATCGAAGGATGGACCCCACACCGAAGTTGTCCCCACCTCAAACTTGTGCTGCCCTGATAGACCCAAGGGAGCCCTACAAACTGACATCAGGAACCTGGACTGCTGAGTTTTCTTTCCCAGGGGAAATGGCCAAAGGATGTGCCCAGGGGCCCCTGGCCCTGACTGCAAAAAATCCTTATATCGAAGGATGGACCTCACACCGAAGTTGTCCCCACCTCAAACTTGTGCTGCCCTGATAGACCCAAGGGAGCCCTACAAACTGACATCAGGAACCTGGACTGCTGAGTTTTCTTTCCCAGGGAAAATGGAAAAAGGATGTGCCCAGGGGCCCCTGGCCCTGGGCTGGGGCCTCACTACAAAAAATCCTTATATCGAAGGATGGACCCCACACCAAAGTTGTCCCCACCTCAAACTTGTGCTGCCCTGATAGACCCAAGGGAGCCTTACAAACTGACATCAGGAACCTGGACTGCTGAGTTTTCTTTCCCAGGGAAAATGGAAAAAGGATACGCCCAGGGGCCCCAGGCCCTGGGCTGGGGCCTCACTACAAAAAATCCTTATATCGAAGGATGGACCCCACACCAACGTTGTCCCCTCCTCAAACTTGTGCTGCCCTGATAGACCCAAGGGAGCCCTACAAACTGACATCAGGAACCTGGACTGCTGAGTTTTCTTTCCCAGGGAAAATGGAAAAAGGATATGCCCAGGGGCCCCTGGCCCTGACTGCAAAAACTCCTTATATCGAAGGATGGACCCCACACCGAAGTTGTCCCCACCTCAAACTTGTGCTGCCCTGATAGACCCAAGGGAGCCCTACAAACTGACATCAGGAACCTGGACTGCTGAGTTTTCTTTCCCAGGGAAAATGGAAAAAGGATGTGCCCAGGGGCCCCTGGCCCTGACTGCAAAGAATCCTTAAATTGAAGGATGGACCCCACACCAAAGTTGTCGCCACCTCAAACTTGTGCTGCCCTGATAGACCCAACGGAGCCCTACAAACTGACATCAGGAACCTGGACTGCTGAGTTTTCTTTCCCAGGGAAAATGGAAAAAGGATGTGCCCAGGGGCCCCTGGCCATGGGGTGGGGCCACACTGCAAAGAATCCTTATATCAAATGATGGACCCCACACCGAAGTTGTCCCCACCTCAAACTTGTGCTGCCCTGATAGACCCAAGGGAGCCCTACAAACTGACATCAGGAACCTGGACTGCTGAGTTTTCTTTCCCAGGGAAAATGGAAAAATGTTGTGCCCAGGGGCCCCTGGCCCTGACTGCAAAAAATCCTTATATCGAAGGATGGACCCCACACCAAAGTTGTCCCCACCTCAAACTTGTGCTGCCCTGATAGACCCAAGGGAGCCCTACAAACTGACATCAGGAACCTGGACTGCTGAGTTT
The DNA here is from genome assembly GCF_050655825.1 of Lonchura striata. NCBI lineage: Eukaryota > Metazoa > Chordata > Aves > Passeriformes > Estrildidae > Lonchura > Lonchura striata. The sequence goes on from NC_140723.1 coordinate 5,164,703, forward strand.
TCTTTCCCAGGGAAAATGGAAAAAGGATGTGCCCAGGGGCCCCTGGCCCTGACTGCAAAAAATCCTTATATCGAAGGATGGAGCCCACACCGAAGTTGTCCCCACCTCAAACTTGTGCTGCCCTGATAGACCCAAGGGAGCCCTACAAACTGACATCAGGAACCTGGACTGCTGAGTTTTCTTTCCCAGGGAAAATGGCCAAAGGATGTGCCCAGGGGCCCCTGGCCCTGACTGCAAAAAATCCTTATATCGAAGGATGGAGCCCACACCGAAGTTGTCCCCACCTCAAACTTGTGCTGCCCTGATAGACCCAAGGGAGCCCTACAAACTGACATCAGGAACCTGGACTGCTGAGTTTTCTTTCCCAGGGAAAATGGAAAAAGGATGTGCCCAGGGGCCCCTGGCCCTGGGCTGGGGCCTCACTACAAAAAATCCTTATATCGAAGGATGGAGCCCACACAGAAGTTGTCCCCACCTCAAACTTGTGCTGCCCTGATAGACCCAAGGGAGCCTTACAAACTGACATCAGGAACCTGGACTGCTGAGTTTTCTTTCCCAGGGAAAATGGAAAAAGGATACGCCCAGGGGCACCTGGCCCTGATTGCAAAAAATCCTTATATCGAAGGATGGAGCCCACATCGAAGTTGTCCCCACCTCAAACTTGTGCTGCCCTGATACACCCAAGGGAGCCCTACAAACTGACATCAGGAACCTGGACTGCTGAGTTTTCTTTCCCAGAAAAAATGGAAAAAGGATAGGCCCAGGGGCCCCAGGCCCTGGGCTGGGGCCCCACTACAAAAAATCCATATATCAAAGGATGGACCCCACACAAAAGTTGTCCCCACCTCAAACTTGTGCTGCCCTGATAGACCAAAGGGAGCCCTACAAACTGACATCAGGAACCTGGACTGCTGAGTTTTCTTTCCCAGGGAAAATGGAAAAAGGATATGCCCAGGGGCCCCTGACCCTGACTGCAAAAAATCCTTATATCGAAGGATGGACCCCACACCGAAATTGTCCCCACCTCAAACTTGTGCTGCCCTGATACACCCAAGGGAGCCCTACAAACTGACATCAGGAACCTGGACTGCTGAGTTTTCTTTCCCAGGGAAAATGGAAAAAGGATGTGCCCAGGGGCCCCTGGCCCTGGGCTGGGGCCTCACTGCAAAAAATCCTTATATCGAAGGATGGACCCCACACCAAAGTTGTCCCCACCTCAAACTTGTGCTGCCCTGATAGACCCAAGGGAGCCCTACAAACTGACATCAGGAACCTGGACTGCTGAGTTTTCTTTCCCAGGGAAAATGGAAAAAGGATGTGCCCAGGGGCCCCTGGCCCTGGGCAGAGACCTCACTACAAAAAATCCTTATATCGAAGGATGGAGCCCACACAGAAGTTGTCCCCACCTCAAACTTGTGCTGCCCTGATAGACCCAAGGGAGCCCTACAAACTGACATCAGGAACCTGGACTGCTGAGTTTTCTTTCCCAGGGAAAATGGCCAAAGGATGTGCCCAGGGGGCCATAGACCTGACTGCAAAAAATCCTTATATCGAAGGATGGAGCCCACACCGAAGTTGTCCCCACCTCAAACTTGTGCTGCCCTGATACACCCAAGGGAGCCCTACAAACTGACATCAGGAACCTGGACTGCTGAGTTTTCTTTCCCAGGGAAAATGGAAAAAGGATGTGCCCAGGGGTCCCTGGCCCTGGGGCCCCTGGCACTGACTGCAAAGAATCCTTATATCGAAGGATGGACCCCACACCAAAGTTGTCCCCTCCTCAAACTTGTGCTGCCCTGATAGACTCAAGGGAGCCCTACAAACTGACATCAGGAACCTGGACTGCTGAGTTTTCTTTCCCAGGGAAAATGGAAAAAGGTTGTGCCCAGGGGTCCCTGGTTCTGGGCCCCAGGCCCTGACTGGAAAAAATCCTTATATCGAAGGATGGACCCCACACCGAAGTTGTCGCCACCTCAAACATATGTTGCCCTGATAGACCAAAGGGAGCCCTACAAACTGACATCAGGAACCTGGACTGCTGAGTTTTCTTTCCCAGGGAAAATGGAAAAAGGATGTGCCCAGGGGCCCCTGGCCTGGACTGCAAAAAATCCTTATATCGAAGGATGGACCCCAGACCAAAGTTGTCCCCACCTCAAACTTGTGCTGCCCTGATACACCCAAGGGAGCCCTACAAACTGACATCAGGAACCTGGACTGCTGAGTTTTCTTTCCCAGGGAAAATGGAAAAAGGATGTGCCCAGGGGCCCTTGGCCCTGGGCCTGGGCCTGACTTCAAAGAGTCCTTATATCGAAGGATGGAGCCCAGACCAAAGTTGTCCTCAACTCAAACTTGTGCTGCCCTGATAAACCGAAGGGAGCCCTACAAACTGACATCAGGAACCTGGACTGCTGAGTTTTCTTTCCCAGGGAAAATGGAAAAAGGATGTGCCCATGGGCCCCTGACACTGGGCCCTTGGCCCTGACTGCAAAAAATCCTTATATCGAAGGATGGAGCCCACACCGAAGTTGTCCCCACCTCAAACTTGTGCTGCCCTGATAGACCCAAGGGAGCCCTACAAACTGACATCAGGAACCTGGACTGCTGAGTTTTCTTTCCCAGGGAAAATGGAAAATGTATGTGCCCAGGGGCCCCTGGTCCTGGGCTGGGGCCTCACTGCAAAGAATCCTTATATCGAAGTATGCACCCCACACCGAAGTTGTCCCCACCTCAATCTTGTGCTGCCCTGATAGACCCAAGGGAGCCCTACAAACTGACATCAGCAACCTGGACTGCTGAGTTTTCTTTCCCAGGGAAAATGGAAAAAGGATGTGCCCAGGGGCCCCTGGCCCTGGGAAGAGACCTCACTACAAAAAATCCTTATATCGAAGGATGGAGCCCACACCGAAGTTGTCCCCACCTCAAACTTGTGCTGCCCTGATAGACCCAAGGGAGCCCTACAAACTGACATCAGGAACCTGGACTGCTGAGTTTTCTTTCCCAGGGAAAATGGAAAAAGGATGTGCCCAGGGGGCCATAGCCCTGACTGCAAAGAATCCTTATATCGAAGGATGGAGCCCACACCGAAGTTGTCCCCACCTCAAACTTGTGCTGCCCTGATAGACCCAAGGGAGCCCTACAAACAGACATCAGCAACCTGGACTGCTGAGTTTTCTTTCCCAGGGAAAATGGAAAAAGGATGTGCCCGGGGGCCCCGGGCCCTGACTGCAAAAAATCCTTATACCAAAGGATGGACCCTAGACCGAAGTTGTCCCCTCCTCAAACTTGTGCTGCCCTGATAGACCCAAGGGAGCCCTACAAACTGACATCAGGAACCTGGACTGCTGAGTTTTCTTTCCCAGGGAAAATGGAAAAAGGATGTGCCCAGGGGCCCCTAGCCCTGACTTCAAAAAATCCTTATATCGAAGGATGGAGCCCACACCAAAGTTGTCCCCACCTCAAACTTGTGCTGCCCTGATAGACCCAAGGGAGCCCTACAAACTGACATCAGGAACCTGGACTGCTGAGTTTTCTTTCCCAGGGAAAATGGAAAAAGGATGTGCCCAGGGGCCCCTGGCCCTGACTGCAAAAAATCCTTATATCGAAGGATGGAGCCCACACCGAAGTTGTCCCCACCTCAAACTTGTGCTGCCCTGATAGACCCAAGGGAGCCCTACAAACTGACATCAGGAACCTGGACTGCTGAGTTTTCTTTCCCAGGGAAAATGGAAAAAGGATGTGCCCGGGGGCCCCGGGCCCTGACTGCAAAAAATCCTTATACCAAAGGATGGACCCTAGACCGAAGTTGTCCCCTCCTCAAACTTGTGCTGCCCTGATAGACCCAAGGGAGCCCTACAAACTGACATTAGGAACCTGGACTGCTGAGTTTTCTTTCCCAGGGAAAATGGAAAAAGGTTGTGCCCAGGGGTCCCTGGCCCTGGGCCCCTGGCCCTGACTGCAAAAAATCCTTATATCGAAGGATGGACCCCACACCGAAGTTGTCGCCACCTCAAACATATGCTGCCCTGATAGACCCAAGGGAGCCCTACAAACTGACATCAGGAACCTGGACTGCTGAGTTTTCTTTCCCAGGGAAAATGGAAAAAGGATGTGCCCAGGGGCCCCTGGCCCTGACTGCAAAAAATCCATATATCGAAGGATGGACCCCACACCGAAGTTGTCCCCACCTCAAACTTGTGCAGCCCTGATAGACCCAAGGGAGCCCTACAAAGTCACATCAGAAACCTGGACTGCTGAGTTTTCTTTCCCAGGGAAAATGGAAAAAGGATGTGCCCAGGGGCCCCCGGTCCTGACTTCAAAAAATCCTTATATCGAAGGATGGACCCCACAACGAAGTTGTCCCCACCTCAAACTTGTGCTGCCCTGATAGACCCAAGGGAGCCCTACAAACTGACATCAGCAACCTGGACTGCTGAGTTTTCTTTCCCAGGGAAAATGGCCAAAGTGTGTTCCCGGGCACCCTTGGCCCTGAGTGCAAAAAATCCACATATCTAAGGATGGACCCCACACCGAAGTTGTCCCCACCTCGAACTTGTGCTGCCCTGATACACCCAAGGGAGCCCTACAAACTGACATCAGGAACCTGGACTGCTGAGTTTTCTTTCCCAGGGAAAATGGAAAAAGGATGTGCCCAGGGGCCCCTGGGCCTGCGCTTGGACCTCATTGCAAAGAATCCTTTTATTGAAGGATGGACCCCAAACCGAAGTTGTCCCCACCTCAAACTTGTGTTGCCCTGATAGACCCAAGGGAGCCCTACAAACTGACATCAGGAACCTGGACTGCTGAGTTTTCTTTCCCAGGGAAAATGGCCAAAGGATGTGCCTATGGTGCCCTGACCCGGGCAGGGACCTCACTGCAAAAAATCCTTATATCGAAGGATGGAGCCCACACCGAAGTTGTCCCCACCTCAAACTTGTGCTGCCCTGATAGACCCAAGGGAGCCCTACAAACTGACATCAGAAACCTGGACTGCTGAGTTTTCTTTCCCAGGGAAAATGGAAAAGGGATGTGCCCAGGGGCCCCTGGCCCTGACTGCAAAGAATCCTTATATCGAAGGATGGACCCCACACCGAAATTGTCCCCACCTCAAACTTGTGCTGCCCTGATACACCCAAGGGAGCCCTACAAACTGACATCAGGAACCTGGACTGCTGAGTTTTCTTTCCCAGGGAAAATGGAAAAAGGATGTGCCCAGGGGCCCCTGGCCCTGACTTCAAAAAATCCTTATATCGAAGGATGGAGCCCACACCGAAGTTGTCCCCACCTCAAACTTGTGCTGCCCTGATAGACCCAAGGGAGCCCTACAAACTGACATCAGCAACCTGGACTTCGGAGTTTCCTTTCCCAGGGAAAATGGCCAAAGGGTGTTCCCGGGGGCCCTTGGCCCTGAGTGCAAAAAATCCACATATCTAAGGATGGAGCCCACACCGAAGTTGTCCCCACCTCAAACTTGTGCTGCCCTGATAGACCCAAGGGAGCCCTACAAACTGACATCAGGAAACTGGACTGCTGAGTTTTCTTTCCCAGGGAAAATGGAAAAAGGATTTGCCCTGGGCCCCTGGCCCTGCGCTTGGACCTCATTGCAAAGAATCCTTTTATTGAAGGATGGACCCCAAACCGAAGTTGTCCCCACCTCAAACTTGTGCTGCCCTGATAGACCCAAGGGAGCCCTACAAACTGACATCAGGAACCTGGACTGCTGAGTTTTCTTTCCCAGGGAAAATGGCCAAAGGGTGTGCCTAGGGTGCCCTGACCCGGGCAGGGACCTCACAGCAAAAAATCCTCATATCGAAGGATGGAGCCCACACCGAAGTTGTCCCCACCTCAAACTTGTGCTGCCCTGATAGACCCAAGGGAGCCCTACAAACTGACATCAGGAACCTGGACTGCTGAGTTTTCTTTCCCAGGGAAAATGGAAAAAGGATGTGCCCAGGGGTCCCTGGCCCTGGGGCCCCTGGCCCTGACTGCAAAGAATCCATATATCGAAGGATGGACCCCACACCGAAGTTGTCCCCTCCTCAAACTTGTGCTGCCCTGATAGACTCAAGGGAGCCCTACAAACTGACATCAGGAACCTGGACTGCTGAGTTTTCTTTCCCAGGGAAAATGGAAAAAGGTTGTGCCCAGGGGTCCCTGGCCCTGGGCCCCTGGCCCTGACTGCAAAAAATCCTTATATCGAAGGATGGACCCCACACCGAAGTTGTCGCCACCTCAAACATATGCTGCCCTGATAGACCCAAGGGAGCCCTACAAACAGACATCAGGAACCTGGACTGCTGAGTTTTCTTTCCCAGGGAAAATGGAAAAAGGATGTGCCCAGGGGTCCCTGGCCCTGGGCCCCTGGCCCTTACTGCAAAAAATCCTTATATCGAAGGATGGACCCCACACCGAAGTTGTCCCCACCTCAAACTTGTGCTGCCCTGATAGACCCAAGGGAGCCCTACAAACTGACATCAGGAACCTGGACTGCTGAGTTTTCTTTCCCAGGGAAAATGGAAAAAGGATGTGCCCAGGGGCCCCTGGCCCTGACTTCAAAAAATCCTTATATCGAAGGATGGACCCCACACCGAAGTTGTCCCCACCTCAAACTTGTGCTGCCCTGATAGACCCAAGGGAGCCCTACAAACTGTCATCAGGAACCTGGACTGCTGAGTTTTCTTTCCCAGGGAAAATGGAAAAAGGATGTGCCCAGGGGTCCCTGGCCCTGGGGCCCCTGGCACTGACTGCAAAGAATCCTTATATCGAAGGATGGACCCCACACCGAAGTTGTCCCCTCCTCAAACTTGTGCTGCCCTGATAGACTCAAGGGAGCCCTACAAACTGACATCAGGAACCTGGACTGCTGAGTTTTCTTTCCCAGGGAAAATGGAAAAAGGTTGTGCCCAGGGGTCCCTGGCCCTGACTGCAAAAAATCCTTATATCGAAGGATGGACCCCACACCGAAGTTGTCGCCACCTCAAACATATGTTCCCCTGATAGACCAAAGGGAGCCCTACAAACTGACATCAGGAACCTGGACTGCTGAGTTTTCTTTCCCAGGGAAAATGGAAAAAGGATGTGCCCAGGGGCCCCTGGCCTGGACTGCAAAAAATCCTTATATGGAAGGATGGACCCCAGACCAAAGTTGTCCCCACCTCAAACTTGTGCTGCCCTGATACACCCAAGGGAGCCCTACAAACTGACATCAGGAACCTGGACTGCAGAGTTTTCTTTCCCAGGGAAAATGAAAAAGGATATGCCCAGGGGCCCTTGGCCCTGGGCTTGGGCCTGACTTCAAAGAGTCCTTATATCGAAGGATGGAGCCCAGACCAAAGTTGTCCTCAACTCAAACTTGTGCTGCCCTGATAAACCGAAGGGAACCCTACAAACTGACATCAGGAACCTGGACTGCTGAGTTTTCTTTCCCAGGGAAAATGGAAAAAGGATGTGCCCAGTGGCCCCTGACCCTGGGCCCTTGGCCCTGACTGCAAAAAATCCTTATATCAAAGGATGGAGCCCACACCGAAGTTGTCCCCACCTCAAACTTGTGCTGCCCTGATAGACCCAAGGGAGCCCTACAAACTGACATCAGGAACCTGGACTGCTGAGTTTTCTTTCCCAGGGAAAATGGAAAATGTATGTGCCCAGGGGCCCCTGGTCCTGGGCTGGGGCCTCACTGCAAAGAATCCTTATATCGAAGGATGCACCCCACACCGAAGTTGTCCCCACCTCAATCTTGTACTGCCCTGATAGACCCAAGGGAGCCCTACAAACTGACATCAGCAACCTGGACTGCCGAGTTTTCTTTTCCAGGGAAAATGGAAAAAGGCTGTGCCCAGGGGCCCCTGGCCCTGGGCAGAGACCTCACTACAAAAAATCCTTATATCGAAGGATGGAGCCCACACCGAAGTTGTCCCCACCTCAAACTTGTGCTGCCCTGATAGACCCAAGGGAGCCCTACAAACTGACATCAGGAACCTGGACTGCTGAGTTTTCTTTCCCAGGGAAAATGGCCAAAGGATGTGCCCAGGGGGCCATAGCCCTGACTGCAAAAAATCCTTATATCGAAGGATGGAGCCCACACCGAAGTTGTCCCCACCTCAAACTTGTGCTGCCCTGATACACCCAAGGGAGCCCTACAAACAGACATCAGCAACCTGGACTGCTGAGTTTTCTTTCCCAGGGAAAATGGAAAAAGGATGTGCCCGGGGGCCCCTGGCCCTGACTGCAAAAAATCCTTATACCGAAGGATGGACCCCAGACCGAAGTTGTCCCCTCCTCAAACTTGTGCTGCCCTGATAGACCCAAGGGAGCCCTACAAACTGACATCAGGAACCTGGACTGTTGAGTTTTCTTTCCCAGGGCAAATGGAAAAAGGATGTGCCCAGGGGCCCCTGGCCCTGACTTCAAAAAATCCTTATATCGAAGGATGGAGCCCACACCGAAGTTGTCCCCACCTCAAACTTGTGCTGCCCTGATAGACCCAAGGGAGCCCTACAAACTGACATCAGGAACCTGGACTGCTGAGTTTTCTTTCCCAGGGAAAATGGAAAAAGGTTGTGCCCAGGGGTCCCTGGCCCTGGGCCCCTGGCCCTGACTGCAAAAAATCCTTATATCGAAGGATGGACCCCACACCGAAGTTGTCGCCACCTCAAACATATGCTGCCCTGATAGACCCAAGGGAGCCCTACAAACTGACATCAGGAACCTGGACTGCTGAGTTTTCTTTCCCAGGGAAAATGGAAAAAGGATGTGCCCAGGGGCCCCTGGCCCTGACTGCAAAAAATCCATATATCGAAGGATGGACCCCACACCGAAGTTGTCCCCACCTCAAACTTGTGCTGCCCTGATAGACCCAAGGGAGCCCTAAAAAGTCACATCAGAAACCTGGACTGCTGAGTTTTCTTTCCCAGGGAAAATGGAAAAAGGATGTGCCCAGGGGCCCCCGGTCCTGACTTCAAAAAATCCTTATATCGAAGGATGGACCCCACACCAAAGTTGTCCCCACCTCAAACTTGTGCTGCCCTGATAGACCCAAGGGAGCCCTACAAACTGACATCAGGAACCTGGACTGCGGAGTTTTCTTTCCCAGGGAAAATGGCCAAAGGCTGTTCCCGGGCACCCTTGGCCCTGAGTGGAAAAAATCCACATATCTAAGGATGGACCCCACACCGAAGTTGTCCCCACCTCAAACTTGTGCTGCCCTGATACACCCAAGGGAGCCCTACAAACTGACATCAGGAACCTGGACTGCTGAGTTTTCTTTCCCAGGGAAAATGGAAAAAGGATTTGCCCAGGGGCCCCTGGCCCTGCGCTTGGACCTCATTGCAAAGAATCCTTATATCGAAGGATGGACCCCAAACCGAAGTTGTCCCCACCTCAAACTTGTGTTGCCCTGATAGACCCAAGGGAGCCCTACAAACTGACATCAGGAACCTGGACTGCTGAGTTTTCTTTCCCAGGGAAAATGGCCAAAGGATGTGCCTAGGGTGCCCTGACCCGGGCAGGGACCTCACTGCAAAAAATCCTTATATCGAAGGATGGAGCCCACACCGAAGTTGTCCCCACCTCAAACTTGTGCTGCCCTGATAGACCCAAGGGAGCCCTACAAACTGACATCAGAAACCTGGACTGCTGAGTTTTCTTTCCCAGGGAAAATGGCCAAAGGATGTGCCTAGGGTGCCCTGACCCGGGCAGGGACCTCACTGCAAAAAATCCTTATATCGAAGGATGGAGCCCACACCGAAGTTGTCCCCACCTCAAACTTGTGCTGCCCTGATAGACCCAAGGGAGCCCTACAAACTGACATCAGAAACCTGGACTGCTGAGTTTTCTTTCCCAGGGAAAATGGAAAAAGGATGTGCACAGGGGCCCCTGGCCCTGGGGCCCCTGGCCCTGGGCTGGGGCCTCACTGCAAAGAATCCTTATATCGAAGGATGCACCCCACACCGAAGTTGTCCCCACCTCAATCTTGTACTGCCCTGATAGACCCAAGGGAGCCCTACAAACTGACATCAGCAACCTGGACTGCCGAGTTTTCTTTTCCAGGGAAAATGGAAAAAGGCTGTGCCCAGGGGCCCCTGGCCCTGGGCTGGGACCGGACTGCAAAGAATCCTTATATCGAAGGATGGAGCCCAGACCAAAGTTGTCCCCTCCTCAAACTTGTGCTGCTCTGATAGACCCAAGGGAGCCCTACAAACTGACATCAGGAACCTGGACTGCTGAGTTTTCTTTCCCAGGGAAGATGGCCAAAGGATGTGCCCTGGGGCCCCTGGCCCTGGGACCCTGGCCCTGACTGCAAAAAATCCTTATATCAAAGGATGGACCCCAGACCAATGCTGTCCCCACCTCAAACTTGTGCTGCCTTGATAGACCCAAGGAAGCCCTACAAACTGACATCAGGAACCTGGACTTCTGAGTTTTCTTTCCCAGGGAAAATGGCCAAAGGTTGTGCACAGGGGCCCCTGGCCCTGGGCTGGCACATGACTGCAAATAATCCTTATATCGAAGGATGGAGCCCAGACCGAAGTTGTCCCCACCTCAAACTTGTGCTGCCCTGATACACCCAAGGGAGCCCTACAAACTGACATCAGGAACCTGGACTGCTGAGTTTTCTTTCCCAGGGAAAATGGCCAAAGGATATGACCTGGGGCCCCTGGTCCTGGGCTGGGGCCTCACTGCAAAAAATCCTTATATCGAAGGATGGAGCCCAGAGCAATGTTGTCCTCGACTCTAAGTTGTGCTGCCCTGATAGACCCAAGGAAGCCCTACAAACTGACATCAGGAACCTGGACTGCTGAGTTTTCTTTCCCAGGGAAAATGGCCAAAGGATGTGCCCAGGGGCCCCTGGCCCTGACTGCTAAAAATCCTTATATGGAAGGATGGAGCCCAGACCGAAGTTGTCCTCAACTCAAACTTGTGCTGCCCTGATAGACCGAAGGGAGGTCTACAAACTGACATCAGGAACCTGGACTGCTGAGTTTTCTTTCCTAGGGAAAATGGCCAAAGGATGTGCCAAGGTGATCCCCCAAACCCTGTTCAAAGTACTCACCGTCCTTCCATGAGACAGCCCTGGGAGCCCCCCATAAACTCCTCTTCCCCAGCAGCTCCATGCAAAAGCAGGACGAGGCAAAGCCTCGCCTTTAAATAACCTCCCCCCAGAGGGATCCGCCCCTCTTCCTCATCATCTTAACAGCTCACACCTGTGTCTGCTCTGAGCCCTCATCAAGTTAGCAGCTCACACCTGCCACTGTTGCCACTCTCCAACAGCATCTCTTGGTCTCTCCCTCTCCAGCACACAGCCCACTTCTCACAGACACAGATCCAACAAAACTCTGCTACAGATGTCGGCTTTTCTTAATCCACCTGGTTACACGATTAAAACACATACATGCATTGATGGTCATTGAGAGAAAGCTTTTTCCTGGAGAAAACAATCCTTTTGCCGGCACACTTTGATACACCTTTGGAAAAAGCAGAATCTGCACCAACTCCTAAGACCCCTGCCGAGGAACCCAGCCCTGCCTGGGAAACCCAAAGCAGCAGACCTTGAAAAAGGAGGGGAAAAGTCAAGCTTGGAGTGGAAAAAGAGGATAGAACTACAGCAGGCTTTAAAAATGCGTGCACAGAGCAATAGTGGGAACCAGACACATTTATTCTTTCCTTGCTTTCTGCGATTACATAAATAGGAAGTAAGAACACGTTAAAAAAAAGGCAGAGCTAGAATTTTACAAGAATTTATTTTGGCAGGCTGCATGACAAACACCTCTCCCGGGACTGCGATACCTTTTGGGGAATGTTAGAGAACAGAGGCAAAGGCCGGGAGCCCTGTTTGTTCCCTTCAGGACCTGCAGCCATTTTCCCTGGGAAAGAAAACTCAGCAGTCCAGGTTCCTGATGTCAGTTTGTAGGGCTCCCTTGGGTCTATCAGGGCAGCACAAGTTTGAGGTGGGGACAACTTCGGTGTGGGCTCCATCCTTCGATATAAGGATTTTTTGCAGTCAGGGCTAGGGGCCCTTGGGCACATCCTTTTTCCATTTTCCCTGGGAAAGAAAACTCAGCAGTCCAGGTTCCTGATGTCAGTTTGTAGGGCTCCCTTGGGTCTATCAGGGCAGCACAAGTTTGAGGTGGGGACATCTTCGGTGTGGGGTCCATCCTTCGATATAAGGATTCTTTGCATTGAGGCCCCAGCCCAGGGCCAGGGGCCCCTGGGCACATCCTTTTTCCATTTTCCCTGGGAAAGAAAACTCAGCAGTCCAGGTTCCTGATGTCACTTTGTAGGGCTTCCGTGGGTCTATCAGGGCAGCACAAGTTTGAGGTGGGGACATCTTCGGGGTGGGGTCCATCCTTCGATATAAGGATTCTTTGCAGTGAGGCCCCAGCCCAGGGCCAGGGGCCCCTGGGCACATCCTTTTTCCATTTTCCCTGGGAAAGAAAACTCAGCAGTCCAGGTTCCTGATGTCAGTTTGTAGGGCTCCCTTGGGTCTATCAGGGCAGCACAAGTTTGAGGTGGGGACAACTTCGGTGTGGGGTCCATCCTTCGATATATGGATTTTTTGCAGTCAGGGCCAGGGGCCCCATGGCACATCCTTTTTCCATTTTCCCTGGGAAAGAAAACTCAGCAGTCCAGGTTCCTGATGTCAGTTTGTAGGGCTCCCTTGGGTCTATCAGGGCAGCACAAGTTTGAGGTGGGGACAACTTCGGTGTGGGCTCCATCCTTCGATATAAGGATTCTTTGCAGTCCAGTCCCAGCCCAGCGCCACAGGCCCCTGGGCACATCCTTTTTCCATTTTCCCTGGGAAAGAAAACTCAGCAGTCCAGGTTCCTGATGTCATTTTGTAGGGCTCCCTTGGGTCTATCAGGGCAGCACAATTTTGAGGTGGGGACAACTTTGGTGTGCGGTCCATCCTTCGATATAAGGATTCTTTGCAGTGAGGCCCCAGCCCAGGGCCAGGGGCCCCTGGGCACATCCTTTGGCCATTTTCCCTGGGAAAGAAAACTCAGCAGTCCAGGTTCCTGATGTCAGTTTGTAGGGCTCCCTTGGGTCTATAAGGGCTGCAGAAGTTTGAGGTGGGGACAACTTCGGTGTGGGGTCCATCCTTCGATATAAGGATTTTTTGCAGTCAGGGCCAGGGGCCCCTGGGCACATCCTTTTTCCATTTTCCCTGGGAAAGAAAACTCAGCAGTCCAGGTTCCTGATGTCAGTTTATAGGGCTCCCTTGGGTCTATCAGGGCAGCACAAGTTTGAGGTGGGGACAACTTTGGTCTGGGCTCCATCCTTCGATATAAGGATTCTTGGCAGTCCGGTCCCAGCCCAGCGCCACGGTCCCCTGGGCACATACTTTTTCCATTTTCCCTGGGAAAGAAAACTCAGCAGTCCAGGTTCCTGATGTCACTTTGTAGGGCTCCCTTGGGTCTATCAGGGCAGCACAAGTTTGAGGTGGGGACAACTTTGGTCTGGGCTCCATCCTTCGATATAAGGATTTTTTGCAGTCACGGCTAGGGGCCCCTGGGCACAACCTTTGGGCATTTTCCCTGGGAAAGGAAACTCATCTGTCCAAGTTCCTGATGTCAGTTTGTAGGGCTCCCTTGGCTCTACCACGGCAGCACAATTTTAAGGTGGGGACAACTTTGGTGTGGGCTCCATCCTTCGATATAAGGATTCTTTGCAGTGAGGCCCCAGCCCAGGACCAGGGGCCCCTGGGCACATACATTTTCCATTTATCCTGGGAAAGAAAACTCAGCAGTCCAGGTTCCTGATGTCAGTTTGTAGGGCTCCCTTGGGTCTATCAGGGCAGCACAAGTTTGAGGTGGGGACAAATTCGGTGTGGGCTCCATCCTTCGATATAAGGATTCTTTGCAGTGAGGCCCCAGCCCTGGTCCAGTGGCCCCTGGGCACATCCTTTTTCCATTTTCTCTGGGAAAGAAAACTCAGCAGTCCAGGTTCCTGATGTCATTTTGTAGGGCTCCCTTGGGTCTATCAGGGCAGCACAATTTTGAGGTGGGGACAACTTTGGTGTGCGGTCCATCCTTCGATATAAGGATTCTTTGCAGTGAGGCCCCAGCCCAGGGCCAGGGGCCCCTGGGCACATCCTTTGGCCATTTTCCCTGGGAAAGAAAACTCAGCAGTCCAGGTTCCTGATGTCAGTTTGTAGGGCTCCCTTGGGTCTATCAGGGCAGCACAAGTTTGAGGTGGGGACAACTTCGGTGTGGGGTCCATCCTTCGATATAAGGATTTTTTGCAGTCAGGGCCAGGGGCCCCTGGGCACATCCTTTTTCCATTTTCCCTGGGAAAGAAAATTCAGCACTCCAGGTTGCTGATGTCAGTTTGTAGGGTTCCCTTGGGTCTATCAGGGCAGCACAAGATTGAGGTGGGGACAATTTCGGTGTGGGATCCATCCTTCGATATAAGGATTCTTTGCAGTCAGGCCCCAGCCCTGGTCCAGTGGCCTGTGGGCACCGCCTTTTTCCATTTTCTCTGGGAAAGAAAACTCAGCAGTCCAGGTTCCTGATGTCATTTTGTAGGGCTCCCTTGGGTCTATCAGGGCAGCACAAGTTTGAGGTGGGGACAACTTTGGTCTGGGCTCCATCCTTCGATATAAGGATTCTTGGCAGTCCGGTCCCAGCCCAGCGCCACGGGCCCCTGGGCACATCCTTTTTCCATTTTCCCTGGGAAAGAAAACTCAGCAGTCCAGGTTCCTGATGTCAGTTTGTAGGGCTCCCTTGGGTGTATCAGGGCAGCACAAGTTTGAGGTGGGGACAACTTCGGTGTGGGCTCCATCCTTCGATATAAGGATTCTTTGCAGTCAGGGCCAGGGGCCCCTGGGCACATCCTTTTTCCATTTTCCCTGGGAAAGAAAATTCAGCAGTCCAGGTTCCTGATGTCAGTTTGTAGGGCTCCCTTGGGTCTATCAGGGCAGCACAAGTTTGAGGTGGGGACAACTTTGGTGTGGGGTCCATCCTTCGATATAAGGATTTTTTGCAGTCAGGGCCAGGGGCCCCCGGGCACATCCTTTTTCCATTTTCCCTGGGAAAGAAAACTCAGCAGTCCAGGTTCCTGATGTCAGTTTGTCCGGCTCCCTTGGGTCTATCAGGGCAGCACAAGTTTGAGGTGGGGACAACTTCGGTGTGGGGTCCATCCTTCGATATAAGGATTTTTTGCAGTCAGGGCCAGGGGCCCCTGGGCACATCCTTTTTCCATTTTCCCTGGGAAAGAAAACTCAGCAGTCCAGGTTCCTGATGTCAGTTTGTAGGGCTCCCTTGGGTCTATCAGGGCAGCACAAGTTTCAGGTGGGGACAACTTCGGTCTAGGCTCCATCCTTCGATATAAGGATTCTTTGCAGTGAGGCCCAGGGGCCTAGGGCCAGGGGCCCCTGGGCACATCCTTTTTCCATTTTCCCTGGGAAAGAAAACTCAGCAGTCCAGGTTCCTGATGTCAGTTTGTAGGGCTCCCTTGGGTCTATCAGGGCAGCACAAGTTTGAGGTGGGGACAATTTCGGTGTGGGCTCCATCCTTCGATATAAGGATACTTTGCAGTCAGGGCCAGGGGCCCCTGGGCACATCCTTTTTCCATTTTCCCTGGGAAAGAAAACTCAGCAGTCCAGGTTCCTGATGTCTGTTTGTAGGGCTCCCTTGGGTCTATCAGGGCAGCACAAGTTTGACGTGGGGACAACTTTGGTCTGGGGTCCATCCTTCGATATAAGGATTCTTTGCAGTCAGGGCCTGGGGCCCCTGGGCACATCCTTTTTCCATTTTCCCTGGGAAAGAAAACTCAGCAGTCCAGGTTCCTGATGTCAGTTTGTAGGGCTCCCTTGGGTCTATCAGGGCAGCACAAGTTTGAGGTGGGGACAACTTCGGTGTGGGCTCCATCCTTCGATATATGGATTTTTTGCAGTCAGGGCCAGGGGCCCCTGGGCACATCCTTTTTCCATTTTCCCTGGGAAAGAAAACTCAGCAGTCCAGGTTCCTGATGTCAGTTTGTAGGGCTCCCTTGGGTCTATCAGGGCAGCACAAGTTTGAGGTGGGGACAACTTCGGTGTGGGCTCCATCCTTTGATATAAGGATTCTTTGCAGTCAGGGCCGGGGGCCCCTGGGCACATCCTTTTTCCATTTTCCCTGGGAAAGAAACCTCAGCAGTCCAGGTTCCTGATGTCAGTTTGTAGGGCTCCCTTGGGTCTATCAGGGCAGCACAAGTTTGAGGTGGGGACAACTTCGGTGTGCGGTCCATCCTTCGATATAAGGATTCTTTGCAGTGAGGCCCCAGCCCAGGGCCAGGGGCCCCTGGGCACATCCTTTGGCCGTTTTCCCTGGGAAAGAAAACTCAGCAGTCCAGGTTCCTGATGTCAGTTTGTAGGGCTCCCTTGGGTCTATCAGGGCAGCACAAGTTTGAGGTGGGGACAACTTCGGTCTGGGGTCCATCCTTCGATATAAGGATTCTTTGCAGTGAGGCCCCAGCCCAGGGCCAGGGGCCCCTGGGCACATCCTTTTTCCATTTTCCCTGGGAAAGAAAACTCAGCAGTCCAGGTTCCTGATGTCAGTTTGTAGGGCTCCCTTGGGTCTATCAGGGCAGCACAAGTTTGAGGTGGGGACAACTTTAGTGTGGGCTCCATCCTTCGATATAAGGATTTTTTGCAGTCAGGGCCAGGGGCCTCTGGGCGCAACCTTTTTCCATTTTCCCTGGGAAAGAAAACTCAGCAGTCCAGGTTCCTGATGTCACTTTGTAGGGCTCCCTTGGGTCTATCAGGGCAGCACAAGTTTGAGGTGGGGACAACTTCGGTGTGCGGTCCATCCTTCGATATAAGGATTCTTTTCAGTGAGGCCCCAGCCCAGGCCCAGGGGCCCCTGGGCACATCCTTTTTCCATTTTCCCTGGGAAAGAAAACTCAGCAGTCCAGGTTCCTGATGTCAGTTTGTAGGGCTCCCTTGGGTCTATCAGGGCAGCACAAGTTTGAGGTGGGGACAACTTTGGTGTGGGGTCCATCCTTCGATATAAGGATTTTTTGCAGTCAGGGCCAGGGGCCCAGGGCCAGGGGCCCCTGGGCACATCCTTTTTCCATTTTCCCTGGGAAAGAAAACTCAGCAGTCCAGGTTCCTGATGTCAGTTTGTAGGGCTCCCTTGGGTCTATCAGGGCAGCACAAGTTTGAGGTGGGGACAACTTCGGTGTGGGCTCCATCCTTCGATATAAGGATTCTTTTCAGTGAGGCCCCAGCCCAGGCCCAGGGGCCCCTGGGCACATCCTTTTTCCATTTTCCCTGGGAAAGAAAACTCAGCAGTCCAGGTTCCTGATGTCAGTTTGTAGGGCTCCCGTGGGTCTATCAGGGCAGCACAAGTTTGAGGTGGGGACAACTTCGGTGTGGGGTCCATCCTTCGATATAAGGATTCTTTGCAGTGAGGCCCCAGCCCAGGGCCAGGGGCCCCTGGGCACATCCTTTTTCCATTTTCCCTGGGAAAGAAAACTCAGCAGTCCAGGTTCCTGATGTCAGTTTGTAGGGCTCCCTTGGGTCTATCAGGGCAGCACAAGTTTGAGGTGGGGACAACTTTAGTGTGGGCTCCATCCTTCGATATAAGGATTTTTTGCAGTCAGGGCCAGGGGCCTCTGGGCGCAACCTTTTTCCATTTTCCCTGGGAAAGAAAACTCAGCAGTCCAGGTTCCTGATGTCAGTTTGTAGGGCTCCCTTGGGTCTATCAGGGCAGCACAAGTTTGAGGTGGGGACAATTTCGGTGTGGGCTCCATCCTTCGATATAAGGATTCTTTTCAGTGAGGTCCCAGCCCAGGCCCAGGGGCCCCTGGGCACATCCTTTTTCCATTTTCCCTGGGAAAGAAAAAACAGCAGTCCAGGTTCCTGATGTCAGTTTGTAGGGCTCCCTTGGGTCTATCAGGGCAGCACAAGTTTGAGGTGGGGACAACTTTGGTGTGGGGTCCATCCTTCGATATAAGGATTTTTTGCAGTCAGGGCCAGGGGCCCAGGGCCAGGGGCCCCTGGGCACATCCTTTTTCCATTTTCCCTGGGAAAGAAAACTCAGCAGTCCAGGTTCCTGATGTCAGTTTGTAGGGCTCCCTTGGGTCTATCAGGGCAGCACAAGTTTGAGGTGGGGACAACTTCGGTGTGGGCTCCATCCTTCGATATAAGGATTCTTTTCAGTGAGGCCCCAGCCCAGGCCCAGGGGCCCCTGGGCACATCCTTTTTCCATTTTCCCTGGGAAAGAAAACTCAGCAGTCCAGGTTCCTGATGTCAGTTTGTAGGGCTCCCTTGGGTCTATCAGGGCAGCACAAGTTTGAGGTGGGGACAACTTCGGTGTGGGGTCCATCCTTCGATATAAGGATTCTTTGCAGTCAGGGCCAGGGGCCCAGGGCCAGGGGCCCCTGGGCACATCCTTTTTCCATTTTCCCTGGGAAAGAAAACTCAGCAGTCCAGGTTCCTGATGTCAGTTTGTAGGGCTCCCTTGGGTCTATCAGGGCAGCAAAAGTTTGAGGTGGGGACAACTTCGGTGTGGGCTCCATCCTTCGATATAAGGATTTTTTGCAGTCAGGGCTAGGGGCCCTTGGGCACATCCTTTTTCCATTTTCCCTGGGAAAGAAAATTCAGCACTCCAGGTTGCTGATGTCAGTTTGTAGGGTTCCCTTGGGTCTATCAGGGCAGCACAAGTTTGAGGTGGGGACAATTTCGGTGTGGGATCCATCCTTCGATATAAGGATTCTTTGCAGTCAGGCCCCAGCCCTGGTCCAGTGGCCCCTGGGCACAGCCTTTTTCCATTTTCTCTGGGAAAGAAAACTCAGCAGTCCAGGTTCCTGATGTCATTTTGTAGGGCTCCCTTGGGTCTATCAGGGCAGCACAAGTTTGAGGTGGGGACAACTTTGGTCTGGGCTCCATCCTTCGATATAAGGATTCTTGGCAGTCCGGTCCCAGCCCAGCGCCATGGGCCCCTGGGCACATCCTTTTTCCATTTTCCCTGGGAAAGAAAATTCAGCAGTCCAGGTTCCTGATGTCAGTTTGTAGGGCTCCCTTGGGTGTATCAGGGCAGCACAAGTTTGAGGTGGGGACAATTTTGGTGTGGGGTCCATCCTTCGATATAAGGATTTTTTGCAGTCAGGGCCAGGGGCCCCCAGGCACATCCTTTTTCCATTTTCCCTGGGAAAGAAAACTCAGCAGTCCAGGTTCCTGATGTCAGTTTGTCCGGCTCCCTTGGGTCTATCAGGGCACCACAAGTTTGAGGTGGGGACAACTTCGGTGTGGGGTCCATCCTTCGATATAAGGATTTTTTGCAGTCAGGGCCAGGGGCCCCTGGGCACAACCTTTTTCCATTT
Source organism: Lonchura striata (assembly GCF_050655825.1). Taxonomy (NCBI): domain Eukaryota; kingdom Metazoa; phylum Chordata; class Aves; order Passeriformes; family Estrildidae; genus Lonchura; species Lonchura striata. The sequence continues at coordinate 5,184,002 of NC_140723.1, forward strand.
TCCCTGGGAAAGAAAACTCAGCAGTCCAGGTTCCTGATGTCAGTTTGTAGGGCTCCCTTGGGTCTATCAGGGCAGCACAAGTTTGAGGTGGGGACAACTTCGGTGTGGGGTCCATCCTTCGATATAAGGATTTTTTCCAGTCAGGGCCAGGGCCCCTGGGCACATCCTTTTTCCATTTTCCCTGGGAAAGAAAATTCAGCACTCCAGGTTGCTGATGTCAGTTTGTAGGGTTCCCTTGGGTCTATCAGGGCAGCACAAGATTGAGGTGGGGACAATTTCGGTGTGGGATCCATCCTTCGATATAAGGATTCTTTGCAGTCAGGCCCCAGGCCTGGTCCAGTGGCCCCTGGGCACAGCCTTTTTCCATTTACTCTGGGAAAGAAAACTCAGCAGTCCAGGTTCCTGATGTCATTTTGTAGGGCTCCCTTGGGTCTATCAGGGCAGCACAAGTTTGAGGTGGGGACAACTTTGGTGTGGGGTCCATCCTTCGATATAAGGATTCTTGGCAGTCCGGTCCCAGCCCAGCGCCACGGGCCCCTGGGCACATCCTTTTTCCATTTTCCCTGGGAAAGAAAACTCAGCAGTCCAGGTTCCTGATGTCAGTTTGTAGGGCTCCCTTGGGTGTATCAGGGCAGCACAAGTTTGAGGTGGGGACAACTTCGGTGTGGGGTCCATCCTTCGAGATAAGGGATTTTTTGCAGTCAGGGCCAGGGGCCCCTGGGCACATCCTTTTTCCATTTTCCCTGGGAAAGAAAATTCAGCAGTCCAGGTTCCTGATGTCAGTTTGTAGGGCTCCCTTGGGTCTATCAGGGCAGCACAAGTTTGAGGTGGGGACAACTTTGGTGTGGGGTCCATCCTTCGATATAAGGATTTTTTGCAGTCAGGGCCAGTGGCCCCCGGGCACATCCTTTTTCCATTTTCCCTGGGAAAGAAAACTCAGCAGTCCGGGTTCCTGATGTCAGTTTGTCCGGCTCCCTTGGGTCTATCAGGGCAGCACAAGTTTGAGGTGGGGACAATTTCGGTGTGGGGTCCATCCTTCGATATAAGGATTTTTTGCAGTCAGGGCCAGGGGCCCCTGGGCACATCCTTTTTCCATTTTCCCTGGGAAAGAAAACTCAGCAGTCCAGGTTCCTGATGTCAGTTTGTAGGGCTCCCTTGGGTCTATCAGGGCAGCACAAGTTTCAGGTGGGGACAACTTCGGTCTAGGCTCCATCCTTCGATATAAGGATTCTTTGCAGTGAGGCCCCGGGGCCTAGTGCCAGGGGCCCCTGGGCACATCCTTTTTCCATTTTCCCTGGGAAAGAAAACTCAGCAGTCCAGGTTCCTGATGTCAGTTTGTAGGGCTCCCTTGGGTCTATCAGGGCAGCACAAGTTTGAGGTGGGGACAATTTCGGTGTGGGCTCCATCCTTCGATATAAGGATTCCTTGCAGTCAGGGCCAGGGGCCCCTGGGCACATCCTTTTTCCATTTTCCCTGGGAAAGAAAACTCAGCAGTCCAGGTTCCTGATGTCTGTTTGTAGGGCTCCCTTGGGTCTATCAGGGCAGCACAAGTTTGAGGTGGGGACAACTTTGGTCTGGGGTCCATCCTTCGATATAAGGATTCTTTGCAGTCAGGGCCTGGGGCCCCTGGGCACATCCTTTTTCCATTTTCCCTGGGAAAGAAAACTCAGCAGTCCAGGTTCCTGATGTCAGTTTGTAGGGCTCCCTTGGGTCTATCAGGGCAGCACAAGTTTGAGGTGGGGACAACTTCGGTGTGGGCTCCATCCTTCGATATAAGGATTCTTTGCAGTCAGGGCTGGGGGCCCCTGGGCACATCCTTTTTCCATTTTCCCTGGGAAAGAAACCTCAGCAGTCCAGGTTCCTGATGTCAGTTTGTAGGGCTCCCTTGGGTCTATCAGGGCAGCACAAGTTTGAGGTGGGGACAACTTCGGTGTGCGGTCCATCCTTCGATATAAGGATTCTTGGCAGTCCGGTCCCAGCCCAGGGCCAGGGGCCCCTGGGCACATCCTTTGGCCGTTTTCCCTGGGAAAGAAAACTCAGCAGTCCAGGTTCCTGATGTCAGTTTGTAGGGCTCCCTTGGGTCTATCAGGGCAGCACAAGTTTGAGGTGGGGACAACTTCGGTGTGGGCTCCATCCTTCGATATAAGGATTCTTTGCAGTGAGGCCCCAGCCCAGGGCCAGAGGCCCCATGGCACATCCTTTTTACATTTTCCCTGGGAAAGAAAACTCAGCAGTCCAGGTTCCTGATGTCAGTTTGTAGGGCTCCCTTGGGTCTATCAGGGCAGCACAAGTTTGAGGTGGGGACAACTTCGGTCTGGGGTCCATCCTTCGATATAAGGATTCTTTGCAGTCAGGGCCTGGGGCCCCTGGGCACATCCTTTTTCCATTTTCCCTGGGAAAGAAAACTCAGCAGTCCAGGTTCCTGATGTCAGTTTGTAGGGCTCCCTTGGGTGTATCAGGGCAGCACAAGTTTGAGGTTGGGACATCTGCGGTGTGGGGTCCATCCTTCGATATAAGGATTCTTTGCATTGAGGCCCCAGCCCAGGGCCAGGGGCCCCTGGGCACATCCTTTTTCCATTTTCCCTGGGAAAGAAAACTCAGCAGTCCAGGTTCCTGATGTCAGTTTGTAGGGCTCCCTTGGGTCTATCAGGGCAGCACAAGTTTGAGGTGGGGACAACTTTGGTCTGGGCTCCATCCTTCGATATAAGGATTCTTTGCAGTCCAGTCCCAGCCCAGCGCCACAGGCCCCTGGGCACATCCTTTTTCCATTTTCCCTGGGAAAGAAAACTCAGCAGTCCAGGTTCCTGATGTCAGTTTGTAGGGCTCCCTTGGGTCTATCAGGGCAGCACAAGATTGAGGTGGGGACAACTTTGGTCTGCGGTCCATCCTTCGATATAAGGATTCTTTGCAGTGAGGCCCCAGCCCAGGGCCAGGGGCCCCTGGGCACATCCTTTGGCCATTTTCCCTGGGAAAGAAAACTCAGCAGTCCAGGTTCCTGATGTCAGTTTGTAGGGCTCCCTTGGGTGTAACAGGGCTGCAGAAGTTTGAGGTGGGGACAACTTCGGTGTGGGGTCCATCCTTCGATATAAGGATTTTTTGCAGTCAGGGCCAGGGGCCCCTGGGCACATCCTTTTTCCATTTTCCCTGGGAAAGAAAACTCAGAAGTCCAGGTTCCTGATGTCAGTTTATAGGGCTCCCTTGGGTCTATCAGGGCAGCACAAGTTTGAGGTGGGGACAACTTTGGTCTGGGCTCCATCCTTCGATATAAGGATTCTTTGCAATCAGGGCCCAGCCCAGGGCCAGGAGCCCATGGGCAAATCCTTTGGCCATTTTCCCTGGGAAAGAAAACTCAGCAGTCCAGGTTCCTGATGTCAGTTTGTAGGGCTCCCTTGGGTCTATCAGGGCAGCACAAGTTTGAGGTGGGGACAAATTCGGTGTGGGGTCCATCCTTCGATATAAGGATTCTTTGCAGTGAGACCCCAGCCCTGGTCCAGTGGCCCCTGGGCACATCCTTTTTCCATTTTCTCTGGGAAAGAAAACTCAGCAGTCCAGGTTCCTGATGTCATTTTGTAGGGCTCCCTTGGGTCTATCAGGGCAGCACAAGTTTGAGGTGGGGACAACTTTGGTCTGGGCTCCATCCTTCGATATTAGGATTCTTGGGAGTCCGGTCCCAGCCCAGCGCCACGGGCCCCTGGGCACATCCTTTTTCCATTTTCCCTGGGAAAGAAAACTCAGCAGTCCAGGTTCCTGATGTCAGTTTGTAGGGCTCCCTTGGGTCTATCAGGGCAGCACAAGATTGAGGTGGGGACAACTTCGGTGTGGGGTCCATCCTTCGATATAAGGATTTTTTCCAGTCAGGGCCAGGGGCCCCTGGGCACATCCTTTTTCCATTTTCCCTGGGAAAGAAAATTCAGCACTCCAGGTTGCTGATGTCAGTTTGTAGGGTTCCCTTGGGTCTATCAGGGCAGCACAAGATTGAGGTGGGGACAATTTCGGTGTGGGATCCATCCTTCGATATAAGGATTCTTTGCAGTCAGGCCCCAGCCCTGGTCCAGTGGCCCCTGGGCACAGCCTTTTTCCATTTTCTCTGGGAAAGAAAACTCAGCAGTCCAGGTTCCTGATGTCATTTTGGAGGGCTCCCTTGGGTCTATCAGGGCAGCACAAGTTTGAGGTGGGGACAACTTTGGTCTGGGCTCCATCCTTCGATATAAGGATTCTTGGCAGTCCGGTCCCAGCCCAGCGCCACGGGCCCCTGGGCACACCCTTTTTCCATTTTCCCTGGGAAAGAAAACTCAGCAGTCCAGGTTCCTGATGTCAGTTTGTAGGGCTCCCTTGGGTGTATCAGGGCAGCACAAGTTTGAGGTGGGGACAACTTCGGTGTGGGGTCCATCCTTCGATATAAGGATTTTTTGCAGTCAGGGCCAGGGGCCCCTGGGCACATCCTTTTTCCATTTTCCCTGGGAAAGAAAACTCAGCAGTCCAGGTTCCTGATGTCAGTTTGTAGGGCTCCCTTGGGTCTATCAGGGCAGCACAAGTTTGAGGTGGGGACAACTTCGGTGTGGGGTCCATCCTTCGATATAAGGATTCTTTGCAGTCAGGGCCAGGGGCACCTGGGCACATCCTTTTTCCATTTTCCCTGGGAAAGAAAACTCAGCAGTCCAGGTTCCTGATGTCAGTTTGTAGGGCTCCCTTGGGTCTATCAGGGCAGCACAAGTTTGAGGTGGGGACAACTTCGGTGTGGGGTCCATCCTTCGATATAAGGATTCTTTGCAGTCAGGGCCAGGGGCACCTGGGCACATCCTTTTTCCATTTTCCCTGGGAAAGAAAACTCAGCAGTCCAGGTTCCTGATGTCAGTTTGTAGGGCTCCCTTTGGTCTATCAGGGCAGCACAAGTTTGAGGTGGGGAGAACTTTGGTCTGGGCTCCATCCTTCGATATAAGGATTTTTTGCAGTCAGGGCCAGGGGCCCCTGGGCACATCCTTTTTCCATTTTCCCTGGGAAAGAAAACTCAGCAGTCCAGGTTCCTGATGTCAGTATGTAGGGCTCCCTTTGGTCTATCAGGGCAGCACAAGTTTGAGGTGGGGACAACTTCGGTGTGGGCTCCATCCTTCGATATAAGGATTTTTTGCAGTCAGGGCCCGTGGCCCAGGGCCAGGGGCCCCTGGGCACATCCTTTGGCCATTTTCCCTGGGAAAGAAAACTCAGCAGTCCAGGTTCCTGATGTCAGTTTGTAGGGCTCCCTTGGGTCTATCAGGGCAGCACATGTTTGAGGTGGGGACAATTTTGGTGTGGGGTCCATCCTTCGATATAAGGATTTTTTGTAGTGAGGCCCCAGCCCAGGGCCAGGGGCCCCTGGGCACAACCTTTTTCCATTTTCCCTGGGAAAGAAAACTCAGCAGTCCAGGTTCCTGATGTCAGTTTGTAGGGCTCCCTTGGGTCTATCAGGGCAGCACAAGTTTGAGGTGGGGACAACTTCGGTGTGGGCTCCATCCTTCGATATAAGGATTTTTTGCAGTCAGGGCCAGGGCCCCTGGGCACATCCTTTTTCCATTTTCCCTGGGAAAGAAAACTCAGCAGTCCAGGTTCCTGATGTCAGTTTGTAGGGCTCCCTTGGGTCTATCAGGGCAGCACAAGTTTGAGGTGGGGACAACTTCGGTGTGGGGTCCATCCTTCGATATAAGGATTTTTTGCAGTGAGTCTCCAGCCCAGGTCCAGGGGCCCCTGGGCACGCCCTTTTTCTATTTTCCCTGGGAAAGAAAACTCAGCAGTCCAGGTTCCTGATGTCAATTTGTAGGGCTCCCTTGGGTCTATCAGGGCAGCACAAGTTTGAGGTGGGGACACCTTCGGTCTGCGCTCCATCCTTCGATATAAGGATTCTTTGCAGTCAGGGCCAGGGGCCCCTGGGCACATCCTTTGGCCATTTTCCCTGGGAAAGAAAACTCAGCAGTCCAGGTTCCTGATGTCAGTTTGTAGGGCTCCCTTGGGTCTATCAGGGCAGCACAAGTTTGAGGTGGGGACAACTTCGGTGTGGGGTCCATCCTTCGATATAAGGATTTTTTGCAGTAAGGGCCAGGGGCCCCTGGGCACATCCTTTGGCCATTTTCCCTGGGAAAGAAAACTCAGCAGTCCAGGTTCCTGATGTCAGATTGTAGGGCTCCCTTGGGTCTATCAGGGCAGGACAAGTTTGAGGTGGGGACAACTTCGGTGTGGGCTCCATCCTTCGATATAAGGATTTTTTGCAGTCAGGGCCAGGGGCAACTGGGCACATCCTTTTTCCATTTCCCCTGGGAAAGAAAACTCAGCAGTCCAGGTTCCTGATGTCAGTTTGTAGGGCTCCCTTGGGTCTATCAGGGCAGCACAAGTTTGAGGTGGGGACAACTTCGGTGTGGGCTCCATCCTTCGATATAAGGATTTTTTGTAGTGAGACCCCAGCACAGGGCCAGGGGCCCCTGGACACATCCTTTTTCCATTTTCCCTGGGAAAGAAAACTCAGCAGTCCAGGTTCCTGATGTCAGTTTGTAGGGCTCCCTTGGGTCTATCAGGGCAGCACAAGTTTGAGGTGGGGACAACTTCGGTGTGGGCTCCATCCTTCGATATAAGGATTCTTTGCAGTCAGGGCCAGGGGCCCCTGGGCACATCCTTTTTCCATTTTCCCTGGGAAAGAAAACTCAGCAGTCCAGGTTCCTGATGTCAGTTTGAAGGGCTCCCTTGGGTCTATCAGGGCAGCACAAGTTTGAGGTGGGGACAATTTCGGTGTGGGATCCATCCTTCGATATAAGGATTCTTTGCAGTCAGGCCCCAGCCCTGGTCCAGTGGCCCCTGGGCACAGCCTTTTTCCATTTTCTCTGGGAAAGAAAACTCAGCAGTCCAGGTTCCTGATGTCATTTTGTAGGGCTCCCTTGGGTCTATCAGGGCAGCACAAGTTTGAGGTGGGGACAACTTCGGTCTGGGCTCCATCCTTCGATATAAGGATTCTTGGCAGTCAGGGCCAGGGGCCCCTGGGCACATCCTTTTTCCATTTTCCCTGGGAAAGAAAACTCAGCAGTCCAGGTTCCTGATGTCAGTTTGTAGGGCTCCCTTGGGTCTATCAGGGCAGCACAAGTTTGAGGTGGGGACAACTTCGGTGTGGGGTCCATCCTTCGATATAAGGATTTTTTGCAGTCAGGGCCAGGGGCCCCTGGGCACATCCTTTTTCCATTTTCCCTGGGAAAGAAAACTCAACAGTCCAGGTTCCTGATGTCAGTATGTTGGGCTCTCTTGGGTCTATCAGGGCAGCACAAGTTTGAGGTGGGACAATTTCAGTGTGGGGTCCATCCTTCGATATAAGGATTCTTTCCAGTGAGGTCCCAGCCCAGGGCCAGGGGCCCCTTGGCACATCCTTTTTCCATTTTCCCTGGGAAAGAAAACTCAGCAGTCCAGGTTCCTGATGTCAGTTTGTTGGGCTCCCTTGGGTCTATCAGGGCAGCACAAGTTTGAGGTGGGGACAACTTCGGTGTGGGGTCCATCCTTCGATATAAGGATTTTTTCCAGTCAGGGCTAGGGGCCCTTGGGCACATCCTTTTTCCATTTTCCCTGGGAAAGAAAACTCAGCAGTCCAGGTTCCTGATGTCAGTTTGTAGGGCTCCCTTGGGTCTATCAGGGCAGCACAAGTTTGAGGTGGGGACATCTTCGGTGTGGGGTCCATCCTTCTATATAAGGATTCTTTGCAGTGAGTCTCCAGCCCAGGGCCAGGGGCCCCTGGGCACGTCCTTTTTCTATTTTCCCTGGGAAAGAAAACTCAGCAGTCCAGGTTCCTGATGTCAGTTTGTAGGGCTCCCGTGGGTCTATCAGGGCAGCACACATTTGAGGTGGGGACAAATTCAGTATGGGGTCCATCCTTCGATATAAGGATTTTTTGCAGTGAGTCTCCAGCCCAGGGCCAGGGGCCCCTGGGCATATCCTTTTTCCATTTTCCCTGGGAAAGAAAACTCAGCAGTCCAGGTTCCTGATGTCAGTTTGTTGGGTTCCCTTGGGTCTATCAGGGCAGCACAAGTTTGAGGTGGGGACAACTTCGGTGCGGGGTCCATCCTTCGATATAAGGATTTTTTGCAGTCAGGGCCAGGGGCCCCTGGGCACATCCTTTTTCCATTTTCCCTGGGAAAGAAAACTCAGCAGTCCAGGTTCCTGATGTCAGTTTGTAGGGCTCCCTTGGGTCTATCAGGGCAGCACAAGTTTGAGGTGGGGACATCTTCGGTGTGGGGTCCATCCTTCGATATAAGGATTTTTTGCAGTGAGTCTCCAGCCCAGGGCCAGGGGCCCCTGGGCACATCCTTTTTCCATTTTCCCTGGGAAAGAAAACTCAGCAGTCCAGGTTCCTGATGTCAGTTTGTAGGGCTCCCTTGGGTCTATCAGGGCAGCACAAGTTTGAGGTGGGGACAACTTTGGTGTGGGCTCCATCCTTCGATATAAGGATTTTTTGCAGTCAGGGCCAGAGGCCCCTGGGCACATCCTTTTTCCATTTTCCCTGGGAAAGAAAACTCAGCAGTCCAGGTTCCTGATGTCAGTTTGTAGGGCTCCCTTGGGTCTATCAGGGCAGCACAAGTTTGAGGTGGGGACAAATTCGGTGTGGCGTCCATCCTTCGATATAAGGATTTTTTGCAGTCACGACTAGGGGCCCCTGGACACAACCTTTGGCCATTTTCCCTGGGAAAGGAAACTCATCAGTCCAAGTTCCTGATGTCAGTTTGTAGGGCTCCCTTGCCTCTATCAGGGCAGCACAATTTTAAGGTGAAGACAACTTCGGAGTGGGCTCCATCCTTCGATATAAGGATTCTTTGCAGTGAGGCCCCAGCCCAGGGCCAGGGGCCCCTGGGCACATCCTTTTTCCATTTTCCCTGGGAAAGAAAACTCAGCAGTCCAGGTTCCTGATGTCATTTTGTAGGGCTCCCTTGGGTCTATCAGGGCAGCACAAGTTTGAGGTGGGGACAACTTTGGTCTGGGCTCCATCCTTCGATATAAGGATTCTTGGCAGTCCGGTCCCAGCCCAGGGCCAGGGGCCCCTGGGCACATCCTTTTTCCATTTTCCCTGGGAAAGAAAACTCAGCAGTCCAGGTTCCTGATGTCAGTTTGTAGGGCTCCCTTGGGTGTATCAGGGCAGCACAAGTTTGAGGTGGGGACAACTTCGGTGTGGGGTCCATCCTTCGATATAAGGATTTTTTGCAGTCAGGGCCAGGGGCCCCTGGGCACATCCTTTTTCCATTTTCCCTGGGAAAGAAAACTCAGCAGTCCAGGTTCCTGATGTCAGTTTGTAGGGCTCCCTTGGGTCTATCAGGGCAGCACAAGTTTGAGGTGGGGACAACTTTGGTGTGGGGTCCATCCTTCGATATAAGGATTTTTTGCAGTCAGGGCCAGGGGCCCCTGGGCACATCCTTTTTCCATTTTCCCTGGGAAAGAAAACTCAGCAGTCCAGGTTCCTGATGTCAGTTTGTAGGGCTCCCTTGAGTCTATCAGGGCAGCACAAGTTTGAGGTGGGGACAACTTCGGTGTGGGGTCCATCCTTCGATATAAGGATTCTTTGCAGTCAGGGCCAGGGGCCCCTGGGCACATCCTTTTTCCATTTTCCCTGGGAAAGAAAACTCAGCAGTCCAGGTTCCTGATGTCAGTTTGTAGGGCTCCCTTGGGTCTATCAGGGCAGCACAAGTTTGAGGTTGGGACATTTTCGGTGTGGGGTCCATCCTTCGATATAAGGATTCTTTGCATTGAGGCCCCAGCCCAGGGCCAGGGGCCCCTGGGCACATCCTTTTTCCATTTTCCCTGGGAAAGAAAACTCAACAGTCCAGGTTCCTGATGTCAGTTTGTAGGGCTCCCGTGGGTCTATCAGGGCAGCACAAGTTTGAGGTGGGGACAACTTCGGTGTGGGGTCCATCCTTCGATATAAGGATTTTTTGTAGTGAGGCCCCAGCCCAGGGCCAGGGGCCCCTGGGCACATCCTTTGGCCATTTTCCCTGGGAAAGAAAACTCAGCAGTCCAGGTTCCTGATGTCAGTTTGTAGGGCTCCCTTGGGTCTATCAGGGCAGCACAAGTTTGAGGTGGGGACAACTTCGGTGTGGGGTCCATCCTTCGATATAAGGATTCTTTGCAGTCAGGGCCAGGGGCACCTGGGCACATCCTTTTTCCATTTTCCCTGGGAAAGAAAACTCAGCAGTCCAGGTTCCTGATGTCAGTTTGTAGGGCTCCCTTGGGTCTATCAGGGCAGCACAAGTTTGAGGTGGGGAGAACTTTGGTCTGGGCTCCATCCTTCGATATAAGGATTTTTTGCAGTCAGGGCCAGGGGCCCCTGGGCACATCCTTTTTCCATTTTCCCTGGGAAAGAAAACTCAGCAGTCCAGGTTCCTGATGTCAGTATGTAGGGCTCCCTTTGGTCTATCAGGGCAGCACAAGTTTGAGGTGGGGACAACTTCGGTGTGGGCTCCATCCTTCGATATAAGGATTTTTTGCAGTCAGGGCCAGGGCCCCTGGGCACATCCTTTTTCCATTTTCCCTGGGAAAGAAAACTCAGCAGTCCAGGTTCCTGATGTCAGTTTGTAGGGCTCCCTTGGGTCTATCAGGGCAGCACAAGTTTGAGGTGGGGACAACTTCGGTGTGGGGTCCATCCTTCGATATAAGGATTTTTTGCAGTGAGTCTCCAGCCCAGGTCCAGGGGCCCCTGGGCACGCCCTTTTTCTATTTTCCCTGGGAAAGAATACTCAGCAGTCCAGGTTCCTGATGTCAATTTGTAGGGCTCCCTTGGGTCTATCAGGGCAGCACAAGTTTGAGGTGGGGACACCTTCGGTCTGCGCTCCATCCTTCGATATAAGGATTCTTTGCAGTCAGGGCCAGGGGCCCCTGGGCACAACCTTTGGCCATTTTCCCTGGGAAAGAAAACTCAGCAGTCCAGGTTCCTGATGTCAGTTTGTAGGGCTCCCTTGGGTCTATCAGGGCAGCACAAGTTTGAGGTGGGGACAACTTCGGTGTGGGGTCCATCCTTCGATATAAGGATTTTTTGCAGTAAGGGCCAGGGGCCCCTGGGCACATCCTTTTTCCATTTTCCCTGGGAAAGAAAACTCAGCAGTCCAGGTGCCTGATGTCAGTTTGTAGGGCTCCCTTGGGTCTATCAGGGCAGCACAAGTTTGAGGTGGGGACAACTTCGGTGTGGGCTCCATCCTTCGATATAAGGATTTTTTGCAGTCAGGGCCAGGGGCAACTGGGCACATCCTTTTTCCATTTTCCCTGGGAAAGAAAACTCAGCAGTCCAGGTTCCTGATGTCAGTTTGTAGGGCTCCCTTGGGTCTATCAGGGCAGCACAAGTTTGAGGTGGGGACAACTTCGGTGTGGGCTCCATCCTTCGATATAAGGATTTTTTGTAGTGAGACCCCAGCACATGGCCAGGGGCCCCTGGACACATCCTTTTTCCATTTTCCCTGGGAAAGAAAACTCAGCAGTCCAGGTTCCTGATGTCAGTTTGTAGGGCTCCCTTGGGTCTATCAGGGCAGCACAAGTTTGAGGTGGGGACAACTTCGGTGTGGGCTCCATCCTTCGATATAAGGATTCTTTGCAGTCAGGGCCAGGGGCCCCTGGGCACATCCTTTTTCCATTTTCCCTGGGAAAGAAAACTCAGCAGTCCAGGTTCCTGATGTCAGTTTGTAGGGCTCCCTTGGGTCTATCAGGGCAGCACAAGTTTGAGGTGGGGACAACTTCGGTGTGGGGTCCATCCTTCGATATGAGGATTTTTTGCAGTCACGGCTAGGGGCCCCTGGGCACAACCTTTGGCCATTTTCCCTGGGAAAGGAAACTCATCAGTCCAAGTTCCTGATGTCAGTTTGTAGGGCTCCCTTGGGTCTATCAGGGCAGCACAATTTTAAGGTGGGGACAACTTCGGTGTGGGCTCCATCCTTCGATATAAGGATTCTTTGCAGTGAGTCTACAGCCCAGGGCCAGGGGCCCCTGGGCACATCCTTTTTCCATTTTCCCTGGGAAAGAAAACTCAGCAGTCCAGGTTCCTGATGTCAGTTTGAAGGGCTCCCTTGGGTCTATCAGGGCAGCACAAGTTTGAGGTGGGGACAATTTCGGTGTGGGATCCATCCTTCGATATAAGGATTCTTTGCAGTCAGGCCCCAGCCCTGGTCCAGTGGCCCCTGGACACAGCCTTTTTCCATTTTCCCTGGGAAAGAAAACTCAGCAGTCCAGGTTCCTGATGTCAGTTTGTAGGGCTCCCTTGGGTCTATCAGGGCAGCACAAGTTTGAGGTGGGGACAAATTCGGTGTGGGGTCCATCCTTCGATATAAGGATTCTTTGCAGTCAGGGCCAGGGGCCCCTGGGCACATCCTTTGGCCATTTTCCCTGGGAAAGGAAACTCATCAGTCCAAGTTCCTGATGTCAGTTTGTAGGGCTCCCTTGCCTCTATCAGGGCAGCACAATTTTAAGGTGAAGACAACTTCGGAGTGGGCTCCATCCTTCGATATAAGGATTCTTTGCAGTGAGGCCCCAGCCCAGGGCCAGGGGCCCCTGGGCACATCCTTTTTCCATTTTCCCTGGGAAAGAAAACTCAGCAGTCCAGGTTCCTGATGTCAGTTTGTAGGGCTCCCTTGGGTCTATCAGGGCAGCACAAGTTTGAGGTGGGGACAACTTCGGTGTGGGGTCCATCCTTCGATATAAGGATTTTTTGCAGTCAGGGCCAGGGGCCCCTGGGCACATCCTTTTTCCATTTTCCCTGGGAAAGAAAACTCAACAGTCCAGGTTCCTGATGTCAGTTTGTTGGGCTCCCTTGGATCTATCAGGGCAGCACAAGTTTGAGGTGGGACAATTTCGGTGTGGGGTCCATCCTTCGATATAAGGATTCTTTGCAGTGAGGCCCCAGCCCAGGCCCAGGGGCCCCTGGGCACATCCTTTTTCCATTTTCCCTGGGAAAGAAAACTCAGCAGTCCAGGTTCCTGATGTCAGTTTGTAGGGCTCCCTTGGGTCTATCAGGGCAGCACAAGTTTGAGGTGGGGACAACTTCGGTGTGGGGTCCATCCTTCGATATAAGGATTTTTTGCAGTCAGGGCTAGGGGCCCTTGGGCACATCCTTTTTCCATTTTCCCTGGGAAAGAAAACTCAGCAGTCCAGGTTCCTGATGTCAGTTTGTAGGGCTCCCTTGGGTCTATCAGGGCAGCACAAGTTTGAGGTGGGGACATCTTCGGTGTGGGGTCCATCCTTCTATAAAAGGATTCTTTGCAGTGAGTCTCCAGCCCAGGGCCAGGGCCCCTGGGAACATCCTTTTTCCATTTTTCCTGGGAAAGAAAACTCAGCAGTCCAGGTTCCTGATGTCAGTTTGTTGGGTTCCCTTGGGTCTATCAGGGCAGCACAAGTTTGAGGTGGGGACAACTTCGGTGTGGGGTCCATCCTTCGATATAAGGATTTTTTCCAGTCAGGGCCAGGGGCCCCTGGGCACATCCTTTGGCCATTTTCCCTGGGAAAGAAAACTCAGCAGTCCAGGTTCCTGATGTCAGTTTGTAGGGCTCCCTTGGGTCTATCAGGGCAGCACAAGTTTGAGGTGGGGACAACTTCGGTGTGGGGTCCATCCTTCGATATAAGGACTTTTTGCAGTGAGTCTACAGCCCAGGGCCAGAGGCCCCTGGGCACATCCTTTTTCCATTTTCCCTGGGAAAGAAAACTCAGCAGTCCAGGTTCCTGATGTCAGTTTGTAGGGCTCCCTTGGGTCTATCAGGGCAGCACAAGTTTGAGGTGGGGACAACTTCGGTGTGGGCTCCATCCTTCGATATAAGGATTTTTTGCAGTCACGGCTAGGGGCCCCTGGACACAACCTTTGGCCATTTTCCCTGGGAAAGGAAACTCATCAGTCCAAGTTCCTGATGTCAGTTTGTAGGGCTCCCTTGCCTCTATCAGGGCAGCACAATTTTAAGGTGAAGACAACTTCGGAGTGGGCTCCATCCTTCGATATAAGGATTCTTTGCAGTGAGGCCCCAGCCCAGGGCCAGGGGCCCCTGGGCACATCCTTTTTCCATTTTCCCTGGGAAAGAAAACTCAGCAGTCCAGGTTCCTGATGTCAGTTTGTAGGGCTCCCTTGGGTCTATCAGGGCAGCACAAGTTTGAGGTGGGGACAACTTCGGTGTGGGGTCCATCCTTCGATATAAGGATTTTTTGCAGTCAGGGCCAGGGGCCCCTGGGCACATCCTTTTTCCATTTTCCCTGGGAAAGAAAACTCAACAGTCCAGGTTCCTGATGTCAGTTTGTTGGGCTCCCTTGGGTCTATCAGGGCAGCACAAGTTTGAGGTGGGGACAACTTCGGTGTGGGGTCCATCCTTCGATATAAGGATTTTTTGCAGTCAGGGCTAGGGGCCCTTGGGCACATCCTTTTTCCATTTTCCCTGGGAAAGAAAACTCAGCAGTCCAGGTTCCTGATGTCAGTTTGTAGGGCTCCCTTGGGTCTATCAGGGCAGCACAAGTTTGAGGTGGGGACATCTTCGGTGTGGGGTCCATCCTTCTATATAAGGATTCTTTGCAGTGAGTCTCCAGCCCAGGGCCAGGGGCCCCTGGGCACGTCCTTTTTCTATTTTCCCTGGGAAAGAAAACTCAGCAGTCCAGGTTCCTGATGTCAGTTTGTAGGGCTCCCTTGGGTCTATCAGGGCAGCACAAATTTGAGGTGGGGACAAATTCAGTATGGGGTCCATCCTTCGATATAAGGATTCTTTGCAGTGAGGCCCCCTGCCCAGGGCCAGGGGCCCCTGGGCACATCCTTTTTCCATTTTTCCTGGGAAAGAAAACTCAGCAGTCCAGGTTCCTGATGTCAGTTTGTTGGGTTCCCTTGGGTCTATCAGGGCAGCACAAGTTTGAGGTGGGGACAACTTCGGTGTGGGGTCCATCCTTCGATATAAGGATTTTTTGCAGTCAGGGCCAGGGGCCCCTGGGCACATCCTTTTTCCATTTTCCCTGGGAAAGAAAACTCAGCAGTCCAGGTTCCTGATGTCAGTTTGTATAGCTCCCTTGGGTCTATCAGGGCAGCACAAGTTTGAGGTGGGGACAACTTCGGTGTGGGGTCCATCCTTCGATATAAGGATTTTTTGCAGTGAGTATACAGCCCAGGGCCAGGGGCCCCTGGGCACATCCTTTTTCCATTTTCCCTGGGAAAGAAAACTCAGCAGTCCAGGTTCCTGATGTCAGTTTGTAGGGCTCCCTTGGGTCTATCAGGGCAGCACAAGTTTGAGGTGGGGACAACTTCGGTGTGGGGTCCATCCTTCGATATAAGGATTTTTTGCAGTCAGGGCCAGGGGCCCCTGGGCACATCCTTTTTCCATTTTCCCTGGGAAAGAAAACTCAGCAGTCCAGGTTCCTGATGTCAGTTTGTAGGGCTCCCTTGGGTCTATCAGGGCAGCACAAGTTTGAGGTGGGGACAACTTCGGTGTGGGCTCCATCCTTCGATATAAGGATTTTTTGCAGTCAGGGCCCGTGGCCCAGGGCCAGGGGCCCCTGGACACATCCTTTGGCCATTTTCCCTGGGAAAGAAAACTCAGCAGTCCAGGTTCCTGATGTCAGTTTGTAGGGCTCCCTTGGGTCTATCAGGGCAGCACAAGTTTGAGGTGGGGACAACGTCGTTGTGGGTTCCATCCTTCGATATAAGGATTTTTTGCAGTGAGTCTCCAGCCCAGGGCCAGGGGCCCCTGGGCACGTCCTTTTTCTATTTTCCCTGGGAAAGAAAACTCAGCAGTCCAGGTTCCTGATGTCAATTTGTAGGGCTCCCTTGGGTCTATCAGGGCAGCACAAGTTTGAGGTGGGGACAAATTCGGTGTGGGCTCCATCCTTCGATATAAGGATTTTTTGCAGTCAGGGCCAGGGGCCCCTGGGCACATCCTTTGGCCATTTTCCCTGGGAAAGAAAACTCAGCAGTCCAGGTTCCTGATGTCAATTTGTAGGGCTCCCTTGGGTCTATCAGGGCAGCACAAGTTTGAGGTGGGGACAACTTCGGTGTGGGCTCCATCCTTCGATATAAGGATTTTTTGCAGTCAGGGCTAGGAGCCCCTGGGCACAACCTTTGGCCATTTTCCCTGGGAAAGAAAACTCAGCAGTCCAGGTTCCTGATGTCAGTTTGTAGGGCTCCCTTGGGTGTATCAGGGCAGCACAAGTTTGAGGTGGGGACAACTTCGGTGTGGGGTCCATCCTTCGATATAAGGATTTTTTGCAGTAAGGGCCAGGGGCCCCTGGGCACATCCTTTTTCCATTTTCCCTGGGAAAGAAAACTCAGCAGTCCAGGTTCCTGATGTCAGTTTGTAGGGCTCCCTTGGGTCTATCAGGGCAGCACAAGTTTGAGGTGGGGACAACTTCGGTGTGGGCTCCATCCTTCGATATAAGGATTTTTTGCAGTCAGGGCCAGGGGCAACTGGGCACATCCTTTTTCCATTTTCCCTGGGAAAGAAAACTCAGCAGTCCAGGTTCCTGATGTCAGTTTGTAGGGCTCCCTTGGGTCTATCAGGGCAGCACAAGTTTGAGGTGGGGACAACTTCGGTGTGGGCTCCATCCTTCGATATAAGGATTTTTTCTAGTGAGACCCCAGCACAGGGCCAGGGGCCCCTGGACACATCCTTTTTCCATTTTCCCTGGGAAAGAAAACTCAGCAGTCCAGGTTCCTGATGTCAGTTTGTAGGGCTCCCTTGGGTCTATCAGGGCAGCACAAGTTTGAGGTGGGGACAACTTCGGTGTGGGCTCCATCCTTCGATATAAGGATTCTTTGCAGTCAGGGCCAGGGGCCCCTGGGCACATCCTTTTTCCATTTTCCCTGGGAAAGAAAACTCAGCAGTCCAGGTTCCTGATGTCAGTTTGTAGGGCTCCCTTGGGTGTATCAGGGCAGCACAAGTTTGAGGTGGGGACAACTTCGGTGTGGGGTCCATCCTTCGATATAAGGATTTTTTGCAGTAAGGGCCAGGGGCCCCTGGGCACATCCTTTTTCCATTTTCCCTGGGAAAGAAAACTCAGCAGTCCAGGTTCCTGATGTCAGTTTGTAGGGCTCCCTTGGGTCTATCAGGGCAGCACAAGTTTGAGGTGGGGACAACTTCGGTGTGGGCTCCATCCTTCGATATAAGGATTTTTTGCAGTCAGGGCCAGGGGCAACTGGGCACATCCTTTTTCCATTTTCCCTGGGAAAGAAAACTCAGCAGTCCAGGTTCCTGATGTCAGTTTGTAGGGCTCCCTTGGGTCTATCAGGGCAGCACAAGTTTGAGGTGGGGACAACTTCGGTGTGGTCTCCATCCTTCGATATAAGGATTTTTTGTAGTGAGACCCCAGCACATGGCCAGGGGCCCCTGGACACATCCTTTTTCCATTTTCCCTGGGAAAGAAAACTCAGCAGTCCAGGTTCCTGATGTCAGTTTGTAGGGCTCCCTTGGGTCTATCAGGGCAGCACAAGTTTGAGGTGGGGACAACTTCGGTGTGGGCTCCATCCTTCGATATAAGGATTCTTTGCAGTCAGGGCCAGGGGCCCCTGGGCACATCCTTTTTCCATTTTCCCTGGGAAAGAAAACTCAGCAGTCCAGGTTCCTGATGTCAGTTTGTAGGGCTCCCTTGGGTCTATCAGGGCAGCACAAGTTTGAGGTGGGGACAACTTCGGTGTGGGGTCCATCCTTCGATATGAGGATTTTTTGCAGTCACGGCTAGGGGCCCCTGGGCACAACCTTTGGCCATTTTCCCTGGGAAAGGAAACTCATCAGTCCAAGTTCCTGATGTCAGTTTGTAGGGCTCCCTTGGGTCTATCAGGGCAGCACAATTTTAAGGTGGGGACAACTTCGGTGTGGGCTCCATCCTTCGATATAAGGATTCTTTGCAGTGAGTCTACAGCCCAGGGCCAGGGGCCCCTGGGCACATCCTTTTTCCATTTTCCCTGGGAAAGAAAACTCAGCAGTCCAGGTTCCTGATGTCAGTTTTAAGGGCTCCCTTGGGTCTATCAGGGCAGCACAAGTTTGAGGTGGGGACAATTTCGGTGTGGGATCCATCCTTCGATATAAGGATTCTTTGCAGTCAGGCCCCAGCCCTGGTCCAGTGGCCCCTGGGCACAGCCTTTTTCCATTTTCCCTGGGAAAGAAAACTCAGCAGTCCAGGTTCCTGATGTCAGTTTGTAGGGCTCCCTTGGGTCTATCAGGGCAGCACAAGTTTGAGGTGGGGACAAATTCGGTGTGGGGTCCATCCTTCGATATAAGGATTTTTTGCAGTCACGGCTAGGAGCCCCTGGACACAACCTTTGGCCATTTTCCCTGGGAAAGGAAACTCATCAGTCCAAGTTCCTGATGTCAGTTTGTAGGGCTCCCTTGCCTCTATCAGGGCAGCACAATTTTAAGGTGAAGACAACTTCGGAGTGGGCTCCATCCTTCGATATAAGGATTCTTTGCAGTGAGGCCCCAGCCCAGGGCCAGGGGCCCCTGGGCACATCCTTTTTCCATTTTCCCTGGGAAAGAAAACTCAGCAGTCCAGGTTCCTGATGTCAGTTTGTAGGGCTCCCTTGGGTCTATCAGGGCAGCACAAGTTTGAGGTGGGGACAACTTCGGTGTGGGGTCCATCCTTCGATATAAGGATTTTTTGCAGTCAGGGCCAGGGGCCCCTGGGCACATCCTTTTTCCATTTTCCCTGGGAAAGAAAACTCAACAGTCCAGGTTCCTGATGTCAGTTTGTTGGGCTCCCTTGGATCTATCAGGGCAGCACAAGTTTGAGGTGGGACAATTTCGGTGTGGGGTCCATCCTTCGATATAAGGATTCTTTGCAGTGAGGCCCCAGCCCAGGCCCAGGGGCCCCTGGGCACATCCTTTTTCCATTTTCCCTGGGAAAGAAAACTCAGCAGTCCAGGTTCCTGATGTCAGTTTGTAGGGCTCCCTTGGGTCTATCAGGGCAGCACAAGTTTGAGGTGGGGACAACTTCGGTGTGGGGTCCATCCTTCGATATAAGGATTTTTTGCAGTCAGGGCTAGGGGCCCTTGGGCACATCCTTTTTCCATTTTCCCTGGGAAAGAAAACTCAGCAGTCCAGGTTCCTGATGTCAGTTTGTAGGGCTCCCTTGGGTCTATCAGGGCAGCACAAGTTTGAGGTGGGGACATCTTCGGTGTGGGGTCCATCCTTCTATAAAAGGATTCTTTGCAGTGAGTCTCCAGCCCAGGGCCAGGGGCCCCTGGGAACATCCTTTTTCCATTTTTCCTGGGAAAGAAAACTCAGCAGTCCAGGTTCCTGATGTCAGTTTGTTGGGTTCCCTTGGGTCTATCAGGGCAGCACAAGTTTGAGGTGGGGACAACTTCGGTGTGGGGTCCATCCTTCGATATAAGGATTTTTTCCAGTCAGGGCCAGGGGCCCCTGGGCACATCCTTTGGCCATTTTCCCTGGGAAAGAAAACTCAGCAGTCCAGGTTCCTGATGTCAGTTTGTAGGGCTCCCTTGGGTCTATCAGGGCAGCACAAGTTTGAGGTGGGGACAACTTCGGTGTGGGGTCCATCCTTCGATATAAGGACTTTTTGCAGTGAGTCTACAGCCCAGGGCCAGAGGCCCCTGGGCACATCCTTTTTCCATTTTCCCTGGGAAAGAAAACTCAGCAGTCCAGGTTCCTGATGTCAGTTTGTAGGGCTCCCTTGGGTCTATCAGGGCAGCACAAGTTTGAGGTGGGGACAACTTCGGTGTGGGGTCCATCCTTCGATATAAGGATTTTTTGCAGTCACGGCTAGGGGCCCCTGGACACAACCTTTGGCCATTTTCCCTGGGAAAGGAAACTCATCAGTCCAAGTTCCTGATGTCAGTTTGTAGGGCTCCCTTGCCTCTATCAGGGCAGCACAATTTTAAGGTGAAGACAACTTCGGAGTGGGCTCCATCCTTCGATATAAGGATTCTTTGCAGTGAGGCCCCAGCCCAGGGCCAGGGGCCCCTGGGCACATCCTTTTTCCATTTTCCCTGGGAAAGAAAACTCAGCAGTCCAGGTTCCTGATGTCAGTTTGTAGGGCTCCCTTGGGTCTATCAGGGCAGCACAAGTTTGAGGTGGGGACAACTTCGGTGTGGGGTCCATCCTTCGATATAAGGATTTTTTGCAGTCAGGGCCAGGGGCCCCTGGGCACATCCTTTTTCCATTTTCCCTGGGAAAGAAAACTCAACAGTCCAGGTTCCTGATGTCAGTTTGTTGGGCTCCCTTGGGTCTATCAGGGCAGCACAAGTTTGAGGTGGGGACAAATTCGGTGTGGGGTCCATCCTTCGATATAAGGATTTTTTGCAGTCAGGGCTAGGGGCCCTTGGGCACATCCTTTTTCCATTTTCCCTGGGAAAGAAAACTCAGCAGTCCAGGTTCCTGATGTCAGTTTGTAGGGCTCCCTTGGGTCTATCAGGGCAGCACAAGTTTGAGGTGGGGACATCTTCGGTGTGGGGTCCATCCTTCTATATAAGGATTCTTTGCAGTGAGTCTCCAGCCCAGGGCCAGGGGCCCCTGGGCACGTCCTTTTTCTATTTTCCCTGGGAAAGAAAACTCAGCAGTCCAGGTTCCTGATGTCAGTTTGTAGGGCTCCCTTGGGTCTATCAGGGCAGCACAAATTTGAGGTGGGGACAAATTCAGTATGGGGTCCATCCTTCGATATAAGGATTCTTTGCAGTGAGGCCCCCTGCCCAGGGCCAGGGGCCCCTGGGCACATCCTTTTTCCATTTTTCCTGGGAAAGAAAACTCAGCAGTCCAGGTTCCTGATGTCAGTTTGTTGGGTTCCCCTGGGTCTATCAGGGCAGCACAAGTTTGAGGTGGGGACAACTTCGGTGTGGGGTCCATCCTTCGATATAAGGATTTTTTGCAGTCAGGGCCAGGGGCCCCTGGGCACATCCTTTTTCCATTTTCCCTGGGAAAGAAAACTCAGCAGTCCAGGTTCCTGATGTCAGTTTGTATAGCTCCCTTGGGTCTATCAGGGCAGCACAAGTTTGAGGTGGGGACAACTTCGGTGTGGGGTCCATCCTTCGATATAAGGATTTTTTGCAGTGAGTATACAGCCCAGGGCCAGGGGCCCCTGGGCACATCCTTTTTCCATTTTCCCTGGGAAAGAAAACTCAGCAGTCCAGGTTCCTGATGTCAGTTTGTAGGGCTCCCTTGGGTCTATCAGGGCAGCACAAGTTTGAGGTGGGGACAACTTCGGTGTGGGGTCCATCCTTCGATATAAGGATTTTTTGCAGTCAGGGCCAGGGGCCCCTGGGCACATCCTTTTTCCATTTTCCCTGGGAAAGAAAACTCAGCAGTCCAGGTTCCTGATGTCAGTTTGTAGGGCTCCCTTGGGTCTATCAGGGCAGCACAAGTTTGAGGTGGGGACAACTTCGGTGTGGGCTCCATCCTTCGATATAAGGATTTTTTGCAGTCAGGGCCCGTGGCCCAGGGCCAGGGGCCCCTGGACACATCCTTTGGCCATTTTCCCTGGGAAAGAAAACTCAGCAGTCCAGGTTCCTGATGTCAGTTTGTAGGGCTCCCTTGGGTCTATCAGGGCAGCACAAGTTTGAGGTGGGGACAACGTCGTTGTGGGTTCCATCCTTCGATATAAGGATTTTTTGCAGTGAGTCTCCAGCCCAGGGCCAGGGGCCCCTGGGCACGTCCTTTTTCTATTTTCCCTGGGAAAGAAAACTCAGCAGTCCAGGTTCCTGATGTCAATTTGTAGGGCTCCCTTGGGTCTATCAGGGCAGCACAAGTTTGAGGTGGGGACAAATTCGGTGTGGGCTCCATCCTTCGATATAAGGATTTTTTGCAGTCAGGGCCAGGGGCCCCTGGGCACATCCTTTGGCCATTTTCCCTGGGAAAGAAAACTCAGCAGTCCAGGTTCCTGATGTCAATTTGTAGGGCTCCCTTGGGTCTATCAGGGCAGCACAAGTTTGAGGTGGGGACAACTTCGGTGTGGGCTCCATCCTTCGATATAAGGATTTTTTGCAGTCAGGGCTAGGAGCCCCTGGGCACAACCTTTTTCCATTTTCCCTGGGAAAGAAAACTCAGCAGTCCAGGTTCCTGATGTCAGTTTGTAGGGCTCCCTTGGGTGTATCAGGGCAGCACAAGTTTGAGGTGGGGACAACTTCGGTGTGGGGTCCATCCTTCGATATAAGGATTTTTTGCAGTAAGGGCCAGGGGCCCCTGGGCACATCCTTTTTCCATTTTCCCTGGGAAAGAAAACTCAGCAGTCCAGGTTCCTGATGTCAGTTTGTAGGGCTCCCTTGGGTCTATCAGGGCAGCACAAGTTTGAGGTGGGGACAACTTCGGTGTGGGCTCCATCCTTCGATATAAGGATTTTTTGCAGTCAGGGCCAGGGGCAACTGGGCACATCCTTTTTCCATTTTCCCTGGGAAAGAAAACTCAGCAGTCCAGGTTCCTGATGTCAGTTTGTAGGGCTCCCTTGGGTCTATCAGGGCAGCACAAGTTTGAGGTGGGGACAACTTCGGTGTGGGCTCCATCCTTCGATATAAGGATTTTTTCTAGTGAGACCCCAGCACATGGCCAGGGGCCCCTGGACACATCCTTTTTCCATTTTCCCTGGGAAAGAAAACTCAGCAGTCCAGGTTCCTGATGTCAGTTTGTAGGGCTCCCTTGGGTCTATCAGGGCAGCACAAGTTTGAGGTGGGGACAACTTCGGTGTGGGCTCCATCCTTCGATATAAGGATTCTTTGCAGTCAGGGCCAGGGGCCCCTGGGCACATCCTTTTTCCATTTTCCCTGGGAAAGAAAACTCAGCAGTCCAGGTTCCTGATGTCAGTTTGTAGGGCTCCCTTGGGTGTATCAGGGCAGCACAAGTTTGAGGTGGGGACAACTTCGGTGTGGGGTCCATCCTTCGATATGAGGATTTTTTGCAGTCACGGCTAGGGGCCCCTGGGCACAACCTTTGGCCATTTTCCCTGGGAAAGGAAACTCATCAGTCCAAGTTCCTGATGTCAGTTTGTAGGGCTCCCTTGGGTCTATCAGGGCAGCACAATTTTAAGGTGGGGACAACTTCGGTGTGGGCTCCATCCTTCGATATAAGGATTCTTTGCAGTGAGGCCCCAGCCTAGGGCCAGGGGCCCCTGGGCACATCCTTTTTCCATTTTCCCTGGGAAAGAAAACTCAGCAGTCCAGGTTCCTGATGTCAGTTTGTAGGGCTCCCTTGGGTCTATCAGGGCAGCACAAGTTTGAGGTGGGGACAACTTCGGTGTGGGGTCCATCCTTCGATATAAGGATTCTTTGCAGTGAGGCCCCAGCCCTGGTCCAGTGGCCCCTGGGCACATCCTTTTTCCATTTTCTCTGGGAAAGAAAACTCAGCAGTCCAGGTTCCTGATGTCATTTTGTAGGGCTCCCTTGGGTCTATCAGGGCAGCACAAGTTTGAGGTGGGGACAACTTTGGTCTGGGCTCCATCCTTCGATATAAGGATTCTTGGCAGTCAGGGCCAGGGGCCCCTGGGCACATCCTTTTTCCATTTTCCCTGGGAAAGAAAACTCAGCAGTCCAGGTTCCTGATGTCAGTTTGTTGGGCTCCCTTGGGTCTATCAGGGCAGCACAAGTTTGAGGTGGGGACAACTTCGGTGTGGGGTCCATCCTTCGATATAAGGATTTTTTCCAGTCAGGGCTAGGGGCCCTTGGGCACATCCTTTTTCCATTTTCCCTGGGAAAGAAAACTCAGCAGTCCAGGTTCCTGATGTCAGTTTGTAGGGCTCCCTTGGGTCTATCAGGGCAGCACAAGTTTGAGGTGGGGACATCTTCGGTGTGGGGTCCATCCTTCTATATAAGGATTCTTTGCAGTGAGTCTCCAGCCCAGGGCCAGGGGCCCCTGGGCACGTCCTTTTTCTATTTTCCCTGGGAAAGAAAACTCAGCAGTCCAGGTTCCTGATGTCAGTTTGTAGGGCTCCCTTGGGTCTATCAGGGCAGCACAAATTTGAGGTGGGGACAAATTCAGTATGGGGTCCATCCTTCGATATAAGGATTTTTTGCAGTGAGTCTCCAGCCCAAGGCCAGGGGCCCCTGGGCATATCCTTTTTCCATTTTCCCTGGGAAAGAAAACTCAGCAGTCCAGGTTCCTGATGTCAGTTTGTTGGGTTCCCTTGGGTCTATCAGGGCAGCACAAGTTTGAGGTGGGGACAACTTCGGTGCGGGGTCCATCCTTCGATATAAGGATTTTTTGCAGTCAGGGCCAGGGGCCCCTGGGCACATCCTTTTTCCATTTTCCCTGGGAAAGAAAACTCAGCAGTCCAGGTTCCTGATGTCAGTTTGTAGGGCTCCCTTGGGTCTATCAGGGCAGCACAAGTTTGAGGTGGGGACATCTTCGGTGTGGGGTCCATCCTTCGATATAAGGATTTTTTGCAGTGAGTCTCCAGCCCAGGGCCAGGTGCCCCTGGGCACATCCTTTTTCCATTTTCCCTGGGAAAGAAAACTCAGCAGTCCAGGTTCCTGATGTCAGTTTGTAGGGCTCCCTTGGGTCTATCAGGGCAGCACAAGTTTGAGGTGGGGACAAATTCGGTGTGGGCTCCATCCTTCGATATAAGGATTTTTTGCAGTCAGGGCCAGAGGCCCCTGGGCACATCCTTTTTCCATTTTCCCTGGGAAAGAAAACTCAGCAGTCCAGGTTCCTGATGTCAGTTTGTAGGGCTCCCTTGGGTCTATCAGGGCAGCACAAGTTTGAGGTGGGGACAACTTCGGTGTGGCGTCCATCCTTCGATATAAGGATTTTTTGCAGTCACGGCTAGGGGCCCCTGGACACAACCTTTGGCCATTTTCCCTGGGAAAGAAAACTCATCAGTCCAAGTTCCTGATGTCAGTTTGTAGGGCTCCCTTGACTCTATCAGGGCAGCACAATTTTAAGGTGAAGACAACTTCGGAGTGGGCTCCATCCTTCGATATAAGGATTCTTTGCAGTGAGGCCCCAGCCCAGGGCCAGGGGCCCCTGGGCACATCCTTTTTCCATTTTCCCTGGGAAAGAAAACTCAGCAGTCCAGGTTCCTGATGTCAGTTTGTAGGGCTCCCTTGGGTCTATCAGGGCAGCACAAGTTTGAGGTGGGGACAACTTCGGTGTGGGGTCCATCCTTCGATATAAGGATTTTTTGCAGTCAGGGCCAGGGGCCCCTGGGCACATCCTTTTTCCATTTTCCCTGGGAAAGAAAACTCAACAGTCCAGGTTCCTGATGTCAGTTTGTTGGGCTCCCTTGGGTCTATCAGGGCAGCACAAGTTTGAGGTGGGACAATTTCGGTGTGGGGTCCATCCTTCGATATAAGGATTCTTTGCAGTGAGGCCCCAGCCCAGGGCCAGGGGCCCCTGGGCACATCCTTTTTCCATTTTCCCTGGGAAAGAAAACTCAGCAGTCCAGGTTCCTGATGTCAGTTTGTAGGGCTCCCTTGGGTCTATCAGGGCAGCACAAGTTTGAGGTGGGGACAACTTCGGTGTGGGGTCCATCCTTCGATATAAGGATTTTTTGCAGTCAGGGCTAGGGGCCCTTGGGCACATCCTTTTTCCATTTTCCCTGGGAAAGAAAACTCAGCAGTCCAGGTTCCTGATGTCAGTTTGTAGGGCTCCCTTGGGTCTATCAGGGCAGCACAAGTTTGAGGTGGGGACATCTTCGGTGTGGGGTCCATCCTTCTATAAAAGGATTCTTTGCAGTGAGTCTCCAGCCCAGGGCCAGGGGCCCCTGGGCACGTCCTTTTTCTATTTTCCCTGGGAAAGAAAACTCAGCAGTCCAGGTTCCTGATGTCAGTTTGTAGGGCTCCCTTGGGTCTATCAGGGCAGCACAAATTTGAGGTGGGGACAAATTCAGTATGGGGTCCATCCTTCGATATAAGGATTCTTTGCAGTGAGGCCCCCTGCCCAGGGCCAGGGGCCCCTGGGCACATCCTTTTTCCATTTTCCCTGGGAAAGAAAACTCAGTAGTCCAGGTTCCTGATGTCAGTTTGTAGGGCTCCCTTGGGTCTATCAGGGCAGCACAAGTTTGAGGAGGGGACAACTTCGGTGTGGGCTCCATCCTTCGATATAAGGATTCTTTGCAGTCAGGGCCAGGGGCCCCTGGGCACATC